>NC_142543.1:4485000-4817500 GCF_056151865.1 Erythranthe guttata | reverse complement strand
TTTCTTGTGCAACCGAGAATGCAAAAATATTATCGATGATTATCTCATTTCTATCCCATATTTCACTGCAATAACTTATGGGATTCTCGGTATTCCTGGGATTTGATATCGCTTTTTCGATATCAGGCTCAACAGATTCATCTGGAACATTCTCACTAGGAATCGCCTCATTTGAGGATTCATTGATTTTCCCCTTTTTTTTCTAGGAACAACGTCCTTTGATCCAATAGGTCTACCCCGTTTTTGTCGTGGGGGATCATCATTCATTTTCGCATGTTCTTCAGGAACAGCGATCCTAGCTGGCACATTCACAGCTGGAATATAAGACTTCGTGACTTTACTGGCATCATTAAATGCATCAGGAAGTCTATTGGCAATATTTTGTAAATGAATGATTCTATGGATCTCATTTTCACATTCAGAGGTACGTGGGTCGAGATGAGATAAATGTTGCTCACACCATGTGAGATTCTCGATTGGTTTTTGTTTATCATTATCACGGATATTCTGAATATCCTTACCAATCGGTATAAATAATGTCTCATCAAAATGACAATCCGCAAATCTAGAGGTAAATAAATCACCCGTCATTGGTTCCAAGAACCTAATAATCGACGGTGAATCAAACCCAACATATATGCCAAGTCGGCGTTGTGGACTCATTTTAGTCCTCTGAGGAGGAGGAATTGGCACTTGCACAGCGCAACCAAATGTGCGAAGGTACGAAATATCGGGCTCAAAGCCTAATGCCAATTGCATTGGGGAATGCATATGATAAGCAGTGGGGCGTAATTTAATCAGTGCTGATGCATGCAATACTGCATGGCCCCATGTTGCACTAGTGAGTCTAGATCTCATCAGCAAAGTACGAGCAATTATTTGGACGCGTTTAATCAGAGATTCCGCCAGTCCATTTTCAGTGTGAACGTATGTTACTGGGTGCTCGACATTTATTCCTAGTGCTGCACAATACTCATCAAAACTTTTTGATGTATTTGTGCTAGCAAACGCGCAAATGCAACATTTCGCGTAGATAATAAGCATACGTGGGACCATCTACAAGATGCGCCCACCAAAACCATCAAATATCTAAATGGCCCACTTGCAGGGTGTATTGGTCCACAAATATCACCATGAATACGTTGTAAAAACGATGGTGATTCGTAACCGACCCTTTCAATGGAAGGTTTTATAATGAGCTTTCCTTGTGAACATGATTCACAGAAATATTCATTGGACATCAAGATTTTTGTATCTTTTAATGGATGTCCTTTAGTATGTTGTACAATCCTACGCATCATAGTCGTTCCTGGGTGACCCAGTCGATCATGCCATAACCCGTGTATATCGGGATTAACAAGTTTCCATGGCATAGTGGCATAGGATTCGAAAGCTCGAATTTGGACACAATACAGTCCAGAAGCTGTCGCTTCGAACTTCTCATGAACAATTCTTTTGTCCATGACATATGATGTGACGCATAGACACTCCACGGTATTTTCAACCAGTGTCTCTAAATGATACCCATTGCGTCTCACATCTTTAAAACTCAGTAGATTCTTATATGATCTACCGTATATCAATGCATTTTCAATATGCAAAGTGGTACCATTAGGCAACACTATTGTTGCGTTCCCGGAGCCATCTATTATCTCCGCGGAACCTGCTATGGTTTTCACTTGTGCCTTGCACAAAGTCACACTCGAGAAATATATTTTATTATTGAATATTGAGTGTGTAGTTGCACTATCAAGTAGGCAATAGTCATATTTGTCCATATTTTTCATGTACGTGTATCAAAATCGGTTCGACCTCGGGTATTTATCCTCCAAGGGAGATATGTACATGTGGGTTTATTCAAAACAACTCATTCTTGGGAATCACACCTTCCAAGAGAGATTTATATACAATGGGTACAAAATAACCCAAAAACCCTTTAAATTTGGACTTGCGATCAATAGCCTCTAAGTTGGCTCTTGACGGGTTTTACCACGTCTATGACTCTACGAGCTTCAGGCTCGGAGTTGTTTTCAGATATTTGGCCTTTAAATCGGCTTTTGACGGATATTATCACGTCTTGACTCAACGAGTTTCAGGCTCGGAGTTATATTATGATTTAGCCTCTAAATCGGCTTTCTTGTCTCAACGAGTTTAGACTCGGAGCTATATTAAATATTTATTTGACGGGAATTCCAACGTCTTGACTCAACGAGTTTTTCACTCGGAGTTATAGTATGACCTCTATACGGTCTCTGTTAAGCTCTACGGGCACTATGCCCGGAGTTGATAGCCTTTAAATTGGCTTTAACGGAGATTATTGTTTCCCCAACTCCACGAGCTTTGTGCTCGGAGTTAATCTCATAGTCTCTAAATCGACCTTCAACTGAGATTATTATTTCTCCAACTCCACGAGCATCAGGCTCGGATTTTATATCTTGGCCTCTAAGTCGGCCCACAGATCTGCTTGGGATCCACAAGATTGGAAATATAAATTTCAGCAGCAATTCAACAAATAAATAAGCAATAGATTAATATACACGAATCCATCATATCCTTTGAGAAATGATAGCGTATAAAATACTGAAGTATTTGCTAATCATTCTCGTTTGTCATTTCGACAATAGATTGAGGATCTGGATTTTCGTAAAATAAAATAAAAAGAAGAATACGAAAATAGCAAATCCCTATCGAGCAAAATCTCGTGCTGATAACGTGTTATAGAATAAATAATCTAGTTATACTTGTATATAGTATATATATATATATATACGCATAAAGAAATTAAGCAAAACACAAATTTTGCAAAAGTAAATTGCTGTAAGAAGTGTAGGAAAATGTTTGCTAAAGAAGAGTAATTTTATTCATTAACAGATGGGTCCTTTTATAGGCAAAGTATTACAAGCTTTGTCATCATTAATAAAATAATCAATTCACAAGGAAATGACACGTAGCTAGTATAAACTTGGTCTCCAAGTTCCTAAACTTAGTCCATAAGTAATATTATAATATTGGTATTATTATTATTATTATTATTATTATTATTATTATTATTATTATTATTATTATTATTATTATTATTATTATTATTATTATTATTATTATTATTATTATTATTATTATTATTATTATTATTATTATTATTATTATTATTATTATTATTATTATTATTATTATTATTATTATTATTATTATTATTATTATTATTATTATTATTATTATTATTATTATTATTATTATTATTATTATTATTATTATTATTATTATTATTATTATTATTATTATTATTATTATTATTATTATTATTATTATTATCATTATTATTATTATTATTATTATTATTATTATTATTATTATTATTATTATTATTATTATTATTATTATTATTATTATTATTATTATTATTATTATTATTATTATTATTATTATTATTATTATTATTATTATTATTATTATTATTATTATTATTATTATTATTATTATTATTATTATTATTATTATTCTTATTATTATTATTTTTATGATTATTTTTATTATTATTATTATTATTTATTTTTATTAGTATGATATAAAATATAATTTTATGATATATTTTATAATTTCATAATATAGTTTTTATGATATACTCCACCTGTTCCACAATAACTGTCTCCTTTTAAAAATATTTTTGTTCCATATTATCTGTCACTTTAGATTTCCAATACTGCATTAAATGCATTTTTCCTGTTTTAACCTTATTAATAAAACTATATTCATTAATTTTCTCTTATAACTCATTAAATATTAAAGGTTGTTTTAGTCATTTTTATATGATTTTTCTAAAATCAAGATATATTTATTGAGTTTCTTAATATTTGTGAAAAGTGAAAAGTGACAATTATTTAGGAACGGAGGGGGTAAATAGCACTTAACCCCCTTGTGGTTTGGATATTTTGCACATGACCACCTTATGATATGAAAGTATGCACATAATCCCCTTGTGGTTTTGACATTTTCCGCATGACCTCCTTAGTGTGAAATTAGGCACATAATCCCCCTTGAATAGAAAACTGGAAAAGACTAAATTACCCCTAAAATTTAGCAAAATTGATACCATGCCAACTGTTCGTTGGTTACTCTATCAAGTTAAAATTTCTTTTTTTAATATAAAAATAACTATTCTACAAAATGAAAAGCTTAATGTATGTTTTTGTAAAATGAGAAATATAATATATTATTGTATTTTTTTTTAATTTTACAACACGAAAGGTATATAATACTAGTTATTGTACGATTGACAATTTATTCAATTCTAGAAACCAATTTGAAAATCTCATATGCTACAAATCAAATATAAAAGGATTAAACTCGATATACACTACTAGAAAAACCATCTATCGGGACGCCGTAAACCGTCACCAAAAGCGGCTATCGTGACGCTTTTGCTATTGTGACGCCTATACAAAGCGTCACATAGGTGGCCGTGGTAATAGGTTATTGTGACGCTTTGGTGACGTCGTAAAAACATTTCTTTAAAGACGCCCTTGCTCGTCCCAAAAGGGACTTTTGTGACGCCTAGTGGTGTCACATTAATTCTTTCCAACAACTTTAACAGCCTATATATGTGACAGTTTAAACCGTCGCAACAGACATTCTTGTGACAAATAAAAACGTCACAAATGCGTGGATAAATGCTATCAGACTATTTTGGTTCTTCACTTGCCTACTATACCAGGACAATCAATTATCCGTAAAGCAATTCAATAAAAAATCATTATCTATTATGAAAGAATATTAATGACTGAATATAGCTGAATAACAATTTTATTTGTTGATTTGCCTAAAACACATCGACAGTAGCGTACAGAATAGCATCTTTACTCTATTCACACCTCAAAACATTTTAGAGGTCAAAAATCAATAGCATTCTAAATATTACAAAGTAACCCGGAACATCAATGTTATGCAAGACACTACAACAAAATGTAGATATTACGACACTTGGTTAGAGACATTTTTCTAAAAATGCCTCAAAGATAATGTGTTGGGGCACTTATAAAATTTTCTTATTTATAAGATCTATCGAGGCATTTATTTTTGGGGACATATTTTTATAAATGCCTCTAAGTATAATTTATTAGGACACTTAACTGTTTTCCTCATTTCTTAAATTTGTTGGGACACTTATCAATCCATTATAAGATTTGCGGGCCTCAATAATTTTAACCCCAACCCAATTCCCAACTTAAGCCATTTTTCACAAGAAAAACCTACTGCATATTTTTCTTCCAACAACGACGCAACACAACGATGGAGGAGAAGAAAATAATATTTTGTTCATCCTGATAACGACGCATAAGGTAATCATGTCAATTCCTTTCTTCTTTATGGTAATGGATTTTGAACGCTTATCCTTATGAAAAAAATTCTTCCTAATAATTTAAATTCAAGCCCTAACTATTTATACTTCTAAATAATTCGATATATATCTGTCTATAAACATCAAAATTGGGAATAAGAATATGTTGGTTATTGATTCTCTATACAAGCCTTGTGATTGTTCGACATGGGATAGGGGAATTGTAGGAGAAAGGATAAATTCTTATATTAAAGAAATTAAAATGCTATTATGTTCTCAATTGTAATGGAGTAGTAGTGATTCGTTTATGCTGAAGAAAGGAAATAATTTTAGCAAAATACTCTAATATTTTACTTCAATTTGAATTCTTTGTGGAGTATGTTTCATTATTCAACTCGTCTCCATTTCTTGTAAGAAATTTTAGTTCTAGTTTTGTTGATCTTCTTCTCTTTTTTTTTTATTTTTTTATTATTATGTATTGTATTAAATAATCTGACTCTTTAATCAATTGATTAGTTTTCATTTTATTATTTATACTATATATATTCAAAATATTAAGCATGCAATGTCAGGAATCATTTCATGAGCCGATATTTTGCTCCCCAATTTACTTATCTAAATAATTTAATTCAATCTTGCAAATTTTATCTAAAGATATATTCAATAGGTGGTGAAAATTGATGCAAGAATAATTTCCCAGGTAATTGTATAGAGACAATTGGAAATGTCATTCAGGGAATTGAATAGAGACAATTGGAAATCTCATTCGAGTAAATGTTGTGTAACCCTCGTTATTTGGTTTTTTTCTTTTTCTCTGGTGTTGAGTGATTTAGTTGATTATAGATCATAAGTTTTTGTTGGTAATCGTCTTATCTCGATCTCTCTTGCTACTTGTTTTTTTGGTACATGTAATGTTAGCTATATTCATATATATGATTGAAGGATATTTTAGAATATCTACCTTTCGATGTATTTTTAATAATATTGTATTTGTAACTTGGGTTTCTTGTATTCATTAATGCATATCTTGTGAGTGCAGTTTCCTGTTGCCCTGGATGATAAAACTCCAAATCTTCTTATTGGTATGCTCTCCTTTTCCCCAGTCTTTTTTCACTTGATCACCATTATTATATTTTAATACTGATCCAGAAGGGACACAAAGTTATATTTTTAAATCGTTAAGAACAGACACTTTACGCTAAATTAATGATGTTGGGGTCGTACATGATTGACTAGCTCTACTAATCTTCTTCTTTGCTTTGTTCGCGTTCTTTGCTGTTAATTTTAGTTTCTAGGTATTTTTTAAGTTATTCTATTTTTACACCAATTAAGAATGAGAAAAATACTGTAAAAGAGATCATGTATTGAATATTGACCATGGTATTTGTAACTTGTATTGGTTTCTTATTATACTAATTTATGTATATTCTTGTATATACAGGTTGCTCTGAGTGACGAGTTTTATCATTGATGTTCCTAACGTATGGTGGGAGCTAAATTTAGGACACTGAATTTTATCCAAGAGGTTCTTTCATTATTTTCTAGAAAACTAAAGCGAGTTATAGATATTGTAATTTTGTATTTTTACGATCAATGATTCAGGACTATGGAGATTAGCTGTAGAAAGTATTTGTTTACTCTAATGTTCAAATACAGCTGAATTTTGATAAATGATAGTTGAAAATGTTAAAGTTTTTGTTTTGTTTTTATAGTTCAATGTTGTGTCTATTGTTGTTGGAGTATAACTATTATAATAGGATCGGATATTAATGTATATATATATATATATATATATATATATATATATATATATATATATATATATATATATATATATATATATATATATATATATTTATATTCATAAATGATATAATATTATAATGTTGGGACATATATAAATTGTCTTCAGAATAAATTAAGTGTCCCAACAAATATATCTAGCTACCAATATTGATATATTTATATGACATATACATGTGCCTCAAAAATACTCTATGGGGACATATATAACTGTCTTGAAAATCCAATTTTATGGGGACATATAATAAATGTCCCAAAGGCTATTGCGACACACAACTACGCGACAAATATTTTATTTGCCCCTAAAAGTATAAGTGTCTCAAAACAGTATATATTAGGGCATTTTTTAGTGTCTTAAAAGGTGTTTTTTGTTGTAGTGAGAATAGCATGCATCAGACCTTGGAAGCTCAATCTTGACAATTCAAATCTCTTGCCATCAAAATCCTTCTTTTGGGATGACCTATTAAAAGAATAAAATAAATCAAGGAAAAATGAATAGTCATATTATAAATAAGTTCTTGGGAGATAATTGAACATCGATTATAATTATAAGAGAAGATAAACTTCAATTCATACCATTAATTCGACAACAAGTTGCATTTCTGAATTATCTTGCTGAACAAAGTTTGCTTTATCATCAAAATGAGTGAAGTTTCCCTGAAACAAGAAATCACGTCTTTCCCACATCAAAAGAGAACCTTCCGATTCACCTCTTTGATTTCGTCTATTAAAAGTTGTTCCTTTATAAACAGGTAAAAAAGCAAACACGGAAAATACATTAACCTTAAGTACTCACGGAAAGTTGTTCTTCATAAAATACATTTATGAACATTTTGTTATGCAGGTTATGTGCATATGGTCAATTGGTACAGTAATCAAATCTTATAGAGAAACATAAAAGTAAAACTATATAGAATACATGTAAGTCACTCAAGTTCCATATGCTGCCAACAAAACTAGAACGTATACTTATAAAATAGGAACTACTGTTAAAATAATCATCAGTATTGTTATTCCAAACAAATAAATATCAAGTATATCAGCTCAGGTTCCATGATTAACATTTTTTAATAAAAAAAAACTACATTAATCAAAATATAAAAGAATGTTCATCCAGCATCTTTATGATGTTTTAGCATCTCCTAGCAACACTATGTACTCAAAATAGGTTAATGGACATCAAACATTAAAAAATCCAAGCATTAAAAATTATGTCCTTGAATTTTAATGTTAATACAATAATTATAATTACCATTATACATTGCTTAAGATGAAAAGTTTTTTTACCTTACAAATAAGATACACCTAATTTTCTCAAAAAAACATATGTGACTATTAAAAACAAAACCATTAAATTTGCACAAACAACAATCGCAATCAGAATGAAGCACTCAAACTTACAAATTTATTATCTTAAGCTTTAGTTCATTTACTAGATCATTAGCAAATGTGAAAAATATATTATATAAACTAAATTAAATACAAGAAGCAATTAAATAAATAGTAAAATACAATAGATACTCTATGCATCTCAACAAATCTATAAAATTTAAAATCAACTATAAACTAGAAATATTATCATCAATAAAATCATTAACCCCAAACAAACAAGTTGCACATATTGAATTTTCAGTTTTTTAATTCGAGCACAATTCAAACCCAATGATAAAAAAAAAAGGGCAACAACAGAAGGAAAGTCAAAAAGGTAAAAAACAAATAGGAGAGAAAAAAAAAACTTACGGCGGGGTAATGACTATCGAGCTTCTTCGTCATGCCGCACTCAGATTTACTGCGGCATAACAAATTCAACTAAAATTAGGGATAAACTATAAGAGGAAAAACAGAATTACTAACCTATCTCCATGAAATCGAATAAAAAAAATAGGATTCTTCGATCCGTATCCGAAATTAGATACAGTGTTGAGTGTTCAATCTATCTCGATGAAATCTCCACGGAACGAACATGTCGTTGCCCAAATATGAAAATAATCTTCTTCTTTGACGGGTATTGGAGTCTGCAATTTGTTGGAGAAAAACCAAAATTGCAGATAAAATTGGAGACTGCACGTTGGTGATAAGAGGGGAAAGGGCAGAAGAATAGGGTGGAAACTTTGTTTGGGGATTGTTAAATTTAAAGATTTGTTAATAGGTTAACTTTAGAATTTATTTATTTTTTACGCGTATGAGTGGGTATTAAATTTTTTTTCTCAATAGAAATAATATATTATAACGATTTATTCAAAAGCGTCATTAAATATATTTTTATAAAATAAAATAATAAAAAAGAAACATGTGTCCGTAGAGGCGTCTCAATAGAATACCTATTGTGGCTCATTTTAAAGCCTGTCATAATAAGGTGCCGTTAAGGCGTCATTAAAGGCTAATTATGAAATATCGATTTCTTTGTTCAATTATAATTCGATAAAATAATTCTACATATTTCAAAGCTTTAATATTATTATTATGATTATTATTTACTATTTTCTATATAATATATTATATTATAATTGTTATCGAATTTTAATTTTTTAAGAAACAAAGCCCTTATTGTTTAGGGGTAATTTAGTTTTTTCCAGTTTTCTATGCAAGGGGGTTATGTGCCTAATTTCATACCATAAGGGGGTCATGTGCAAAATGTCAAAACCACAAGGGGGTTATGTGCCTAATTTCATACCATAAGGGAGTCATGTGTAAAATGTCCAAACCACTAGGGGGTTATGTGCCTGATTTCATATCATAATGGGGTCATGTGTAGAATGTTCAAACCACAAGGGAGTTAAGTGCTATTTACCTTTTTTTTTTTTATCCAAAACTTCATCTTCCTTTTGTTATTCCTACAAATGGTTTTATTGAACTTTCTTTTGAATTTTCTTTGTACTATTTGGAAATTTAAAAAGAAATGATATTTTTTTTTAAATTTCCAAAATCGGAATGCATTTTTGAACTTCCTAACCCATATTTAACTTTCGGAATTAAAGACGTTTGCTCAATAATATCATCATGACTTTTGAAGTCATGTACGGTAAATACCAAACCAAATACGAGGAGTATTGGGGTCATGAGCTAACCCTTGGCTAAACCTTGGAAAATCTTAATGCCATAATGCCTTTCAAATCATCTTTAGCCAGAGCCGGTCCTAACATTTTCGGGGCCCTAAGCGAACTAAAAAAATGTGGCCCTCACGCATTTTAATATTATTTAACTTTTTTTTCATTGTATATATATTTGTGTACAAATCTCTCATTAAATTAATAAATTATAATTAAATCACTAAAATAACCAAAAAAAAAATCCATAACAGAGATGATAATAATGAATAAATTCCGCAACAGAAAAAAAAACCCCTACTTAAACATTACTCTTCTAGCATTTTATGAAGCAAAATCACTAATTACACCAGTGTAATCAATCTTCTTCACTATATCCTTTTCTATCGACAACATAGCGAGTCCATTTAATCTTTCTTGCGACATGGTTGATCGGAGATAAGACTTAATCAACTTCAACTTTGAAAAGGACCTCTCAGCTGACGCAACAGTAACCGGAATCGTTAGCAAGATCCTGTAAGCAATCCATGTATTCGGAAAACCACCATCTATAACTTGTAAATAGTTCAACACTTCGATTGCCCTTTTAAGTTCTTGTGGCAGAGTACATCTCAAAACTTTCAATTCCATAGACATATCAATCCCATCAATATCGCAACTGCCATATTTCAAATACTCTTCAAGCTTGACACAATAATCATTCAAAGTTTTATCATCAATAGATTTTAGCCTCTTCAAGTCAAACAAAAAACCAAACTTCTCTTCATATATTTGAAGTTGTTCAAACCTCGTACTAAGTGACAAAAGAGCTTGATCCACCACATAGAGAAAATAGTTAACCCTAAAGCTCTCTTCGGCTGCTTGTAACAAATTTTCACTAGAACTCTCATCAAATTGTTTTTTCATGTGAATGATGCGCTTTTGAGGAAATACAAGCTCAATTCCCATTGTATTTACAATTTCAATAGCTTCAATCTTTGCCGCTAAAAATCCAGTTTCTCTGTAACTTTCAAAAAAGCAAATAAGTCTCTTAAGTTGTTTAATACCAACATCAATATCCATATCTTCAGCTTGAAGCATTTTACTAGCAACATTTATCGTAAACAATAAATTATGCCAAATAACCATGCCAAACAAGAACTCAAAATTTTCAAGTTCATGTATCACCAAAGAATTAGCTTCACTCTTTGTTTTGGCATCTTCCCCACTATTTGCCAAGTCAAGTAATGCATCCCGAATTTTTGGCGCTTGATATCTAATAGCTTTAAGACTTCCAATACGACTTTCCCAACGAGTTTGAGATAATGGTTTAAGTGTAAGCTCTTGCACATGATGTTTCAAAATATCCCACCGCTTCGTAGAAGATGCAAATAAGGTGTAAATGCGTTGCACTACTCCAAAAAATGATTCAGCTTTGGTACAACAACTTGCCATATCACAAAGTGTAAGATTTAGGCTATGACAACCACATGGTGTATAAAAGGCTCTCGGATTGACTTCTAGCAGTCTTTTCTGAACCCCTTTGTGTTTTCCTTTCATATTAGCTCCGTTATCATACCATTGCCCTCTTATATCAGCAATATCAAGTTCAAGAGCCTTCAATGCATCCTTAAGTACATTAAAAAGTCCCAAGCCAGTTGTGTCATTCACTTTCACAAATTGCACAAAAAACTCTTTTACTGTTATCGGCACGGCTGAAATATCTACACATCGAACTACCAGAGTCATTTGTTCTTCATGACTCATCGAATTTTTTTATTATTTACCTATTTTATTTTTTTTTTTATTTTTTTAATAATTATTTAAACTGGGAGGGGTGACTTTTTAGTAATTTTCAGACTTAGATCAAACGGTGTTAAGGTCAAAGGTCTGAAAACTAACGGCGAGGGCCACATTGAGACAATTTTTCAAGTACAGGGGGGCAAATCGATGCAATTGAGAGTAGAAGGGGGTAAAGTGATATCGAGCCAAAGTACAAGGGGGGAAAGTGGAATTTACCCTTTATTTGATGGATATTTATACATACTTGTGGAGTAAACTGCAAAAACTACCCCTGTGTAATCTTGAAATAGCAAAAACCCCCCTGTGATAAATAAACTAGCAAAAACCTCCCCTGTGAAATTATTTAAATAGCAAAAACCCCCCTATGGAACTATTTGAGGGTTGACTTGATATAAAAAGACACAAATACCCCTGGAGTCTTGCAATTAATAAATTCTTATATTTTATAAATATTTTAATTATTTTATTTAAAAAATAATCAATTTAGTTGTTTACTATTTTTTTTAATTTCTAAACAAATAAATTAAAAAGAATAAATATACATATAATATGTATATATATAAATACATTTTGAGGGACAATTTTGTCATTTCAAGTCTAAAAAATCAGCTAGGGGGGATTCTGCCTTTTACTAAATTTCACAGGGGGGTTTTTGCTAGTTTATTTATCACAGGGGGGTTTTTGCTATTTCGAGATAACACAGGGGTAGTATTTGCAGTTTACTCCATACTTGTGATAAGCATTGACTGCCACGTGTAGTGCGTTTAATTTGAACAAGTAATAAAGGGGCAATCTTTTGAAGGGTTAACTGGTGTTTGCCAAATATAAATTTATTTATAAATAATAAAAATAATAATATAAGCCACCAAGCCACTTGGCTACACAATAGCTCCTCTTTACCCTCTCTCTCTCTCTCTCCCTCTCTCTCTCTCTACCCCTTCGCCATACCAACTTTTAGATAGCGGCAGAAATTCGGGGTAATGGAAGCTTGAATCCTCTATCCAAAGGCGGTGAGGTGTGGGGGTGGGTGAAGATGCGGTTTTTTTTAGGGTTTTTAATTTTAATTTTTTTTCTAATTTGTGCAAGTGGAAAGGGTTTTTTGACGCATATGGAGAGAGAAAGCTTCAAACTTGGCATAAAATGTAAGCTTATTAACTCATTCGACGCTCCTTTATTTTTAATTCTTGTGTGATGTTCTATTTTCTCTTCGTTTTTAACCTGCTCGATAAATTTATATCTCTGTGTATGACTGTGTGTGTGTGTGTGTGTGTGTGAATAAGTCTGAATTCGTGTACAGATCCATGTATGTACTACATATATATGCGTTTATGTGTATATACTATATACATATACAGAATTGTAGAGGAATATGTATTTATATATATATAAAGCTGTGTATTATATAATAAAATACAAGGCTGTAAAAATTGGCAGGATATGTACTTTTTTGCTCTTCCTTTGGCTCTGATGGTGTCTTCTATTTATTTAAAATGGTGAAAGTCGTCTTGCACTCTTTTGTTCCGTGTCCTGCAAATACGAGAGAGACTAGTTTTAACGAGCTTGCAAAACAGAAATAGTAGTATTGAATTATATATCAAATATGTTTTCGTTTCAACAATTTCGATTCGAAGCGCATTTTGCATCTTATGCATGTGATAGAGATATCTAAAATCGTAAAGAGTGGGAAATCCATATATTATACTTCATATATGTGTTCAAAAAACGGTTAGGCGTATCTATAGAGTCCTAAGATTGATATTAAAGTAAGCATTTAAGATTGATATTCCACCCCCGTGAATTGTTCTTTTTTTTTTGTTAAACTAATGAGTTAAAATCGGTGTTAGAATATATGCTAGAATATAAAGATAAGGCAAAATGAAGCAATGTGTTTCCAATGGTTGTTTGGTGCTAGTTTTGAGTACTTTGGATTTTGGAAACAAGTTCGAAAGGTACGTTTCCTTGTCTCTTACAAATTTTAACATCTTAAGTCCCTTTGCTCGACTACAATTTCAAGAAAATAATAGAACCACTCTAAAGGTGATTGAAAAAATGACTAACAAGAAGAATCACTTTGCCTTTTAGGGGTGGACCTTCATCGGGACTTAACGGAATCCATTTTATGAGTTTTATCTTATTTAACATGGAGTATTAGGTGCATTTATTTATTTATTTGTTTTGAGACTTTAACATTGTGCGGTTTACAAAAGAAAAGCGATTCACAAAAGGTCTAATCAGGCTCAATAATAGGTGTATGAACGATATTGGTACAAATGCGGTTCGGTTCAATACATGAATCAAGATTTAAATAGAGCTAAAATCAAATTGTCGAATGTGGTACTAGACAGGGAGATTTTTTTTAACTATTGTTATTTTTGTTTGATATATTTTTCTTCCTTCTTTTTGCACTATAATGTTTTTGTGGGCACATCTCATGTTCGTCTAGAGTCGCATCTATGCAGTGCAACATGCTATGCAATAAAGAGTTCATGCGGGTCTACTTTATATGCCCATCTAGTATGCTTTCAGCATAGTTTCGATTAACATGTATAAATAATCTCTATTTTCAAAGTTGGTCTATTGCTTGAACTAATTAGTCGGACTTGGTAACTGTTTACGTGGTTTGAAAACCAACTCGACAGTGCCACATTTAGGTCTGTAGGGTAATCAAACTCCAACAACCTTGGACCAATTAGTTGGACATCTCACCATGGCTTGAGCTTTCGCTCAAATGAGTAGGGGAAGCTCGGTTTTTTTTCCTCAACTCTTTTCTATGTAGAAGGCCAAATCTAGTCTTGCTCCAAAACACTTTACTCTATTTTCATCAAAAACACGTAGCATGGAGCACAATGTTTCTAAATGCTGGGCCGACTAAATATCTCTCTCTTTCTTGGTCTCTTCTACATGAAAACTACGTTCCTAATAATATTGAATTTTTTTCGACTCGTGTAGGATTTTGAGTGCTAAAATGGCGACTTGTGGAACTAGTTATGATGCATAAATCAATTACTCCTAGTTATGGTCAGAAAAATCAAGAAACTATATGTGTTCCACTGGCTAAGATGGCTGTTTTGAGATCTCACCGTCGCTTGAACTTTTGCTCATATATATGAGCAGGGCAAGCTCGTTTTCTCTCAACACTTAAACTCTATTTTCATAAACAAAATTGAGCAATGTGAAAATATGTCGGGAAAATATGCATTCATCTAGTTTCTTTTCTTTCTCTGCAATGTGAATCCACGTCAACAACTAAAGGAAGCCTAATTATTCGACCACGTTTGCAGATAAAAGTGGCGTGGGCTATAAAGCAAAGCATATATCCCATATATGTTCAAGCGTTAAAAACAGAGCAATATTTAACAAAAGCTCGAATACAGAAGAGAGTTCAAGCAGCTTATTTATACCATGCAACAAGGGCCTCGCTCGGAGTAAAGAGGTAGGTAGATATTCCTCTAGCAGCTTTTATTTATACCTGCATGCATTTTTATGATTCTGCAGATAATTTATTTTTATTTTACATATAAATGTTCGAACGAGCTAGGTCCGGTGTTGTATGCTTCTATTCTGTGGCAATGTTGAGATCTACCACCACCTTCTTTTTCTTAGCGCAGTTATTGTCTTCAACAATCTGTGAGCATAAGATGTAAACAATTGTGTGAAATAAATTCATTATTGTGATAAAATGATCCAGTAATCATAATTTAAATTCAGGGTTTCAACTTTAATAACCTCGTTGAGATGCTTTTTTTCTTCTTCCAGAATCTTTTCCTGTTCACATAATATAAGCACTTATCTTACTTAACATCAACCAATTCTCCGCAATAACATGCTCTAGCATCTAAAAGCTTTTATCTTTTTTCACACACACAAGAATACTCGGATACAATAGTGGCAAAAATAGATTTGCGCACCTTTTCCTGAAGGCTTGACTGAGCATCCGTCATCATTTTTGTCTGCATAATAAATTCTGACATCACAATGTTGTATGAATGGAAATTAAGTTTAATATGTTTTTACAGGTTGACAAGAAACTGGAAAGAAGTCTACTAATGTTCAAGAGGTTCGAACATTCTTGCCACATAAGCTCGCTCAGCTCATCAAAAAGGTAAACAAAAACTACCATACGAATTCAACTTCTCTAGTTCATGAAATTGCATTGATATACCACACTCTCATTGAGAACTGGCTGGCTCTTGAACAAAATATATGAGATAAAAGTTAACAAGAATATCATTGTTGTAAGACAATTGTATCATAGCTTTGCTTGGTCAAAAAAAACAAAAAAAAAAAAAAACATAGGCAATCGAAGAAAAACATTATTAGCAGACGAACTGCTGGTCTAGATGCACTTTATATGTTTGGGGTCACTTTTGTTTTCTTCAATTCATTGAGTAAACAAATTAGTAGAATATACAAAGGGACTGTAAATAATCGAGAGTGAACATGAAACCTTAGTCGAACGTATCTCCATTAATGCAGTCTCAAGTTGTTTCTGCATGAGCCCAAGGTCCGCCACACTTAGCTGCTCAACACGTGGCTCCTTAAGTTCACTATCGGAAGAAACATAACTTGTGAGTAAACAACCCCCCCGAAATCTTTTCAACAAAAACAAAATAAAATTATTAAAAAAATCGAAAGTTACCTTCCAACAGTTTTGAGAAGCTCACCATATGTAAGATAATCGCCATTTTTGGAGTACAGACCCTGCCATTCAATCACCTTGTGAAATTAATCATCGTTCACAATGTATTTTTTGAACAACTTCTTCTTTATTACAACTATGTTCCCATCTCTTATAAATAGAGTCGGCTCATTCTATAATATTATTATATTTCTGGCATTTCTATAATATTTTGTCTGACCAACCCTGCCTTTTCTATTTTAACATGGTGTCGGACTGTCGAGTGTATCCAGAGAGAGTTGGATTTTTCTATTCAAAAACCAAAAAGAAGAAAATGAAGAAAAAAAACCCGAAAATTTTGAAAATAATCTCAATATCTAATTTGAAACCATAATTTCCGAGTAGTTCTCTTCGTTTTGTGACAATCTTCTTATTGTCTTTTATGCTGTTAATCTTGTTATTACAGCTCTTATTGCTCCGTCTTTTGTTACACTGCTATCAATTCTGCTACTCGTGCGAACCGTACGTAGCTAATGAAGAAATTGTTGTAGTCATGAACTAATAATATCTACTTATTCATAGACTCTAAGCTCGAGTGGAGTGTTACGTAACTTAAGCAGTTCCAACTTAAGGTGAGCATTGGTAAAGTATCGGAATATATTAGGGGCAACTTTAGATAACTGTCTGAAACCAATTTTCATTAGACATAAGACATAAGACATGTTTGTAATGTCTTGATTGAACCTCCTTAGTCAGCGAATTTAAATTTGAACTTGACCCTATATTTTGATTTCATCTTCACTCGGAATCCAAACTTTATACAAATGTTCCTCTAACTCCATTTTTTTTCGTCTTTTCTCCAACAAACTTTTTAGTTTTTGCACTTTGTGTTCAAACCAAGACCTAATTTTGTGTCGACTAATATGGTTAACTAGGTAGGTCGACCTCAGAGCTAGGTGGACTACTGACTAATATGTTGTTACGTATATAAATAAATAAAATAAATGTATATATGAATGGATGTTGGTGGTCGACTAAAATCAACTATGTAGGTCGACTAATTTATCGTTACATGTTAGAAGTTTAAGAGATCACAGATCGAGAGAGAGAGAGTGAGGAAACGGCAATATATTCAAAACCATCTCTACCAAAGTATCTTCTTCCATCTCACCAGATTTTGTAGGCATGCATGAAACTAGTATATTTTCGAAAAAAGGAACACTAGAGAACAAATAGTGACTTAGAGAGTCGTAGACGAGATAAAGCATATATTAAAAACGAGTAAATGAAGAATTAAAAAAAAATGGGATTGCAAATGAAAAATTAAACTTACGGTACATTCGGCTGAAAAGGAATTGATTTAGGAATTTCATATCCAATGCCATCATTTTAGTTGTTTTTTGAGCAATTGTGTGGGATTTCAAATCCCTCTGTCCTAAGGAATTATTTGATTTGGGGAATGAATTTGAAAGAACGATTTAGAATGACTCCAATTTGGAGATATTTGAAATCCACACAAATGACCCAATTTATAACTAAAACGGACTAGTGTGGATTTGAAATTCTTCATCAGATCCCTCAATCCAAACGAGTGCAGGAGATTTATTATTATGGATTTGAAATCCCTTCTCCAAATCCTATCATCCAAATGAGTCTTAGAAACTTTACTTCAAACAAGAAAATTGCCTTCCTACTTTAGTTCCAAGTAATGAATCACGTCCGTTAGTTGATTTATTTCTATCTTTGGAAGAATTATTAGGCCTCAAACATCACCCGAGGCCGATGTCAATAAAAATTCCGAACACCACATATCTCAACGCATAAACATCAATCAAAACCCTGTATCTACTAATATCACCCATCTATGCATATAAGAAAGCGAAGTTGAATTTTCCGACCAAACTCCTATTATCTTTCTTTCTTTCTTTTATGATATATCCCTCCTATCAGATTAAATGACAAAAGACCAGCAGTCATACAACACTCGTGAAAAATTAAGAAATTATCTTCCCTAATTGATAAGTGATAATATTTCAAATTTCAGTAATGATCCCCATTTATACAATATCAATCTCGAGTAACCATCTTTTTTTCTTTTTTTTTTTTTTTTTTTTCCAAAATCGATTGTTCGTGGTGTGAATCTGACCTCTGTATCGCAACCATCTTTGTCACTCTCGACTCGACTTTGATATTCTTGCAGGACCTGCGCCATGCTGTTTAATAACAACAACAATAAAAACTTGATTAAGGTATTATAATGTTCATGCAAAAACAAAATAATATTGAGGTAAAACCAAAAGAAGAATAAAAATGCAATTGGAATAAAGTTAAGGCAAACAAGAAATGGCATGATCATTCACTAAGAAACAAAATCATATGTACTTTACAAACATGGAATGTTGGAAAGCTGAAAAGGAAACATTCATAAGTTTTCTAGTACATAGAATATTCATTCCTTAAAAACAAACAAACAAACAAACAAACAAACAATATGTTGCTAGTACATAGAATATCCATTTGTTCTTTTTTCTTTCTTTTTTTCAATTAAAAAATAAATAAAAATACATTTTCATGTATATACGAGTCTTAAAATGTGACCAATCAACCAATAACATAGTGTGTGCTAAAAGATTTTTAAATTAAAACGTGACCAATCGACCAAAAATTGATAATATCCATAGTGTGTGCTAAAAGATTGAACTTTTATGTGTATTATCTTGTTGAACATTATCTTTTATTTACCAAGTGAAATATCATAGGGGGTTATGAACTTATATTAAAAGTATAAAGAGATCATGTGCTTATTATACTAATGAAAGTACACGAGAGAGTCATGAGCACGAAGTCCGAACCATAGGAGGGTCAAGTGCTATTTACCCTACCATTTATATTAAATTAAAAGCACAAATGAAAAAAATAAAAATATACTCAATATATAGGAATGTTCTGTTCTTTTATTTAATTGATCATATAATTTCATATAGAAATTAAAAATAACTGTTTGCTTGCAAACAATGCAACTTCATTATTTAACATTCAAAAATACCAAACACACCTTTAAGTAACAGCTTGCTCTTATTGTCCTTCCCTATTTTTTTAAATTAATGCTCCTTTATTAATTTATTTGAAATTATACTTTACATGGTAAAGAGAATAAAACAATATTCTTATTATCTGAATAATAAATAAATTGTACGTGTTGAATAACGATAATATTCTCTACTCGTATTAAATTTGTCAAAGTACGTACAAGCATTAAATAAATAATTTCTTACAAATAATAATTTTACTATAAAATAATTTATGCAACGTTATACAAAGATGGAAAGTTAAATGTGATTCAACAAACGTTGTCATATGCACGAGGATAACTCGTGACAATATATAAGATGGCTCTCAAAGCATATAACTATTAACTAACAAATACTAAGTTTTTTTCCCCGAAGGATACTGTCAAACAGATATGGAGTATAAACTATATTCAATGATTGAATGACAAACACTACTGTTGTGTAGGGGTACTGTGCACGGGTCGGTACAGCTCGGTTTTTGCAATAAAACAAACATGTACCGATAATATCGGTTTTTCATGTTTTAAGAACCGAACATGTCGATTTTTTTTGGGTTCGGCGGTGTTAGTCGGTTTTTTGGTTTTCGGTTATCGATTTCGGTATCAATTTGGTTTATTTTCATTTTCGGTTCCGTCTATTGGTTCGGCGTAAAATTTACATTTGATTAACCGTGAGTTTGGACTTTCATTACATCGGAAGACGGTAAACATTTATAGTATATATCAAAACAACGTCTTTTTGTATAAATCGGTTCGGTTCGGGTAATCAGTTCTGCAATTTTTTTATTCTCCATAAACAAACCGATATTTTTGATTTTTCAAAAAAATTACCGTATATACAGTTTTAAGTCGGGACGGTGCATATCGGCTCAGTTTTTTCGATTTTTGGTTTCTCGATTTTTTTGCTCACTCCTAGTATTGTTGTGTGCCTTTAAAAACACACGTTTTCTAAAAAAATATATAATAAAATCAAAATACATCATTATGTATTATTATTATTATTATTAAAGGAATTTGTTTTTTTAGAACCCAAGAGTAACTTCAATGGGGAGGTAGATATCAAAATGAAGTATCAAACAATTAATTGATGCTTGAGGTAATGCTTTGATACTTCAAAAAAAAAAAAAAGTGCTCCTTGCTCATAGTTATCAAACAAAATTATTATCTCTCTTTATGTTTGTAATATGTTGAGATTTCTTTATTTATTTTGTCACACTGGAATTGCAGGAGCTATTTTTAAGGAATATTTGAGTCCTCTTCATTTCTAGGTGCAATTTTGCACCTCAAATTCCTTCACCACCCGGAGGAGTACTTTGGAATTTTCAAGTATCAAAATTGCAATTTTATTATCCGATCCCCTTATTAATTCATCTCTTCTAGAATTGCTCTAAAATGCTCTAAAAGACAGATAAACTAGTTACTTCTCATCAAAAAAAAGAAAAAAAAAATGAACTAGTTACTAAAATACCTCCAAAAGTTCTATTTTGGGAATATGAGAACTAGGGTTTTGAAATTCTCACCAACGCCAACAAATTTCAACTATATATATATAAACAAAAACAGAATTAAAAAAATAAAGAAAAAAAAAATTAGGTGGTGTTAATTACCTATCGGCGCTACAATACTGATAAAGCTTTCCCCTGTTGGAGAAGATGACAGCGGCCACATCGACATCGCAGAGAGCAGATAATTCCTTAGCTTTCTTAATCAGACCATTTCTTCGCTTCGAGAAACAAACCATTCTCGCACTGTTCTCCTCGATTCGCTTCATCTCCAGCTTCTTTCTCCCCATCTTCGGAAATCTCTCTCTCTCTCCTTTTCCTTTTTTTCTTTTCTTTTCTAGAGAGAGAGAAAGTAGAATAAAACTTCTGGAATTGAATATTTATTCTGTGGATAAAAAAGAAGCAGGCAGATTTTTGTTACTCACACAGTGTGTGTGTATGTTGTGAGTACGCACTTACTAGAAGAGAAGCTGGGGGAATCTGAATCGGGGGAGAATTGAAGTATGGGTGAACCGTGGATAATTTATTTTAAAACAAAAATAATTAAATAATACTCTGATTATGTGTGTGTGTGTGTGAGATACTCTGATTACTGACGTCTGTGTACTATTAATATTGATAATATATAATATGTAATAGAAAAGAAATGTTAAAGGAGTGTAGACGTACTTATCCAAAAAAAAAGGAGTGTACACGTGGCGGCGGGGGGGGGGGGGGGGGGGGGGGTGGGTTTGGGTAGATACGAAGCAGACCACGTTAGTTCTTTCTTGGGCCCAATCAGGTACGACTAGAAGGAAAGTAGCTTAGCTATGATTGGCTCGCACTTACGGTGGTGTGCGGCCGTTTTCTTTTATTCCTTAAATAAAACAAGGAAACACGCTTTTAACCAGAACTGAAAACGTGTGACATCATACGGAATATGTAAGTTTATTTTTCTTTTTTTAATTCTCTACATCAATCTAAAAATTAAAGATACTAGCAACATATTTAAACTGTAAAACTATTATTGTTGTTATGAATTCTTAAGTGTGGATATATGAATGACTTAGTCTTGTGAGGCTCTTGAAGAGCTCACATAGGCATATTTGATGAAAGAGATTGAGATCAATTGAAGGATAAATTTTATAGATCGAACATCTGTTTTATGGAATTTGTTTCCATCATTTTATGTGATAAGCCTCATTCACTGATTGCCCGATCTTTGAATATATCAAAAGAGGCCGCCGAAATATTGAAGTTTTCTAAACTCGCGAGTTAAAGAAGAAAGATGATTTTTGCAATCATCATTAACTATATGTCGGAGATCTATCATTGAATCATTGAGAAAATGATCAAACTCAATCTCATGTCGAATTCAGGGGGAGCGTGATCAATAATTCCAACATTGTACTCTTTTTCCTTCGTCCAAGTTTTTGTCCCAATGAGGTTTTCTTAGCAAGGTTTTAACGAGGCAGTGTTATGCTCTCAAGATTTAAATGGATATGTACTCTTTTCTCCTTCGTTTAGGTTTTGTCCCATTGGGTTTTCCTAACAAGGTTTTTAACGAGGCATACTCCATATATGGTGGACATCCAAGGGGGAGTGTTATGAATTCTTAAGTGTGGATGACCACCATTACTACACCACCATTACTCCCACTACCACCACCATAACTCCCACCATCATCTCCACCATTATTCATCATTAAAAGTGTTGTAACTCTTGACCTTTGAGAGGTTTTTTTTGTACTATATATACAACACAATGTAAATGTATTTTACATACAAGAAGAAGAAGAGAAATACATATTGCATTCTCTCTATTTACTCTTATGTTCTCTTTGTTATGTTGTCTTCTTCTTCATTTTCTAACAATTGTTAATTAATTGTCTTTTTTGAGCTTAGCTTAACTATTAAATTTTTTGATAAATGTTTCTTGATTTTACGAGAAATATATTAAAAAGAATAAAATAATCTTAATCATTTTATAAGGTGATAAGAGAGAAAAAAAAATGAAAAAATATGGGTAAAATAGGGGGAAATGGACTTAATGTAATATTGAAGCTGTAAATTTTACAGATAATTAAAAAAAAAATATAAAGTGACAAATTTTAATTAAATCATATCACAGTATACTATTAATGTAATATTAGAGTTGTAAAGTGACAGATAATCTGAAATAAAAATATTTCTTTAAAGTGACAAATTTTAACCAAATCACATCAGAGTATACTAGGTCTTCTAATTCTTTAAGAGGTTTATCTAAAAAATTCGCAATATAACTCGGAAGACGTTTTAAATACCACACTTGGGTTTAATGGGCATGCGAGTTTGATGCAACTCATTTGATATCTTCGTATCTGAGAATCCACAAATTCGACCCCAGATTGTTCACAAAATTTCGGGTCTTCTTTTGATCTCCGCTGTGGAACGAAGTGAATAATTGGTAGGAATTATTTTAGAGACCCACCTCATATGCAATATATAACTAACCACCAAAGAGATTACACCCTAGTGCAAAGTGCAAACCCCCTCATTTTTTATAATAATTTGATATACCCTTCTGGGCCAATTTGAAGTACCTAAAATGCCCTTTAAAATCAGTTTTAAACCCTAGTCAGCTTATATTGGTCTCTCTCTTCCTCTCTCATCTCTCAGATCCGAATCCCGCCCCCCAAGATCTCCAACCGGCGATGTTGCTTTCCGGAGTCATAACTCTCTCCGGTAGTCGGAATTCGATGGTTTAACTACCGTTGGATTCCTCTTCTCGGACTCTTTATTTTGGTGCTAATTTCATTCAGCTTGGAGCACTCGATCTGTTTCTGCAATTATTTTTTATTCGGCGCATATTTCAACGATGTTGGGTCATTTCGGAGGAGTAATTTGTGTTCCGGCAGTCGAAATTTGACGGGCCACCAACCGTTGGATTCCTCTCGTCGAGATCTGTATTTTTATGGTTATTTCGTTCATTTTTTTATTGTAAATTTTGTTTATATAATTTTTTTTCATCTACAAGAGCGGAACCTGTGGTCGTTGACGTCGACTTGGATTTTGTAGGAGGTGCTTGGGGTGAAGAGTCATTGGCGGTTTAGCCTAAAATTCGTACCATTTCGCAGCTATGGCCTCTCTCTCTATCGCTCGATCTTTGTGTGGTTGTTGATTTTTTGAGTGTTTTGATGTTTCTTCTATTTTTGTTGATTTGCACTATTTTTTTTTTTTTTAATTTTGCAATTGCAGCGTATTGGAAGCCATTGATCCTCTCCTTGAAGGTGTCAAAAAATTTGGTTGAAGTTATATATGCTACAAGTTACAGTATTCTGCATAGAGGTGGGAACGAGCCGAGCTCGGCTCTTTTGGCCAGCTCGAGTCCATGTTGCCGAGCTCGAGCTCATCGAGCTAATTTTTAATGTCTAGCTCGAGCCAATTTTGGCGAGCTCGAGCTCGGGCTCATTTAATTTTTATTTTTTTTAATTTTTTTTTATTATTTAATTTTTTTTTATTAAAATCATTTAATTTTTTGTTAAAATTTATTTATAGGAAAATAAAAAAATATTATAAAATAAATAATGAACTCTAGTTATATATTTTTTTCATTTTTCTATTATTATTAATATTTTATATTATTATGAATTATTTAAGTAATATAGATTTGTTTCTATTTAAATACTATAATAATATTAATGTTTCTATTTAGTTAATAATAATAATAATAATAATAATAATAATAATAATAATAATAATAATAATAATAATAATAATAATAATAATAATAATAATAATAATAATAATAATAATAATAATAATAATAATAATAATAATATATTTATAAAAAAAAAAAAAAAGGCAGCTCGCGAGCCGACTCGCGAGCTGTCGAACAACTAAATTTGGGCTCGAGCTCGAGCTTGAGTTCGAGCCTTTGTCGAGCCGGCTCGGCTCGTTTACTTCCCCTAGTTCTGCAGATTGTATACATTACTATAAATTACTATACATTACTAGTTACATATGGTACATGTAGTTACATATGCATATGTTTGTGTATATTTTATTTGTATTTGTTGGTTGTGAGGTGATTTATAATACAAATATTGATAATTGTAAAATTTTGTTTTTGGGGTTTATGAATTTTATTTGTATAAGCCAATATTCTTGTGTGTACACAATTGGTCGACTAAAAATATGGGGTAAAAAATATTGGAGTTGCCATGTCTAAATCGAGCGCATCTTTATGTCGTTATGCAGCTCTTTCATTTCCAATTACACACTTTTATTCTCAAACTCAAACTCTAGATCCGCAATTTTTGTTCCAATAAAAAATTAGATACATATATCTATGATCTATCTATACAAGAAAAATATACTTGAAGGGCGTCGAGGCGTTCTTTGTAGAACTATATCATAAAAAAATCAAGGAATAACAATCATGAAACCTTGCAGCAAGATCCGATCACACCGGCTATGGAGATTCAAGTCGGCGATTTGGCGGTTCGGCACGGCAAAGAGGTGTGGCGACGAAGATTGCGCATGCGATGGGGAAGCGGCGGTGGGAGGCGAGAGAGAGAAGAGAACGTGGGTTGAGAGAGATAGAGAAAAGAAAGTGGCGGTGGAAGGAGAGAGATAAGAGAACGAGAGTTCAGAGGGAGAGAATAGAAATCATGATCCGATTTTGAGTCGTGAGTTAGGGTATTAAATTGTAAATAAAATGGCAAAACATGTAATTTAAGTTGTCCAATATATCTGCCAAATTAATATTAGAATTTGGATTTTTAACTAGGACAAAAAAAACATTAGACCTCCTTAGGGGTGAAAGTCGGATGGATCGGATCGGAATTAGCATTTTCGGAAAATTTCCAAAAAATTCGGAAGTACAAAATCAATTCCAATTCCAATTCCAAAATTTTCGGAATCTAAAAATTCATTCCAATTCCAAAAGGCCCGGAAATTTCGGAATTTCGGAAAAAAATCGGAAATCACATAAGCTTTAAAATTTCAAAACTTAGCCGAAATTTTCTAAAATGTTCATATTGTTTCGAAAATAAGAGCATCTACGTTGATAAAAGTAAAACTAATAACTACTAAATTTCAGTTCAAAAAAATAAATGAAAATAAACAAAGCATAATATCCAATAAAACTTCTAACAACAATTCATTATGTCAAAATCCTAAAACAAAACTTATAGGTGTATTTTTCGGAAAATAAGTATTATATAATATATACTATTTATAGGTGTATTTTTCGGAAAAAAATCGGAATTTTTCAGAATTAATTTTGGAATTAAATCGGATTGGAAATCGGAAATTCCAAATTTATTTTATATAATTCCAATTCCAATCCAAAAAAATCGGAAAATTTTGGAAATCGGAATTTCGGAAGTCGGATGAAAAAAGTTGTTCCAAAATCAGAACTTTTCGGATCGGAACCGGCGGAAATTGGAAAATCCGTTCCAACTTGCACCCCTAGACCTCCTCATAGATATTTTCATAATTTGGGGAATCCCTCATTTTCCCAAATACTAAAATAGCCTCCAAGAGTGCACAAGTGGCCCCTACATATTCTCTGACTGTAACACTGGTGCAATATGGTTTTATCTATCCTACACCCGGTGAAGGTTACACCGGGTGATTTTTTACCGTTGATCTACACATACCAATGTGGGCGTGTGTGTGTTTGTGTGTATATGAATGGTAAAGATCTACCCGGTGTAGGATCTCAAAACCCAATATCTCTCCAACATGTGTACACGTGGCATGTGAATATTTTGAATGAAATTGAAGCCAAAAAAAATTGACGGCGGCGTTGGGAGGTGACATTTTCTGGCCCTATATTAACCCAGTTGGAGGAGCAAAATTGTTTTTGCTATTCTTTTTGTTCTTTTTTGAATTCCTTTTGGATGAATTATAAATTTGAATCCGGAAAATATTTGAAAATAAAATGAAAATATTGGTTCGAAATAAAAAGAAAAAATTTAGATTCGACACGGTTGAATCCGGAACTTTTCATTTTGGATGAATTATTTTTCGTAACTAAAAAAGTAATTTCAAGTTCATTCGAAATAAAAATAGAATTTTGAGATTATAATGAAAATATATGTTCGAAATCAAATAAAAAAATCTGATTTGAACCGAATGAATCCGGATTTTTTTTTCATTTTTTAGTAATTAATTATAATTCAAAACACATAATAGTATTTGATGTTGTATCACTCACCTTGGTGGATTAAACGGGAACACGAAGGTAGGTTTCTGCACGCGAGTAGGTGATCATGGACGAGAGTCCCTGTCACGTAAAGATGAACACCTGAATATCAAACATGTAAGACTAAGACACGTAAACTAAGTCAGGGATATATCCGGCGAAAACTCATCCGACGCTCAAGTCAGATAGATGCCTAGGCAAACAGGTGGGTATGTAGAATAATAGAGTTCAATGTATCAGAACTAGAGAATAAAAAGTCCTTGCAAAGTGAGGTAGATGATTTATTTATAGTATAATTAGTAGAATCCCTATTAGAGTAGAACTCTAAGTAGGATTAGTAAACCTTAATGAGCTTGTGAAATCTTATTAATGGAATTGGGTCATTAGTTAATGACCTTGTAGATGGATCGAACCTTTTAGATGGACCAAATACTCATTGGCTTATTGGGTGGGTCCATTAGGTATATCATTAAACCCCCCGCTCTCGATCGAGTCTTGAGTAGCAGGTCGTTCGGGAGTAGATAATTTTGTTGTCGCTTGTAATACATTAACCGGGTCAAATGGAGTCAAATGGAGTGGTGGAGGGGTGTTGTGAATGTCAACTCCAGATTGGGTGTTTTGAGTGTCGATCCTAGGTTGGGTGTGACGGGTATTTTAAGTGTTAACCCTAGGTTGAGTGGAAACATTATTAAGTTGGATGGCGAACTTGTTCAGTTAGCTGGCGAGCTTGTTGACCGGCTGGCGAACTTGTTAAGTTGGTCGGCAAACTTGTTGAGTTGGGTGGCGAACTTGTGCTGGGTAGCGAACTTGTTGTGGGTTGGGTAGCGAACTTGTTGAGTTGACTGGCGAACTTGTTGCTGGGTGATAGAAGGATTTGCCATTTCTTTATTTTTTGGGCGCTGTCAAAGCCTTGAAGAGGGTGGTGCGTAAAGTCTTGGTGAGGGTGACCCATGTTATGCAGTATTAGAGACCCCATATTGGTGGGCAAATTTAAGTTGGTAGTTTCTGATAAATGGAACGTAGGTAGATCTTACCTAGGTGGGCTCGTCATCGGAGGGTAGGGGTTCTCCTGACCTTGTCTACTAGGTAGCATTGCCACAGACGGCGCCAAAATGATGTTGTATTACTCACTTTGGGTGGATTAAAGGGAACACGAGGGTAGTTTACTACACGCGAGTAGGTAATCATGATTGGAGTCCCTGCCTCCCACGCTCAAGTTAGATAGATGCCTAGTCAAGCAAGTGGGTAGGTAGAACAATAGAGTTCTAAGTATCGGAACTAGAGAATAGAACGTATCTTGTAAAGTTAGGTAGATGGTTTATTTATAGTGTAATTAGTAGAATCTGTATTAGAGTAGAACTCTAAGTAGAATTAGTAAACCCTAATGAGCTAGTAAGATCTTATTAATGGAATTGGGCCATTAGTTAATACCCTTGTAGATGGATCGGACATTTTAAATGGACCAAATACTCATTGGTTTATTGGGCCGGGCCAATAAAGTATATCAGTATTTAAATTTCATGAGGAAAAAATTAAAATCGTATCTGAAATCGAAATCTAATATGTATTCCAAATTCGTTGTAAAACACACGAAAAACATTCGGATCAAAATATTTCCGAAATGTACTCACGTAACTCAATAACTTTGTTCCAATTCATTCTTATAACAAAGATCAAGATGTATATATAGTTTGAGACATATTTCTTGATTTTAATTAATGAAGCCCTCTTAAAACTTGAGCTAGGCTTTTCGTTTTTCGTGTGCGCTTCATCTACTTATCACATTTGCAAGGAAAACCGATTTTAATTTATTCGTTATTTCTGGATTTCATGTGTATAATATAATAGAGTATATTATTTGTCTTTACAAAGTTAAACAAATTAAAAGAGAAGAATAAATCAGTACTTATTTTACTAATGATGTTGATTAGTATCTGTACGTAGTTATAGCTACAACAACGCATTACGCATAGAGTAGCTATAATCGAACTTCAGCTAAGGTATAATATTTTATGTAATATCCAATTTGCATATATATATTTTCTTGTCCCTCGTGATTTTTATTTATTTATTTATTTTTTAATTACACGAGCATTATATTATTCATGTCTCTTAAAAATAAGGAATAACAGAAAATATTATCCATCTAACTGATATTTATAGTCTGTTTGATTTCTGTATTTCACTTTTTCAAGAAACTCAATGGTGATGACTGATGAATATATATATATATATATATATATATATATATATATATATATATATATATATATATATATATTCATTTGTACTTAATATTAAAAAAATAATTATAAGTAGTATATTTTAAATTTTTAATTACTTTCCAGTCCCAAAGAAATTTAAGATATAGTAACATATGCATGCGATTGTGTATTTCGATATATCTTTATTGGTTACGAGTTGATTTATAATTTAAATATTTATATTGTAAATTTTGATGTTGGTGTTGATGATTTTTTTTTCTTTTTTTTTTATATATAATTGGTGATATTCGTGCATGTACATAATTGGTCGACCGTGACTTTAGGGTAAAAAGAAATTGAACATAACTAAAAATGACAACAGTCAACTAATAGGTAATTGTAGTCGTCTATGTAGCATGGAAATTAAACTTCAACTTATTAACGTTTCCGCGTTTCGGACACGCTTCGTGTCGGAAACTCGAAGACATCTGCCGGACACCTTATTGCCATTTTGCAATTTCTAAAAATTTAGAAACGTGTTTGAATAACAAATTTATAAATATTTTTGTTATTTCCCTAATTATTTACATAATTTAGTGATCAATTGCAAATTAATAGTTGATTGTAAAAATTATTTTGATTATGTTTGTATAAAAATATATATAAAAAGAGTTTATATATAAATACAAATTTATATATGTTTATATAGCATATTTATAAATATGCCCTTATACTTTTAATATTTATATGTTTTCCCTAAGTTCCGGTATCCCCATTTACGGAACATGCCGTTTTCCCGTGTCCGTTTTCGCATCCGCCGTTTCGTTGTCCGTGTCCGTACTACATAGGTAGTCGTTTTCAGTAGTAAACATATCGAAAATTTCTACAGAAAATAAAAAGCATTGAAAATTTTAAAAAATAAACAAATTAATTAAAAAAAAATATTTATCGGAAAAAATAACAAAATAAACGAAAAGACAAACGAAATAAACGAAAAGACAGGAAAAATGATAAATACAGGTAAAAAAATATTAAATGCTGTTAGGCGAAAATTGCATACGAAGACAATATAATCCTTTTATCTCTTGAGGAGTATTCATAATGATGAATTATGATTGGGTTTCTCTACTATAGTAAGGCTTCAAAGGTATGTCAAATGAACACTTACTTTTTTGGACCTACCTCAAATGATCCCAAAAAATTGCACATTAGCGTAATTCGAATTTAGGTATTAATTTTATTTAGCACTTAAACAAGCACAATCAATAAGTTCTAAAATAACAAACAAAATAAATAGCTTTAACTCATTCAAATCATATATTTATGCAGGATATACCACCACCCATGAGGTAAGGTGCAATTACGGAAAACTCCTATTTTCAAAATTACATCTACCCCATATTAAGATACATGCGACCCTTTCCCAACTTTCACCCGCTGCCATTGGGAAGCCGAAGGCCAACCGGCGTCGCCACCGGAATCCCGAATCCCACAACCACCATACCTACAATACCTAACCCCACTCCACCGCCTACACGTTACAGGGGTGCCAATGATGGTGGGTGAAAATGAAATATGTCAATTTTGGGTGAAACTTGTGTGTTAATACTGATGCGTAAGTATGACATTTTCAGTTGTCATATATTTTTATTATTATTTTAATTTTCACACAAAGGGTAGCTTGGACAATGCAATTTTCTATTAGGGTTTTTTGCAACCGTTAAATGCAGGGGTGGATGTAATTTTCAAAAAGAAGGGGAATTTTTGAAATCACTAAGGTTGTTGGTTGTGATTTTCCCATTTATTTATCCTTCTTAAAACCATCAATATCCGATCTAAAAAGTCAAATCAACCCAATATATATTTTATAGTTAATCTCAAAAAAATCCATGACAAGGACACTTAATTATAAAAGGGATCTCCAATTTTTTTGTCTTTCAAATATTTCCAGTCCATCCAAATTTATTTGAAAATAAGAAAAAAAACTTTTTATATTACCAAAATTACCCCAAATTCCTTGAAACCTAATTCAACTCTAATTTTATGATTTACACCCCAATTTAGTCCAATTTCACCAATTAACCAATTTTGACCCCAATTTTGATCCACCACCACCATAGACCGTCGGTCAGCCGCCTTTGACCGCCGGAGACCGCCAGTCTCCGGCGTTGAATTTATTTTCCATCCGGTCAACCGCCGTTGACCGTCGAGTCTCCAGCGTTGACTTTTTTTTTTCTTTCTTAAAAATATATATTTTAATTAATATTACTGTCTTGGCTGCTAAATTACCGTCTCCAGCAGTTATTTAGCTGTCAGAGACAGTAATTTAACTGTTCATTGACATTTTTTTCTTAATTTTTTTAATTAATATTACTATCTTGGCTGTTAAATTACTGTCTCCAGCAGTTATTTAAATGTCGGAGACAGTAATTTAACTTTTAATTGACTTTTTTTTTATAAATATTTTAATTAATATTATTGTCTTCGCTGCTAAATTACTGTCCCCATCAGTTATTTAACTGTCGGAGACAGTAATTTAACTGTTAATTGACTTTTTTTTTTTTTTTTTTTTTTTTGAAATTTTGTTTTTTCTTAAAAAAAATATTTTAATTAATATTACTGTCTTGGCTGCTAAATTACTGTCTCCAACAGTAATTTAACCGTCTGAGACAGTAATATTACTGTATTAATTAATTTTATCATCTTCGCCGGTATTTTTGCTGTCTTCGACTGTAATATTACTGTCTTCGACCGTAATATTACTGTCTCATGCAATAATATTACTGTTTGGGACAGTAATATTAGTAATATTACTGTTCGGGAACATAATATTCATAATATTACTGTCGCAAACAGTAGTATTACTGTCCCAAACAGTAATGTTACTGTATGCGACGGTAATTTAGCAGCCAAGACAGTAATATTAATTAAAATATTATTTTCTAAGAAAAAAAATTCAAAAAAAGGAAAAACATAAAAAGTCAACGCTGGTTGACCGGCCGGAAAAAAAATTCAGAAAAAAATAAGTTTTCAAAAAAAAAAGTTGACACCGGAATCTGGTCGGAAAAAAAAAATTCAGAAAAAAAAAATTTAAAAAATTATTAAAATGACGGTTAATATGATATATTTGTTTAAATGTGGGTCAATGTATAATATAATGAAGTTAGAGTATAATGGATGGATGGTATTTTAGATCAAAGACATGGGGATGAGTTTATTTAAAAGACTATTTTCTTTTTTGGACGAATGTGCATTTAAGTCCCTTATCATGTTTTTTTTGCCATTTGCCCTTTATACAACCCAACATATAATTTTCACAAAATGTGCTATTGCCCTACAAAATATATACAGTAGAATATACAACTATTAAATTCTAAACTGCTCTCAAGTGGAGAACAGTTATTTTATTTTATTAACTTAAATTTTCAAATATTACCAGATAAAAATTACGAACAAACCCCTCTTGTTTGGGTAATTACAATCATCCATCAACTATGAATTTTCTTACACACGCCTACCCTCATGGTGTCAAATTCAACATAATCTTCCAACTTTCGTGGAATGTTCTCTAGTTTATATTCGTTTTGTGCAAAAATGCAGTTTCCGATGTACCAAAATCTGATATTTACTAGCCAAGAGACACATTTTATGATCATCTTATTTTCAAAGAGTGGACTTCGAATGGGGTAAAACATGTACAAATCGGAGAATATTCCACATAATTTAGAAGATTCCACTAAATTTGACACCGTAAGGGCGGACGTGTAGCAAGATTCATAGTTAAAGGGTAGTTGTAATTACTAAACAAGAGGGGGTTTTCCGTAATTTGACCTTACCTCGGACTGGCCATAATTTACCCTTAATTTTATTTTTTTACTTAATATTTCGTTAAGGATAAAACTGAAATTGCAAAAAATCCGTAGTCAAATGTGCCAAGACTTAAAATTGAATCTAATATCAAAACTCGCGAAAGTATGTGTAATTTTCCAAAGTGTAGGGGTCTACCGATAATTATACTTAACCTCAAGATGGGTAGGTGCAATTTATTTATTAGATTAATTAGGAGGAAGATTAAAAGTTGTTTGTTTATAGGGTCTATTAGATATAACCCCCTTAGACATTCAAATAATAGGGGTAGACCCAAACTTAAATTTGCCATTTTGATAAAAACCCAAACTTTTCTAAATTACATAAGTACCCTCAATCAAATCCCACAAATCCCGTTACTTTACCTTTTGAAATAATATCAAATCCCTCCCTATTTTCCCGTTAAAACACTATCCCCACAAACCCACTACCAAAAAATCTGCAAACCTCCCAAATCCAGAAATTTATACGGCGTGGATCGACGATTTTCTGCATTCCGACCAAGCCGCCGCGTAGGTACGTCGTCGCCACCCGCCGCCACCTCCGTCACCGTTGTCGCCGGTGGCCACCGACGATAACAACGATATTGGCTATAAGCAACACCTCCACCACCGCCTAGTCCTCCACCACCACCACATCCGACCACCTCCACCTCCAAGACCGCCAAAAACGACCAAGACCTCCGCCGCTCCCGCCTCCAAGGTCGTAACAATCAATTAGGAGTGACATCGTCGTTGGCCGCCGTCGCCGCCGCCGTCACTGCTCCAATCTAGGGTTACTCAAATCTAGGATTACTCAAATCTAGGGTTTTGATAATTCTTCGGCCCATAGTTGATTAACGAGATGCATAGTCGAATTACATCTATATTAATAGACTATCCCATATCATTTAATAGACTATCCCACTGATATAATTTGACTATGGATCTCGTTAATCGACTATGGGCCGAAGAATCATCAAAATCCTAGATTTGAGAAGTGACGGCGGCGGATTTGTGTTTTAAAATTAATAGACTATCTCATATCATTTAATAGACTATCCCATATATCTAATTCGACTATGAGTTTAGTTATTTGACTATTGGGCCGAAGAATCAACAAAATCCTAGATCTGATAAGTGATGGCGGCGGATTTGTGTTTTAATATTGTTAGACTATCCCATATCATGTAATAGACTATCTCATTGATCTAATTCGACTATGGATCTCGTTAATCGACTATGGATCCCGTATTATTCAACCACGTAGTATATTAATAATTTCAATATAGTACATTAATCTGCTATGATAGTATATTACGGTTATAGTAGTGATATGAAATTGTGTTATAAACAATATACCACTGAAATGACAAGAACATTGAGAACAAAACCAACGTAAAGTATTCCAACATAACCAATAAAATAGTACATTAATAATCTCATAATTTCAATCTAGGGTTTTGATAAAATACTTAAAACACATCATAACACAATCAAACCAATATGTCGAGTTAAAAAACTCTAGTACATTAATAATCTCATAATAGTATAATAAGATGATAATGGTAGTATGATACGGTATTCATAATAGTATACTACTGTATTACAACGGTTTAACACTTAACCGAAGTTACCGAGCCATTACATCGTAAACACGACATTAATTAAACATATCAAATCTTAGGGTGGTTTGGAAATAACAACCATCGGAATCATTTGAATTCATTGAGTTTATGTCCTCGTCGCTATCATCAGGAATGCAGTCGACTTCTTCTTCGAACAACTGCACAAAGCATGCATTCAATGCCTCACTTCCAGTGGCATCAACGGCTCCAACTAGTTCACCCCCACCCCCTGTTCCATCATCAATAGAAATAACAACTTCAGCATCATATGAACCTAAAATCATGAAACGAACTTAAAAATGATTAAATAGACTGCAAATACATTTGAATGACAATAAATTAACATCATCAAAAATAAACTTGAAAATGCATAACCCATACAATCAGTTAAAAAAAACTGCGAAAATGTATTTCAATGTACTACCGAGCACAATAAAATCAACTGTTATAAACAAATAAACCAACTATCACTCGATTATTGCGTAAACCAACTACGACACTCATATAAAACAACTCTGGTCCGACTTCGTGAACCATCCTCTGCCAACTCTGTGAATCCTCTTCCAAACAAACATCATCAGCCAGAATAAGGATGTATATGTGACGACGTAATGTTTTTAAGAAACGATCTACTTTACTACCAATATAATCAACGTATCAACACAAATCTTGAAATGTCTACCCACCATAACACAACAACCCCCGCACAAAAAACAACGAAAATAAAAACGAAAAAAAAAGTTCATACCCGCTTAACGACGGACAACGATGAACGCTCAGATCCGAACCTACCTCCACGCCGGTGAAAACTTCTTCAAAGCCGATGGAAACGATGAATCGATGGAGAAATTCTTCAAAACCGATTGTACACGTTGTGATATTAAATACAGCGAAATTAAAAACGAAAAAAAAAACGAAAAAAACACATTCATACCCGCTTAACGACGGACAACGATGAACGCTCAAATCCGAACCTATTCCCTTGCCCTGAAAAAATCTTCAAATCCGATGGAATACGATGAAACGCTGGAGAAATTCTTCAAAACCGATTGTACAAGATTTGATAGAAACCGCCACGCCGGTGAAAAAATCTTCAAATCCAATGGAAAACGATGAAACGCTGGAGAAATTCTTCAAAACCGATTGTACAAGATTTGATAGAAACCGCCAATATACTCACGTAATTTTATTCCGTGATTTTAGGCAACGTATCAGCAATCTCATATCACGTAGTTAAGGAAATAAATGACGTTCAAAAATAAAACAGGGGTATTAAAGGGAAATTACATAATATATTTTGCCAAGTTGACAAATTTGGGTGTATCTCAAAAAGGGAAAAATTAATTGGATCTACCTCATTAGAAAATATAAACTAGGGGTTATCCCTAATAAACCCTTGTTTATAAGATACTGCACCTTTTCTTTTGTGATTTTATTCTATGGATATTTATATGGGATTATTTCACAAACACCCCTCATATGCATTGTCCAATTAAGAGAGGTCCAATTTTTTTTTTCCTTTTTTAAGATAAATCCAAAATATTATTTAATTAATTATAAATAATTTAATTCACCCTTATACCCTTTTCCTAACCCTATAACTCACGTTGTTATTATTTTCTTTTGAGTAAAAAGCAGTTTACCCCCTAAACTAATGCCCATTTTGCGCTTTGCCCCCCAAACAATTTTTTTTTGCACGTTTTTACCTAAACTCGTGTTTCTGTTGCACGTTGCCCTAAAAACGGTATTTTCCGGTGATTTCTGCCGGAATACTAGACATGCGCGAATCACGTGAGTTTGGCGGGGGCAAACTTGTCTATTCACTTGATTTCCCCCTTTTTCTCCATCCTCTTGCTTTTATTTTTTACTTTTTTTTTTTTTCTCCAGAATCTCTTCTTCTCAAATTTTCAAATCCTCAAATACGCAAAATCAAATTCTCCATTTCTCCTCTTGATTAATCTTCTTCTTCTTCCCCGTCATTTAATCACTAATAGTGCACTAGAAAATGCTTTCCCCAAATTCCTCCTCTACTGCCACCTCCAATTTCCGGCACAGTTATTCTCCCTTTTTGGCCTTCATACTCCCTCTTCAATTTTGTACAGGGATTTTGGACATGAGAGGATTGGGGGATGGGCAGACCGAGGGTTCTTTCGCTTTTTCTCCCTCACGAGAATGCTTCAGCATATCAATTTTCCATGCTCCTGAAAAAAAAAAAAAAAAAAAAAAAAAAATTCAATAGTACAGCAACTAAGAGTAGAAAAAAAACACTTGCTTTTTAATCTTAGTTAAATCAAAATCTCAACTTTGCCTTGGTCTGTCTTCAGTAGCAAAAAAGAAAAAAAAAAAAAATACTCCATTGTTGTTTGCTTTAATATGAAGGTTAATGTTTTTGAACTGTTTATGTGATGTTATTGTTTGGATTTTGGATTGGGGTGCAATTTTATATTCTCCGAATGTAAGAATTTCTTAGTCGGGAGAGGATTGAACTAAGATGGGAAAATTATTTTCTTCAGATTCGAGAATTGGGGATTCTTTTCGAATAATCAATTGGACTGTGAAATTGAGTTTTGCGATACAGAGGAGAAAAGTGTTTTCAAAGGGAGAAAATCTGCGTTAAAAATGGAGGATGAAGGATGGTGTCGGTAGAGAAGAAGGGGAATGAAGTATACTAGTGAACAGACAAGTTTGCCCCTGCCAAACTCACGTGATTCGCGCATGTCTAGTATTCAGGCGGAAATCACCGGAAAATACCGTTTTTAGGGCAACGTGCAACAAAAACACGAGTTAAGGTAAAAACGTGCAAAAAAAAATTGTTTGGGGGGCAAAGCGCAAAACGGGCATTAGCTTAGGGGGCAAACTGCTTTTTACTCTTTTCTTTTTTTCCTCAGATTTCTTTTCTCTTTCTTCTTTTAACAGTAGCCGCCTCCGCCTCTCTTCTCTCGACCTCTTCTCCAAATCTCGGCCCTCTTCGCGGAGGGTGAGAGATCCTGTAACCAATCAAAAAAACTCGGCCCCCTTCGCCGAGGGGTGAGAGTTCCCGTAACCAATCAAATTTTTTTTCCTCAGATTTCTTTTCTCTCTCTTCTTTTAATAGTAGCCGCCTCTCTTCTCCCGATCTCTTCTCGAAATCTCGGCCCTCTTCTCCCGATTTCTTTTTCCTCAGATCTTTTTTAAGAATATAGGTTTAATATATATTTTAATCAAAAAATTGGATATCGTAACCAATTAAGAAAGAAGCTCACCGGCATCCAAGCCACCACTGCGCAACCGAGCCATCAGCCGCCGTTTAAAATCCGGCGACGAGTAATTGTCGCCACCGGCGACTTCTGCCAACGCTTCCTCAACCTCAGCATGAATGATGCTTGTGACGGCGTCGTCTTGGTCGCAATTGAAAATTTCTTCAGAGAATCTTCGAGTTCGAAATCCGGAGAGTTGTTTTGATCTGATTCGTCATCGTCGTCAATTTTTGGTTACGATGTGTTTATTATGAACATGTCCTGACTATGTTCAGTGGTATTATCTTAAGTGGTTTTCATTATTTTTACTGTGCTAAGTAGGTTATGTGGGTGCTGGCTATTTGAAATCGAAGAAAAAAAGTTATAGGTGGTTCTGAATTACATATCTCTAACGTTTGCACATATTATAACCAAGTTATTTTGTTTGTGTTGTTATTTGAATCCATTTAATGATCTGTGTTGTATCTCTTTTTTTGGGTTTTCAAGTATGGTGTTGTGATTTGTGCCTAATTTAATTATGTGGTTTTGAATTATGTGCTTTTGAAAATGTCCTGTGGTTACGAATTAAGTGCAGTTGATACGAATGTTGTGTGGTTTCTTTTTTGGGCAAATTACGGCCATCCCCCTGAGCTATGGTCAAATTACGAAACCCCCCCTCCTGTTTAGGTAATTACAGCCATCCCCGTCAACTATGTATTTATCTTACGAAAAGACCCCTCCAGAGGTAAATTTAGGGATGTTAATTCGGTAAAATCGGACCAAAAATTTCGGTACGCCAACATTTCATACCTTTTACCGAACTAAATATACGATTTGGTTCGGTAAATAACAGAATTACATAAATTTTACGTAAAAATATTTAAAAGGAGGGGGTGGCTGTAATTACCCAAACAAGAGGGTTTTTTTTCGTAATTTGACCATACCTCGGGGGGGGGGGGGGGGGGGGGGGGGGGGTGGTGGCCGTAATTTGCCCTTCTTTTTTTGTTGTGTGATTTGAACCTATTTCTTGCATTCACAATGAGAGCCTTTCTGTTAAGTGTATATTTATACACTTAATTATACCTTTTAATTGGAGCTTTTGGTGTGTTTTAATGATAATTGGTGCTTAAAATGGCTATTATTTGTATTTTAGGTGCAAATTGGAGAATTGACAACTTTTGGGGTGAAAACTGCAAATTCAGAGAAAAAGTGGGCCAAAAGTGAAAAAAATCAGATTTCCTGCAGAATTAAAGCCCGCGCGGCCGTGCGGATTTTAAAGCATAATCTCGCACGGCCGTCCGGATGGACGTGAAGGCGCAGTGAAGGAATTTTAATTACACAAGGAAACCCGCCCTATTATATTTTTGCACCCTATTTAAAGGCCACAAGCACACAATTAGAGATATCTTTTACCTTTTATCTTAAATCTTTAGGTTTTTATTTTTTCATCTTTCTACACGCGATCAAGGAGCACAAGAACGAAGACGAAGACTTGACGAATCTTCATCCTAGTTCCCCTCTTTGACTTTTATTTATAGCTTTTATGATTTTTATTACTTTTATGTTTTTCGTTATGAGTAGCTAAGTTTTTAATCTAGGAATTTGATTGGAACCCTATGTGGGGATTGTGAACCCGTTTTCTTGAGATTATGCAATTATGATTTTATGATTATTTCTTATACTTGTTATGATTGTTAGTGCATGAACTTGATCAATTTATGTGCTTTATCTGTGATTATTGGGATTGACTTGACAGAGCTATTTTGATAATTAGACGGTAAGTATAAGAGCCTTCGAGTAGTTTTCACCGGATGAGTGTGTCAATTGCATGTGGTGTCGTAGACATACAGATATCACCTTAGGTAGCCATTTACGAGACTTGTGAGTTAATGCTTTATTTATAATTGGTTTGCATAGACATATAGTGAATCGTGTATGAATAATAGACTCATAATACACGCGACAGCGGGTTATGAGTAAATTAGTGTCTCGGGTTAATAATCATGAATCATATATTTCATAATTGAGGGGTTTTGGGTGAGCAATTCTTGCATAGGGGGAAGATAAAATCCTAGGTCCGTTTTTATTGATATTTTCTCGTGTTTATTTGCTTTCATAATTAGTTTAATTTATTTAGTTAATTAATTTGACAACCTTGCGTAGGCTGGATAAAAATCGTAATTGTTAAAATTTGGTACTTAGGATTAAATAATTTGCGTATTCCCTGTGGGATCGACATCCGACTCTCACGAGTCTACTTTACTACTTGTTTGTGATACGTACACTTGCGTGTGGGTATTTAGCACCCAACAAGTTTTTGGCGCCGTTGCCAGGGAATACGGCTAAATTATCTATTTATCCTAATATTAAATTTGAGCAATTTTTCTTACTTCAGTCGTTTTATTAATTTTATTTAATTAATTAATTTTTTTTTATTTTGTTCTAGGTACTTTTTATGCGACAATGGAAGAAGAGAATAATCGTATGGGAGATGACCAAGGGCGCCTACCGAATGCAGCAGGAAATATCGTCAACGAGCAAGAGCAACGCCAGCTAATTAATCCATCACCTCGTCAACGAGCACTGCATGAGTACGCCGTCCCGACACTCAATGGGGTCCAATCAAGCATCCAGCAGCCCCCCATTGAAGCCAACAATTTCGAGATTCGAGCGGGACTCCTCACGATGCTCCAAAACAATGGTCTATTCAGCGGATTAGCTCATGAAGATCCACATCTTCACTTGGTCAACTTCCTCGAGACGTGTGACTCGCACAAGATGAACAGAGTAACACCCGAAGCACTGCAACTCCGCCTGTTCAAGCACTCCCTACAAGGAGCAGCCCGAGAATGGTTGCAAACTCGCGCACCGCACTCCATCTCGTCTTGGGCCCAGCTAGCGCAACTTTTCATGAACACATACAACTCCCCAACAAAAACTGAGAGAATCCGGAGAGAAATTCAAAATTTCATACAAGAAGCCGGTGAAGCATTATTCGAGACGTGGGAGCGGTTCAAGCAGCTAGTAAGGAGGTGCCCGAATCACGGACTTCAAGAGTGGCGCCAATTGCAAATATTTTACGATGGATTGCAAGACAACTCGAGAACCGTGCTTGATTCGGCAGCTGGAGGTATGTACATGAGTTTGACCTACGACGAAGCATACGAGCTCTTGGAACGAATCGCTAGGAATAAATACATGCGAGCATCGGACCGGTCGAATAGCGGAGCAGTCAAGACGGGCGGAATTTTGGAGTTAGATGGAGTCACCGCAATCACGGCCCAATTGGAGAAGCTATCGAAGCAAGTAGCGGCTTTGCAGGCTCAGCAAGTCCACGCAGTCCAAGTTCCCGACCAACGCATAGAAGAAACGGAGTCTCTGAATTATGTGCATGACACCAACCGACAACAGAGGAACCCGTACCCCAACACGTACAATCCCGGATGGAAGGATCACCCCAACTTTGGATGGGGAGGAAATCAACAAGGACAAAGGCAAGCACCACCTCAAGCTCCACCCCAAGGAGTTGACCTCGCTGACATCTTAGCAAAATTCATGACGGCGACTCAAGCATCCATTCGGAACCTTGAGACACAAATGGGGCAACTTGCAAACCAACTAAACGCGAGGCCGTCGGGAGCACTGCCGTCGAATACGGAAGATCCTCGAAAGAGCAACATCGAGCAGTGCAATGCTGTGAGTTTGCGAAATGGGAGGCAATTAGAAGAAGTTCCTAAAAAGTCCTTTGCACCACCGCCTATTGTAGAGGAGCCCAAGGAAAAAACCGAGGTCGGGCCAAGCAACACAAAGATCACAGTAAGTGAACCTACTCCCAAGGTACCTTTCCCTCAACGTTTTCAAAACTCTAAGCTTGATATGCAATTTCAGTCATTTTTGGATTATCTTAAAAAATTGCATGTTAATATTCCTTTTGTTGAGGCACTTAAGCATATGCCGAATTGGGTTAAGTTTATAAATGAACTTGTATCGAAGAAGATGAGGCTTCCGGAATGTGCAGCAATCATAGACCTCAATGAGCAAAGTAGTGCTATCCTTGCAAATAAAATTCCACCGAAGCTTAGATCAGATCCGGGCAGTTGTACCATTCCATGCACAATAGGTACTAGGTATTTTGGGCGGGCGTTGTGTGATCAAGGGGCGAGCGTAAATTTAATGTCGTTATCAATTTATGAGAAATTGAATTTAGGAGAAATTAAGCCTACTTCCGTGACCTTGCAGCTAGCCGATAGATCTTTTACTCACCCTTTAGGTATAGTGGAGGATGTATTGGTCAAGGTAGATAAGTTCATACTCCCGGCCGATTTTCTAGTACTAGACATAGAGGAAGATGAAAATATTTCCCTTATCTTAGGACGCCCCTTCTTAGCAACCGGTAGGTCAATTATTGATGTAGGAAAGAGAGAGCTAAGAATGAGTGTGGGGGAAGAAACAGTGATCTTCAAGGTGTACCGGGTGGATGAAAAGCCTATTACGGCTAATGGATGTTATCTTCTTGATGAGGTAAGTGATTCTAAACTTTTTCCTGTTAAATTACATGATTTAAATTTTTTTGTGGATACTAATGTGCATGTAGGAGAACATAAGAAAAAGGTTGAGTTGGTTACAACACCTACTCAAAACACCGTGATAAAAGACGATGTTGGCAAGCCTCATGACATCAAGAAGAATAAATTCAAGGGCAGTCATAAGCGAACCAGTCGAAAGAAGAATCGGATCAACCCATTTATTCAAGACTTTCTCCAAAAGGAAGTTAGGAGATGGGTTCAAAAGCTAAGGAATTGAAGAAGAGGAACAAAGTCTGGCTGAAGACTATAAACTTAGCGCTTCTCGGGAGGCAACCCGAGCTTTCGTTTTTCTTTTCTTTTATTTTTTTTTTATTTTATTATTTGTGTTTTTATTTATTTAACTTGTTAGTGTTTGCTCTTATTTTATTTCAGCTTTGGAAAAAAAAAAAAAGTTTCAGGGGCACTAATAAGAAGTTTTTATTTTGCAGGGACCTAATTGCAAACACTGGCACGGCCGTGCGAAAAAGACAAGGAATCCCGCACGGCCGTCCGAGAAACGGACCCAGCCACTGCCTTAATTCACCAAATGGCACGGCCGTGCGGATTATAGGCCAAAATCTCGCACGGCCGTCCGAGATTCGAAGGGCTACTGCCCAAATCCGGTGTTTGGTACGGCCGTGCGGATTTTAGGCCAAAATCCCGCACGGCCGTCCGAGGGGAAAAACAGACAGATTAAATAGGGGTTTTCCAAACCCCAATTTTCACAATTCCAATTTCCCCCCTCTCTTCTAATTCGAACCCTACCCCCTCTTTTCAAAATTTTCGATTTACTTGGACCAAATTCACCGAAAAATTCACCAATTGCACACACATACTTCTTATCTTGGTGAATTCTTGTTGATTTGTGCAGGGAGGCTTCAAGAAAGGTGCAAAATTCTCCAAAAATCCATTCCACCAAGAACGCCCACAAGGTGTTCGACGAATTGCCCAAGTCAAGTTTGGGGGAATTTTTGCGCATTAATCCACTCCTAATCCCTTCTACACACATTCTCAAATCATGGGGAAACGAGGACGTGACGGAGAGGGCACTTCCAAAGGCGAAAGCACTTCAAAGGGCAAGGGGAAGGGCAAGAAAACCGCCGAGGTGTTGTGCGATGGACCCCCCATTTGGTCCGAACTATCCACCGAAGAAAAGTACGAGTTAGAGTGGAAATGCATCAACCAAGTCGGCAAGGCGTGCCTTACATTCATATGTGCCAACCTCATTCCCACCCGCTCGAGGACTCGCGTGGACCCCGAACGGTGCGCTTTGGCATACTACATCCTCAAGGGCACCCCGATCAACATTGGCGTAATCATATCCGGCCGATTTTGGACCTCCATGGTCAACAACTCCAAGGGGTTTTATTTCGCTTGCCTCATTACCGGCTTATGCAAGAAGGCGAAGGTCCCAACCAAACTGACGGACATTTTCACATCGATTCGGAATCCGATGAATGACCTTGCGGCCCGGCAATACAAGGCACCCATCCAAGATGGCGAGCAACCCGTCGAGAACCAACCAATTGCTCCGCCCGAGGGTCCAAGCACAAGTTCGGACCGGCGATTCCAAAGAAGAATGGAGCGAGAGTTGGTGATCACGAGAAATCGGCTTGCCACGGTGGAGCACAAGGTGAGCACGATCGAATCCCTCCAACGGTGGTCGGGAAAGATGCTCCAAGCCATTGTGCGCCATTTGGCATGTGGCAATCCCGAGTGTGAAGAACCGGCTCCGTTGCCCGCACCGATTCTTGAGCCGGTACCCGAGCTTTCGGATGATGACGGAGATGGTAATGCTCATGCGCAAGGAGGAGTTGGTGAGCAACCCGACGATGGTCCCTACGCTTAAAAACAGGTGTTTTCTATCCTTAAACTTCGGGCGAATCACATTGAGGGCAATGTGAATTTTAAGTTTGGGGGTGGTTGATTACTTGTTTTCATTTATGTGCGCTTTAGTTGTGTTTTATTGTTTTTATTTTGCATGCGTTAGTTTTTGTTTTAGTTGCCGTTTTATTATTTTCGTTTCGATTAAAAAAAAAAAAAAATTGTTCGATGCATCGATGAACTACGATGATGGGAGATGGTCAATGTTTGATGATGAAATTGCTTGTTTTATGTTGAAAAGGAGTAGATATTTGTTTAGCTTTCGATTCAACGGAACGTAGAAGTGAATTATTGCTAGGAATCACACTTTGTGCATTGCTTTGGTTGAATGTTTTGCATTTTAAATTTGGAATTTATTTGTGCTCAATCATGCTTTGTTCGGTTTTAAATCTCACCTTAGGACATTTATGATACGAAGTGTTGAGAGTAAGTGATTTGGGATATGATTTGGGCCTTCTTTGAACCGTTTGAGCCTTTCAAGCCTACCCTTTTGTTGAATTTATCCTTAGAACCTTGATTTGAGCCTCAGAGAAAAGGTGTTCTTTCTTTTAGCCAATATGTGGAAGGTAGAAAAGTGGAGATTATTGAATAATTATCCCTTGAAGGACGATCGAAAATTCTTATAAGATCTTTCTTCTTCTTCGATTCAAAAAAAAAAAAAAAATAAAAAAAAAAAATAATAGATATATATGTGCATCTTCATATATATATATATATATATATATATATATATATATATATATATATATATATATATATAATATATATATATATATATATATATAAATTCTTCGGAAAAAAAAAAAAAAAAAAAAAAAAAAAAAAAAAAGAGAAAAAGAAGAAGAAGAATAGTTTAGAAGGGAGACATAAGGACTAGTTGTGAATTCGGAATGAAAACTCGATCCATTGCCTAAAAGGCAATAGTGTTGACGTGTGAATTTTGGAGAATCAAGTTTATTAAAGTCCCTAGAGGTGAATTCATTGTTTCAAACGCCTATCTTTCAATTTTTGGCGTAATCACCTCAATTCAAGAAAATTAGCCACACATTCCCATAATTACCTACCTCGGACCAAAGAGCCTAACAATTGAAAGCAACAAAGTCCCAATGATCCCAATAGCTTATTGTTCAATATTAGTTGAGTAAAATAATTTGGTGAGTATTTGGAGTCAAATATATGCATGTAAGTATAAATTCTTTCTATCTTTAACTTGCAAATATTGGATACTTGAAGCAATTGTATGATTTGTGGTTTTTGGTAATAGTGAGTGACTAAGTGCCGTTGAATGTTAAGCTTGCGAATACCTATGAATTGTCATCATAATTGCAAGTTCTGAAAACGCGAAGTTGACCCATCAATCTATGTAATGAGATGTATGGTTTTGTTTTGTGTTCTTAATTTGATTTTACTTGAGGACAAGCAAAAGTTCAAGTTTGGGGGTGTGTTAAGTGTATATTTATACACTTAATTATACCTTTTAATTGGAGCTTTTGGTGTGTTTTAATGATAATTGGTGCTTAAAATGGCTATTATTTGTATTTTAGGTGCAAATTGGAGAATTGACAACTTTTGGGGTGAAAACTGCAAATTCAGAGAAAAAGTGGGCCAAAAGTGAAAAAAATCAGATTTCCTGCAGAATTAAAGCCCGCGCGGCCGTGCGGATTTTAAAGCATAATCTCGCACGGCCGTCCGGATGGACGTGAAGGCGCAGTGAAGGAATTTTAATTATACAAGGAAACCCGCCCTATTATATTTTTGCACCCTATTTAAAGGCCACAAGCACACAATTAGAGATATCTTTTACCTTTTATCTTAAATCTTTAGGTTTTTATTTTTTCATCTTTCTACACGCGATCAAGGAGCACAAGAACGAAGACGAAGACTTGACGAATCTTCATCCTAGTTCCCCTCTTTGACTTTTATTTATAGCTTTTATGATTTTTATTACTTTTATGTTTTTCGTTATGAGTAGCTAAGTTTTTAATCTAGGAATTTGATTGGAACCCTATGTGGGGATTGTGAACCCGTTTTCTTGAGATTATGCAATTATGATTTTATGATTATTTCTTATACTTGTTATGATTGTTAGTGCATGAACTTGATCAATTTATGTGCTTTATCTGTGATTATTGGGATTGACTTGACAGAGCTATTTTGATAATTAGACGGTAAGTATAAGAGCCTTCGAGTAGTTTTCACCGGATGAGTGTGTCGATTGCATGTGGTGTCGTAGACATACAGATATCACCTTAGGTAGCCATTTACGAGACTTGTGAGTTAATGCTTTATTTATAATTGGTTTGCATAGACATATAGTGAATCGTGTATGAATAATAGACTCATAATACACGCGACAGCGGGTTATGAGTAAATTAGTGTCTCGGGTTAATAATCATGAATCATATATTTCATAATTGAGGGGTTTTGGGTGAGCAATTCTTGCATAGGGGGAAGATAAAATCCTATGTCCGTTTTTATTGATATTTTCTCGTGTTTATTTGCTTTCATAATTAGTTTAATTTATTTAGTTAATTAATTTGACAACCTTGCGTAGGCTGGATAAAAATCGTAATTGTTAAAATTTGGTACTTAGGATTAAATAATTTGCGTATTCCCTGTGGGATCGACATCCGACTCTCACGAGTCTACTTTACTACTTGTTTGTGATACGTACACTTGCGTAATTAACTTATAAGATTTTTTATTTTCGATTTTTCATTTCCTGTATATGTGTGTGAAGTTGAACTTGGTCTGATGTGTTTTAATACCACAGCTCGTGGACGGCTGCTGCAAAGTTCTTTCGATACATCAGCAACAATGCACCATCAAGAATGGTGATTGTACGAGCAATCACCGTAAAATATACGGAGTGTCCTTTATAGTGGTTTTATATCTTCTTTTCGCATAATTTTTGATGTGTTCTTATTAGAATTCATAGTGATTTTCGATGTTTATATAGTTGTGTATATAAAGTAGTTTTCATGTTTATATAGTTGTTTTATACGGAGTGGTTTTCATGTTTATATAGATGTTTATACGGAGTGGTTTTCATAATGTATGGCTTTGTCTTTGATAATTTATAGTGGTTTTCAACAATTTTATAGTAGTTTTCAATAAATTTTGTACAAATTTATATATAATTTTATATACATAGTGGTTTTTATGTTGACATAGTTGTTGTACAGAGTGGTTTTCAAGTTTACATAGTCGTTATACACAGTGGTTTGCATGTTATATAGTTGTTATACAGAGTGATTTTCATGTTTATATAGTTGTGTATACATAGTCGTTTTCATATTTATATAGAGTGGTTTTTATTTAAAAAACTGGAAAGAAAATAAAAAAAAAACATTTAAAAAAATTGAAATTAAGAAAAAAGAAAAACCACGAAAAAACAAAAATAAAAATGAAATCATGTTTTTAAATTAAAAATAAAAAAACATGAAAAATATAAATAAGAAAAAAATAAAATTAAAAAAAAAACCGAAAATAAAAAAATAAAATAATTACAAAATTTTCTTTTAAATCGAAATAAAGAAAACCATTAAACAAAATAAAAAAGAAAAGGAAAAAAACCTGAATTGGCGTGATGAGGGGAATGATTTTAGGAGAAGATTTGGATGTAGATTATGGGTATATTTTTTTAAAAAATTAAATAATTTTACTAATTAATAGTTAGCGGGGGCATATATAGTTTTTCAGGCCCAATGGATTTATCTCAAATATCATTTATAAAAGAATGATTTATCAAGAATTAAAATCCCAATGAAGGATGTTTGGCATATTGCCCCTATTTATATATACTTGTAATAAGCATCGGCCGCCACGTGTAGTGCGTTTAATACGAACAAGTGGCAATGTTTTGAGGGAATAATAATATAAGGGGCATCAATCAGCCACTTGGCTAGATAATTAGCTCCTCTTTACCCCCCCTCTCTCTCTCTAGACCTTTCGCAATACCAACTTTTAGATAGCGGCAAAAAATAAAATTCTCCGTCAAGAGGGGTAATGGAAGCTTGAATCCTATCCAAAGGGGATGAGGTGTGGGGGTGGGTGAAGATGCGATTTTTTTTAGGGTTTTTTAATTTTATTTTTCCAAATTTTGCAAGCGGAAAGGGTTTTGATGCATATGCAGAGAGAAAGCTTCAAACAATTGGATTTGATGTAAGCTTATTAACTAATTCGACGCTCCTCCATTTTTAATTCTTGTGTGATGTTCTATTGCCATGCATAAAGGTTTTCTATTTTCTCTTCGTTTTTAACCTGCTCGATAAATTTATATCTCTGTGTATGACTGTGTGTGTGTGTGTGTGTGTGTGTGTGTGTGTGAATAAGTCTGAATTCGTGTACAGATCATATTTTACTTGACTTGACGAAAGTCTGAATCCGAGATCCATGTATGTACTACATATATATGCGTTTATGTATATATACATATATAGAATTGTAGAGGAATATATATAATAATAATAATATATAAGGCTGTAAATTGGCAGGATCTGTACTTTGTTCTTCCTCTGGCTCTCAAGGTGTGTTTTATTTATTTAAAATGGTGGAGTCTTGCACTCTTTTGTTCCGTTTCCTGCAAATACGAGACGCTAGTTTTAACAAGCTTGCAAAACAGAAATAGTATTGAATTATATATCAAAATATGTTCCTCGTTTCAACAATTTCGAATCGAAGCGCATTTTGCATCTCATCACGTTTCCTTGTCTCTTACAAATTTTAATATCTTAAGTACCTTTGCTCGACAACAATTTCAAGTAAATAATAGAACCACTTTAAAGGTGATTGAAAAAATTGACTAACAAGAATCACTTTGCCTTTTAGGGGTGGACCTTCATCGGGACTTATCGAAATCCATTTTATGAGTTTTATCTTATTTTAAGGTGCATTTTTTTATTCGAGACTTTAACATAGTGCTCCGGCTCCCCAATATCTAAGTAAATAATAGAAAAGTGATTTACCAAATGTCTAATCAAATGCACGTATGCTGAAAATATATCTTATTTAAAGGTGCATTAGTATATGAATAATATTGGTACAAATGCGGTTTAATACATGAATCAAGATTTAAATCGAGCTAAAATCAAATTGTCGACTATGGTACGAGACAAGGAGAACTTTTGAACTATTGTTATTTTTGTTTGATATCTTTTTCTTCCTTCTTTCTGCACTATCATGTTTTTGTGGGCACATCTCATGTTCGTCTAGAGTCGCATCTATGCAATACAACATGCCATGCAATAAAGAAAATGATGAAGTGTAGAATTGATTACTGTACTTTATAATTTTGGAAGTGCCCATTTATTCCTTTCATAACCCATTCTTGCATACAAAGTCATGTTTTTGGTATTGTTGCTATGTGCCTCTACGAATACAAAGTTTCGATTAACAGGTTCGACTCACATGATATATAATCTCGATTTTGAGATCTCACCGTGCCTAGAACTTTTGCCTAAATGAGCAGGGGAAGCTCGTTTTCTCTCAACTCTTTTCTATGTACAAGGCCAAATCTAGGTCTTGCTCCAAAACACTTAAAACTCTATTTTCATCAAAAACACGTAGCATGAAGCACAGTGTTTCTAAATGCAGGGCCGACTAAATATCTCTTTCTTTCTTGGTCTCTTCTACACGCAAACTACGTTCCTAACAATATTGAATTTTTTTCGACTCGTGTAGGATTTCGAGTACTAAAATGGTGAATTTTTTTCGACTCGTGTTATGATGCATAAATCAATCGCAAGTCAATTTTTCTATGCAGCTAAATCAATTATTCCAGTTAAGTGGGAAGTCACTCTTAAGAGTCGTCGAAATGATGAAATTCTGCAGGGTCAGAAAAATCAAGAAACTATATATTATTTATATTAAGCTGATAATATCCTCTAGTCCGAATACGAAGAAGAGAGTCAACTTGGTTATGTTTCTTCCCTTAAAACATATATAGTGAATCGACGTCAACAATTAAAGGAAGCCTAATTTTTCATGTGAAGATTATTCAACCACGTTTTGCAGATAGAGTTTTGTTTTGTATGCAATGATAAAAGTGGTGTGGGCTAAAGCGAAGCATATATCCCATATATGTTCAACCGTTAAAAACAGAGCAGTATTTAACAAAAGCTCGAATACCGAAGAGGGGTCAAGCAGCTTACACACCATGCAACAAGGGCCTTGCTCACAATTAAGAGGTAGGTAGATATTCCTCTAGCACCTTTTATTTATACCTGCATCCATTTTTATGATTCTGCAGATATTTTATTTTTTATTTTACACATAAAAGTTTGAACGAGGTCCGTCCGGTGTTGTATGCTTCCATTTGTCGTTTAGCAGTCTACGGCAATGTTGAGATCTATCACCACCTTCTTTTTCTTAGCACTATTATTGCCTTCAACAATCTGTAATATGTAAACAATTGTGTGTAGTAAATTCATTTTTGTGATAACATAATATATATATATATATATATATATATATATATATATATATATATATATATATATATATATATATATATATATATATATATGCAGGGTTTCAACTTTAATAACCTCGTTGAAATGCTTTTTTTCTTCTTCCAGCATCTTTTCCTGATCACATAATATAAGCTGTTGTAAGGTTTTATCTTTTATCACACACACACACTGGAGAATACTCGGATTACAGCAATTTCCCTGCAATATAATAGTGGCAAAAATAGATTTCCGCACCTTTTCCTGAAGGCTTGACTGAGCATCCGTCATCAATTTTGTCTGCATAGAGTAATAAATTCTGACATCACAATGTTGTATGAATGGAAAGGCAATAATACCATGTTTTCTGGAACTAACTTTAATATGTTTTTACAGGTTGACAAGAAACTGGGAAGAAGCCTGCTAATTGTTCAAGAGGTTCGAACATTCTTGCCACATAAGCTCAGCTCATCAAAAAGGTAAACAAAAACTACTATATCAATTCATTGAATATACATCTATGATGGAGAGTGAAGATGAAACCTTAGTCGAACGTATATCCATTAATGCAGTCTCAAGATGTTTCTGCATGAGCCCAAGGTCCGCCACACTTATCTTGTCAACATGTGGCTCCTTAAGTTCACTATGGGAAAGAAATATAACTTGTGAGTAAACAACCCCGAAAGCGTTACAACAAAATCAAAATTAAATTATTCAGAAATCGGGAGTTACCTTCCAACAGTTTTGAGAAGCTCACTATATGTAAGATAATCACCGTTTCTGGAGTACAGATCCTGCCATCAATCACCGGTTTTTGACAATGCTATCAATTCTACTACTTATTCATAGACTCTAAGCTCGAGGGGAGTGTTACGTCAACTTAAGGTGAACATTGGATGTTGGTGGTTGACTAAAATCAACTAGGTACGTCGACTAATTTATCGTTACGTGTTAGAAAATTAAGAGATCACAGATCGAGAAACCATCTACCAAAAGTATCATAAGATTTAACATAAAATCTTCTCTCGAATGACATATATCATTAAACTAGTTGATTTTGGAAAAGGAACACTAGATCCAGAGCGAGAGTGAATGGGAGCGAGATAACAAAGAGTGACATAGAGAGCAATAGAATCGAGATAAAGCATATATTAAAAACGACTAAATTAAAAAGAAAAAAAAAAGAAAAGGAATTACAGTTGAAAAATTAATCTTAAACGTACATTCGGATGGAAGGAATTGATTAATATCTCACAAGAATAAATATCATCAATCAAACTCGTGTATTTATTAATATCACCAATCATGTTTGATAAGTGATAATATTTCAAATTTTAGTAATGCTCCACATTTTGACAATGTAAATGTTGAGTAAGAGCTGTGTATTCAATTTTTCTTTTTTCTTTTTTTTCTTCCAAAATCCATTGTCGGAGGCGTGAATCTTACCTCTGTATCGCAACCATCTTTCTCACTCTCGACTCGACTTTGATATTCTTGCAGGACCTGCGCCATACTGTATATAACAACAACAACAGTAAACGTGAATGCTCATGCAAAAACAAAATAATATTGAGCTACAACCAAAAGAAGAATAAGAATGCAATTGGAATAAAGTTTTAATAAGGCAAGAAGAAATGCAATGATCTTTCACTAAGAAACAAAATCATATGTACTTTATCAAACATGGAATATTGGAAAGTTGAAAAGGACACATTCATAAATTGTCTTTGTAGTAAGTACATTCATTCCTTACAAACGAACAGTATGTTTTTGATCTTACATCTGTCCTTTTTTCGATTAAAAAATAAAATAAAATTATATCTTGCTCGTAGATATGGAACTCTTAAAATTGTGACCAATCAACCAATAAGCAACATGAACTTCTAAATAAACTCAGAATTTTTCATTTGAACTCGTGTCTTAAAAAATGAGATTTGTAATGCTTTTTTTTTTTTAACATATGAAATAATGTTAGAATAGGAGTAAGAGAACAAGAAAAATCGACATCATAAATGCATGATAAGTCATGATCAAAAGAGGATTTGCCAGTTACGAGTAAGAACTTGCAAGATCGAGTACAACAAGATACACTTTGCGCAAATGTTCTTTTTCTCGATTTTTTTCAAATTTAGTTTTGTAAGGAGCAATCGATAGTTACCTAATTTTGATTATGAGAGTCAAAAGTTTAAAGTGAAATCATCAGAATTAAAAGAAAGTTCAATCGGAGGACCAAAACTTGATAATAATATCCACAGTGTGTGCTCAAAGATTTATCTTTTATTGAGGGTATAATACTACACATGCAACATAACATATATTATTTATGGTTTTAGCACTTATGCCCCTATAGTTTGAACTTTATGCATATGAACTCCTTGTACTTTTAATGTATAACATGACCCCTCGTATTTTAATATAAGCACATAATCATCGAGAATGTATAAATTAAAACATTACATGTATTTTGGCAGGTGTTTCATAAAAAAAAGAAATTAAAAATAACTGTTTGCTTGCAAACTATGCAACTTCATTATCTAACATTCAAAAATTCCAAACACACCCTTAAGCAACAGCTTGCTCTTATTGTCCTTCCCTATTTATTAAAATTAATACAAGGTAAAAAGAAATTAAGAATTATCATAATAATTTCAAATGCTCCTTTACTTATTTATTTTGAAATTATACTTTACGTGGTAAAAAGGATAAAATAATATTCTTATTATATGAATAATAAATAAATTATACTTATTGAATAACAATAATATTCTCTAGTCTCTACTGATATTAAATTTGTTAAAGTACGTACAAGAATTAAAATAAATAATTCGTTACAAATAATAATATTATTATAAAATAATTTATGAAACGTTTTACAAAGATGGAAATTAGTTATCTGTGATTCAACAAACGTTGTCATATGCATGAGGATAACGTGTGACAATATATATATATATATATATAAAAGATGGCTCTCAGAGCACATGACTATTAATTAACAAATACTAATACGAAGCAATTTTTTTTCCCGAAGGATACTGTCAAACAGATATGGAGAATAAATTATATTCAATGATTGAATGACAAACACTAACATTGTGTAGGGGTGCTCACGAGTCGGTACGGCTCGGTTTTTGCAATAAATCAAACACGTACCGATAATATAGGTTTTTCATGTTTTAAGAACCGAACATGTCAGTTTCGTCTATTGGTTCGGCATAAAACCGATATTTGATTAGCAGTGAATTTGGACTTTCATTATGTTTGTTTGAGAAAATTAGCAAATAACATCCCAAAATTAACTAATAAAAACATGCCACTTGGAGGCGTTCAAAGGATAAAGGCGCGCTAGGGGAAGACGGTAAATATTTATACTATATCAAAACGACGTCGTTTTGTATAAATCGGTTCGGCTCGATAATTTTTTTATTCTCCATACACAAACCGATATTTTCGGTTTTTCAAAAAAAAAAATACCGTATATGCGATTTTAAGTTAAGACGGTGCTGCATATCGGTTCGGGTTTTTTGGTTTTCGAATTTCGATTTTTCGGTTTCTCGATTTTCTCGCTCATCCCTAATGTTGTGTGCCTTTAAAAACACACATTTTCTGAAAAAATATAATAAAACCAAAATACATCATTATGTATTAGTATTATTATTATTATTATTATTATTATTATTATTATAGGAAAAAAAAATTGAGAATCTAAGAGCAACTTCAATACGAGGAAGATATCAAGATGAAGTATCAAAAACTTAATTGATTTTTCATGTAATACTTTGATATTTCACAAAAAAAAAAAAAAAAAAAATTATGTGCTCCTTCCTCATAGTTATCAAATAAATTATTATCTCTTTATGTTTGTAATATGTTGAAATTGCAGGAGCTATTTTTAAGGAATATTTGAGTCCTCTTCTTTTCTGGGAGCAATTTTGCACCTCAAATTCCTCCACCACTGAAGGAGTACTTTTGAATTTTCAAGTACCGAAATAGTAATTTTATTATCCGATCCCTTTATTAATTCCTCTCTATTGGAGCTGCTCTAAAAGATCGTAAACTTAACTGACTACTAAAATATCTAACAAACTTCTATTTTAGGAATATTAGAACTAGGGTTTTGAAATTCCCACCAACCAACAATTTCAACTCTATGTATGTAAACGAAAACATAATTCAAATAATTAAGAGATTAGGTGGTGTTAATTACCTATTGGCGCTACAATACTGATAAAGCTTTCCTCTCTTGGAGAAGATAATGGCGGCCACGTCGACATCGCAGAGAACAGATAATTCCTTGGCTTTCTTAATCAAGCCGCTTCTTCTCTTCGAGAAACAAACCATCCGAGCACTGTTGTTTTCGATCTGCTTCATCTCGAGCTTTCTTCTCCCCATTTTCGGGAAACAAACGGAAATCTCTCTCTCTCTCTCTCTTTCTTTTTTCTTTTTTTTCCTTTTTCTTTTCTAGAGAGAGAATATAAAATAAAATAAACTTTTCTAAATATTCTGTGGATAAAAAAGCAGCCGCCTTTCCTCGCAAGCAGAATCTTGTTTCTCACACAGTGTGTGTGTATTCACTTATTGGAGGAGCAGGGGGAATCTGTGTGGGAGGATAATTGGAATCTTTGATCTTTGGGAGTAATTCTCGACTTTGCTGTGACTTTTAAAACAAAAGTAAATAAATAATAATAATATATATGTGCGATTACTAACGTGTGTATTATATTAATAGAATAATATAATTTATGATATATATATTTAAAAAAAAAGTAATATAAAGGGGTGTACACGTGGCGCCACGGGGGCGTATATACGAAGCAGACCATGCTATGTTTCCCTTATCTCTGGCCCAATCCCTGTACGACAAGAAGACAAGTAGCTTAGCTATGATTGGCTCCCAATTCCAGAGGTACATTGAATGTTAAAAAGAAGTCTACTTACCAAACTAAACCCATCAATACTACTTATTCATAAAAAGGGGGTTAGACAATTTTTTTTTTTTTTATAAAAAAGTCTACATACTGTCCAGAGGTTTGTAAAAGACTTAAATAGCCCCTCACATTTTAATATGTTCAAATTTCATCATTTAATTTAATTTAACTTCAATCTGACCCCAAATTTCACAAACTATTCAATTTTCACCTTAAGCACAATTTTGAGTACAATTTTGTATGTCGCCGCCGTTGACTTCTTTTTTTTCCTCTTGATTTTTCTGCCGGTTTCCGGCGTTGTCTTTTCCAAATTTTCATTTTTATTTTTTATTTTTTTTCTTTAACATCATTTTTGCCCCCCCCCCCCCCCCCCCCCCCCCCCCCCCGTTTAAACAGCAACATTGATGTGGTTGACAGTAATATTAACAATATTACTGTTAAACACAGTAAAACTAATTATACTGCAGTTTAATACAGTAATATTGTTATATTAATCTCTAGCATAGTAATATTAACACAAAAAAGTCATTATTATTGTGTAATAGAGTAATATTAATATGTTGACCGTTCAACAAAAGGTAAACATAATAAAAAAGTCAAAATAATTAATATTATTGTGGTTGACATCAATATTACTGTTGTTACATAAAAAGCCAAAATAATTAATATTATTGTGGTTGACAGTAATATTACTGTAACAACTGTAATATTACCGTCAACCACATTAATATTATTGTGTTTACAGTAATATTACAATAGTAGACAATAATATTATTACGTTACTCCGTCAACAATTCAAACAAAACAAAAAATTCAAAAAAATAATATTGATGTGGTTGACAATAATATTATTGTATTTACAGTTATTTTACTGTCAACGACAGTAATATAATTACGTTGACTTGTTAACAAATCAAACAAAGTTAAAAAAAATGAAAAAAAAATGAAAAATTAATAATTTTGTCGCTGGCACTAATTGTACTGTCAACGACAGTACAATTACATAAATGTGTTGTCGTTGACAGCACAATTACGTTAATGTACTGTCAACAAAAGTATAATTACGTGAATGTACTGTCATGGACAATATAATTACTGTTAATGACAGTTGATGCGGCTGGGTTTTTCGCTTCAAGGAATCTCGAATTTCCAAGTCCATTCCATATTTGGCATGTTCGTCGCGGACTTGTAAAAGGGGCCGGGAGAGGTGCTCCCGGTATTAGCACTCCGACGCCCAAGTTAGAACCCCTCAAAGATTCGGATAAATATATTCATGAGAAAAATGGTATTTCAAAGACCAAATCTGCTTACCTTGAGGGTGACGAACCCTCTATTTATAGATATTTATAGAAGATGATTTTCGGATGTCATTTATTTTATCCAATTCGGTTAATAGAATCATTTCATGTTCATGACATTTTATAAGTTTTAGTGGTTAAGTTATGAAGATATTTGCTATGTCTTAGTGTTTAAGTCATGAGGTGGCATCTTCAGCTCGTCATTCATCACTCGGCGCTCGGTACTCGGCAGCTTGTCACTCGTCACTCGACACGTCAGCTACTTTCCACTCGACATTCGTCACTCGGCGCTCGGCAGCTCGTTACTCGGCACTCGGCACTTGGCGCTCGTCGGCTCGTCGCTTGGCACTCGGCGCTCGTCGGCTCGTCACTTGGCACTCGACACTCGTGAGCTACCTTCGGCTCGTTTAGAGGTCTCCAGCTCGTCGAGGGTCACCTAGTTCGTCTTTACTTACAATGTATTATATTCTTTGGGCCTTACACTTGTGGGCTCAATGTTTTGGGCAATTTATAAAGATCTGATGAAATAGGCCAACAAGCTCGGATCCCACGTGGTCTTATTTCCTCTTTCGGGCGTGGGCAAATTCTGTTGGACCTTGCCTTTTTGGGTCCTGCAAATATGTCCGGATCAACTACTCCCCCACTCCAAGTTGAACGTGAGAATACAAATTGATCATCTTGGAGTATGCGTTATTTTCTTAACCCACTGACTATGTTCTTAGCTGCTTTTCTTGGGGGTGGATTATGTTAATGCTATGATTTCTCGTTGGTTCAGACTTCTTGCCGAAATGGTGAGTTCGTGCTTGTTTGGTCGGATGAAGCTCTTATCGTTTGATCGGGTAAATGAGCTGAAGAGCTCGGCCAACTATTTTCTTATCCCCTTTGGTTTCCCACTTGAATTTCTTAGCTACAAACTCAATTATACAAAATCTTATATTTTAGTTCATGGAAAATCGAATAAAGAAAAGGTATGGAGATCTTCAATACCCTGCCATTTCTGCCATTTCTCCTTCTTTATTTTCTGTGTAATTTTTCTATGCTTGGTTATATCAATTTCATGTTTCTTGTTTTTATTTTTTATTTCAGGTTTATTTCCATACATTTCGTTTTACAATAATCTTTCAATCAAGCTTGTTCTCGTTATCGTGAATTATGAGAAGCTCGTGCTTCTCTATACTCAGATATTTTTTCTATTTAACGAGCTTGTGTTCACTACCTGAATACTCGGATAGATTTTTTGTTTTAACAAGTTTGTGCTCGCTACCCAAATGCTCAAATAGATTTTCTGTTTAACGAGCTCTTTCTCGCTACCCGAATACACAGATAGATATTATGTTTCAAACGAGCTCGTGATCGCTACCCGAATGTTTGGGTATATTTTCTGTTTAACAAGCTCGTGCTCGCTACCCGAATACTCGGATAGATTTTCTCTTTAACGAGCTCGTGCTCGCTACCCGAATACTCGGATAGATTTTCTTTCTTTAACGAGCTCCGTCTCATTACCCGAATACTCGGATATATTTTCTGTTTAACGAGCTCGAGCTAGATATATTCAAATTCATTTTATGGCAAAATATTTCAAAGTTCCAGCACTCGCTAGAGAATTAAAAATCATGAAAGACTTTCTCATAAATAGATATCAAGTTATATATCACATTATTATATTTGAATTCACCTCACATAAGGACTTTATCTGCCAGGAGCTGGGTAAGATCGATTTGAGCTATTAGAAGTAAATGCAACTTCCAGAATCTCGAGAGATGATTCTGAGCCTGCTCGGCAAACTGACAAGTCGGAAAAATCTCACACCGCGGCAGACTCCTATGCCGGAAAAATCTCACAAATCATAAGAACATGAGCACTAATATTAGTATGTAGATCTAGAGATGATTCTAAAATCAACATGTCAACTGTGGCATCAATTATTCCTTGAAATTAAATATTAGCTTGCCGTTCAAGAAATTGCACACATCAACAGAGTTTATCCGATATTATCCACAAATGTTTTGATAAATTTGCTTAATTTGTTCGCTACGAATTGGAATTAATTAAAGTAATATTCACACTGTTATAATTAGAGACTTCCAGGGTCGTAGTTTTCGCGTCGACAAATACGAGCTGAGCGCGGGTTCGGAGGAGGCATAACTTTCATTTTCATTGGACATATATCAGTACTTGGTAGTTTCTATTGAATTCCTTTAATCAGTAAGTTTATAAATCATAATTTAATTTGTTCATCTAATCTCAGCTCGACGATTGCTATATTCGACGAACACGGCTTAGCAGTTTAATATTCATGCTCTAATTTTTATTTTATTTTTAAGGGATAATGGCAAATAGGCCCATGACAAGGGCACTTAATTAAAATAGGGACATCCAATTTTTTTGTCTTTCAAATAAATCCACCCCATTCAAACTTATTTGCAAATAAGGAAAATCCCTTGATATATACCAAAATTACCCCCAATTCATTGAAACCCAATTCAACTTCAATTTCATGATTTACACCACAATTTAGCCAATTTCATCAATTAACCAATTTTAACCCAAATTTCAATTTTGACCCCAATTTTAACCCTAATTCTTATCAATTCCACCCAATATGATCTAACTTCCTTAATATTACACATTGACCCCGGATTTTAACAAATATATCACATTAACCCCCAAAACTTTTTTTTTTTTCAGAAAATAATTTTTGTTCTGAAATATTTTTTTTCCGGCCAGATTCCGGCGTTGACTTTTTTTTTTTTTTCTAAAAAAAAAATATTTTCATTAATTTTACTGTCTTGACTGTTAAATTACTGTCTCCGGCAGCTATTTAACTGTCGGAGACAGTAATTTAACTGTTAATTGACTATTTTTTTTTTTTTCTTCAAAAATATTTTAATTAATATTACTGTATTTGTTGCTAAATTAATGTCTCCAGCAGTTATTTAACTGTCGGAGACAGTAATTTAACTGTTAATTGACTTTTTTATTCTTAAAAAAATATTTTTAATTAATATTACTGTATTCGTTGCTAAATTACTGTCTCCAGCAGTTATTTAACTGTCGGAGACAGTAATTTAACTGTTAATTGATTTTTTTATTCTTAAAAAAAATATTTTTAATTAATATTACTGTATCCGTTGCTAAATTACTGTCTCCAGCAGTTATTTAACTGTCGGAGACAGTAATTTAACTGTTAATTGACTTTTTTATTCTAAAAAAAAATATTTTTAATTAATATTACTGTATTCGTTGCTAAATTACTGTCTCCAGCAGTTATTTAACTGTCGGAGACAGTAACTTAACTGTTAATTGACTTTTTTTTTTTTTTTTTTTTCCTTAAAAAAAATTTATTTTAATTAATATTACTGTCTTGGATGTTAAATTACTGTCTCCAACAGTAATTTAACTGTCTTAGACAATAATATTAATAATATTATTGTTCGGAAAAATAATATTCATAATATTACTGTCCCAAACAATAATATTACTGTCTGAGACAGTAATATTAATTAAAATATTTTTTTTCTAAGAAAAAACAATTCAAAAAAAAAAAAAAAAAAAAAAGTCAACGCCGGAGACCGGCGGTCTCCGGCGGTCAACGCCGGAATCTGGCCGGAAAAAAAACAGTTCAGAAAAAAAATTATTTTCTGAAAAAAAAAAAGTTTTGGGGGTTAACGTGATATATTTGTTTAAATCCGGGGTCAATGTGTAATATTAAGGAAGTTAGAGCATAATGGGTGGAATTGTTAAGAATTATATTATTGAGGGTATTTTAGACTAAAGACATGGAGATGAGCTTAATTGAGAGACTGTTTTTTTTTTTTGTGGACTAAAATGCATTTAAGTCCCATGTGATGGGCCTTTTTGCCATTTGCCCTATTTTTAAAGCACATCAATAATAAGCAAGATAAATGACATCTCAAATTCATTTAATTTGTTTTCCAAATATTAAAGCTTTACTTAAGCTCTTTGTCATCAGGAAGTACTTATTTATGATCCACTGAAATGTTATGATAGTAGACTAAAAGTATCGCTTTTAACTAGATAATTTTTATTATTGTATTAATAAGGTAAATAGCATATAACCCTCTTGTGGTTTGACCATTTGGCTAACCCCTACTGTTAGAGCAACTTCAACGGGGTTATTAAATGGATTATCAAACCCCTTAACCTCCATTTGACTCCCCAATTTAAAAACTCTATCCTCCAATGGGGTTAGAGCAACTCCAACCCATTGTTATCAAATGAGGTTATTAAATACTCATTTGATAACCAGGATTATACTTTGATATCTATCTCTATACAACTAGTGAACTCCAACCACAAGTATCAAAAAACAATTATCAAACAAATTTATGATTATTTATATATTATTTATTTTTTAATCCATTTTAAATAATCATACAAACCAATTTTTCTGGTAAACTATCCTCAAAATCAATATTATTCAAGTGGAACTTTGTTGAAGCTCTAGAGAAAAAATAAATTGTTGAGATATTTTTTAGATTTGTTTTTCAGTGGAAATTTGTTGAATAGGTAGATAATTTAATTTTATTCTGTTGGGATTTTTACGTAAAGAAAAGAAAACTCGATTTTGTTGATGGTTTTTTTTTTTTCACGTGCTCCTAATTTTTAGGAGAATATTTGATAATTATTAATTTGGGATGTATTTTTACTTCCGGATGGATGAGTTATCAAAATAGAACTCTACTAGTATTTCACCCGTGCGTTGCACGGAGGTCAGTTTCAAAATGAGAAAAATAAACTTACGTAAACGACTATCTCTTTATAACAATACCAATTTAAGTAAAACAAAATGGAAGAAAATAAAAAACATAAACTTTATCTCTTAATTTAGAGTTAACATATGAAATAAAGATAAATATTACAAATAAAAACACATGAAGCGTGCAAAACACGATATCAAGATAAAGTGAAATCATTTAAAACATATGGTATAACTCTATTTCTTGGATTGCAATCTACTACACCATGTGAATTTTCTGCAAGATTAAGTGAATCATTTAAAACATATGGTATAACTCTATTTCTTGGATTGAAATCTACTACACCATGTGAATCTTCTGCAAAATAACTAAGGTAACAACAAACACAGTAGCATAGAAGTAACACAATAAATATTCAAATAACCTGCAAGTTTATCACTAACGACAATCAATTAGTGATGCACATTACTCAAACAACAATAAAACTTATAAATATTGCAAAAGAGATATGATGTATACGCCACTACCAGTACTGATACCAATGTGGATACCAATACCGATACCAATACTGATACCAGTAATGTTACCAATAGTAATACTAATTCGATTAATACTTATACTAATACTAATACTAATACTAATACTAATATTTATACTAATACTAATACTAATACTAATATTAATACTAATACTAATACTAATACTTATACTAATAGTGATACTAATACTAATACTAATATTGGTAATAATACTGGTACTAATATTAATATTAATACAAATACTAATACTAATACTAATACTAATATTAATACCGATACTAATACTGATACTAATAATAATACTGATACTACTACTAATATTCATACTCGTACCAATACTAATACAAATACTAATAATAAAACTAATACTAATACTAATATTCATATTGATACTAATACTAATACTAAGAATAAGACTAATATTGATATTAATACTAATAATAATATCGATACTTACATTGATAATTATAGTGATATTGATATTAATACTAATACTAATACTAATATTGATATTAATACTAATATTGGTACTAATATTAATATTAATACTAATATTAATACTAATACTAATACTGATACTGATAGAAATATTAATAATAATTGATATTAATAATAATATTGATACTAATACTAATACTCATACTCATACTCGTACCAATACTAATACTAATTCTAATAATAAAACTAAAATTAATATTAATATTCATATTGAGACTAATACTAATACTAAGAATAAGACTAATACTGATACTAATACTAATAATAATATTGATACTTACATTGATAATTACAGTGACATTGATACTAATATTAATACTAATATTAATACTAATACTAATACTAATACTAATACTAATACTAATACTAATATTGATATTGATATTGATACTAATATCGATACTCATATTGATATTCATAACAATACTAATACTAATATTCATACTCTGATACTTATACTAATACTGATACTCATACTAATATGATATTCATACTCATACTGATACTCACAATCATACTGATACTCGTACTAATACTGATACTAATATTGATATTGATACTGATACTAATACTGATACTGATAGTGATACTAATATCGATACTGATATTGATATTGATATTGGTACTGATACTGATATTGATATTGATACAAATGTTGATACTGATACTGATACTAATATTGATATGAATACGAATAATTAAATTGAAACTGATCTTGATATTGATATTGATACCGATACTGATAATGATAATGATACTGATATTGATACTGATACCGATACTGATAATGATAATGATACTGATATTGATACTAATATTGATACCGATACTGATATCGATACCGATACCGATGCCGATGCCGATGGTGATACCGATACTGATGCCGATACTAATGCCGATACCGATAATGATATCGATAATGATATTGATATTGATACTGATATTTAGACTAATATTAATATTAATATTAATATTAATACTAATATTAAAACTAATATGAACACTAATATTAATACTAATACTATTACTAATACTAATATTAATACTAATATTATTACTAATACTATTACTAATACTAATATTAATACTAATACTAATACTAATACTAATCTTAATATTCATATTAATTCTAATACTAATATGTTAATATAGTTAATGTTAATGCTAATGTACATATTCTAATGCTAATACTAATTTTAATGTTAATGTTAATCTGGATTTGCTTATGCTGGTTATAATTGTCATACTAATATTATCCAAATTTTATCCTATTCCTAATCCTATTCATAACACTAATCATGATTTTAATCCTAATCATAATTCTAATCCTAAACCTATTTCTAACATTAATTATAATCCTAATAATTTTATTACTAATAATACTAATGCTAATGCTAATGTTAATTCTAATTATAATTCTAATTTTAATTCTAACCATAATCCTAATCCTAATACTAATCATAATTATAATACGAATACATGTCACTAATTGTAGTACTAATCAATAATCATAATCTTAATTATAATTCAATTACTAATATTAATCATAATCATAATGATAATCATAACCCTAATATTAATTATAATACTATATTAATCCAAATCCTAACTATAGTATTAATACTAATACTAATTCAAAGAATAATAATTATAATCCTAATTCTAATGTTAATACTAATCACAATCCTAATTCTGATTTTGCATCAATGTGTTTGCAATTATCTATTATTTTGTATAAAAACAATTTTATTCAATCTCGCAACTTTTATATCACATTCCTTATGTGTGGTACCACAAACATCAAAAACACATATTAAATATATTAGAAATTAATATTTAATTATATTATCAAGCTGACATTAAAATTATTTAAAATTGTATAAGGGTATAAGCAAACGTTGAGACGTGAAAAGAACGATAATCGTTGTTAATAGGATAAATTGCGAAACTCCTCATGAACTTAGGCTAAATTACGGAAAGTACCCCCAGTTTACGGAATCTTTTTTATTCCATGTAATATCCAAAAGACGTGACATTTCTGTTATCTTACTTTGTAAATACAAAATTAGCCTTAGGGGAGATAATAGTAATACTAAAAAGTTGTGAAGCGATGTTATTTAAGAAGAATAAATATTTCGTGTAAAGTCCCCCACATGGTAATTTTTGTCTTTAAAAGTACCATAAACAAATGTCTTGTGCAGGGTAGAATCTGCATTTTTCGGGGAATATTTCCGTAAGGGGATCGATGTAAGACGAAAACGAACATGAGGGAAATTTTGGTAATTACGAATATGATATTAAATTAGTAAAAAAGATAAACATTTTCTCTGGTCATGTTTATGTAAAATATATCATATCAAATAATTTATTCTGAAATATTTTTTTATATAAATCCAAGTTTATCAATTAAAATACAAAATTTGCGTAACACCATCAATCATACAATTATAATACGTGAAGATTTTAAATTTAATTTAAATAAATTTAAATTAAATTAATTACTATTAAAATTAAATTAAAAGAAAGTTGATATATTTAGAGCATTTTATAAATGGTATGATATAAATATATAATAAAATAATTTAATATCTTTTTAATTTTGGAAAATGGTGACATGTTTTTTGATGATTTATTTTCACCAATCAATTTGCCACATGGGATGAAATTGAACACATGTCACCAATTGAAATCGACAAATGTCAATCAATTAGGTGCGGGATTCAACTTTTATATATTATATAGATAATATTAATATATAATATTAAATTAGTAAAAAAATACATATTCTCTAGTCATGTTCATGTAAAATGTATAATATCAAATAACTTATTATGCAATTTTTTTTGTTAATAAATTCAAGTTTATGAATTAAAATTAAAGAAAAATCGTAACACCACCAATTATGCAATTATAATAGGGCAAATGGCAAAAAGGTCCATTACATGAGACTTAAATACATTTCGGTCCACAAAAAAAACAGTCTCTCAATTAAGCCCATCCCAGTATTTAGTCTAAAATACCCTCAATAATATAATTCTTATCAATTCCACCCATTATGATCTAACTTCCTTAATATTACACATTGACCCCGAATTTAAACAAATATATCACATTAACCCCCAAAACTTTTTTATTTTCAGAAAATAATTTTTTTTTCTGAAATGTCCAGATTCCGGCCAGATTCCGGCGTTGATCGCCGGAGACCGGCGGTCTCCGGCGTTGACTTTCTTTTTTTTTTTTTTCGAAAACTTTTTTTTTCCCGAAATTTTTTCCGGTCGATCAACCACCGTTGACCCCCGGTCTCCGGCGTTGATTTTTTTTTTTTCTTAGAAGAAAAAAATATTTTAATTAATATTATTGTTTTAGCTACTAAATTACTGTCTCACACAGTCATAATACTGTTTGGGACAGTAATATTATGAATATTATTTTTTCCGAACAGTAATATTATGAATATTATTTTTCCGAACAGTAATATTATTAATATTATTGTCTAAGACAGTTAAATTACTGTTGAAGACAGTAATTTAGCATCTAAGGCAGTACTATTAATTAATTCTTTTTTTAAGAAAAAAAATGAAAAAAAGCCAATTAACAGTTAAATTACTGTCTCCGACAGTTAAATAACTGCTGGAGACAGTAATTTAGCAAACGAATACAGTAATATTAATTAAATTTTTTTTTTTAAGAATAAAAAAGTCAATTAACAGTTAAATCACTGTCTCCAACAGTTAAATAACTGATGGAGACAGTAATTTAGCAACGAATACAGTAATATTAATTAAAATATTTTTGAAGAAAAATAAATCAATTAACAGCTAAATTACTGTCTCCGGCAGTTAAATAACTGCCGGAGACAGTAATTTAGCAGCCAAGACAGTAATATTAATTAAAAAAAATTAAGAAAAAACAAAATTATAAAAATAAAAAAAAAATAAAAAAAGTCAACTCCGGAATCTGGCCGGAAAAAAAAACATTTCAGAAAAAAAAAATTTCTGAAAAAAAAAAATTTGGGGGTTAATGTGATACATTTGTTTAAATTTGGGGTCAATGTGTAATATTAAGGAAGTTAGAGCATAATTGGTGGAATTGATAAGAATTAGGGTTAAAATAGGGGTCAAAATTGAAATTAGGGTTAAAATTGGTTAATTGATGAAATTGGGCTAAATTGGGGTGTAAATCATGAAATTGGAGTTGAATTGGGTCTCAATGAATTAGGGGTAATTTTGGTATATATAAAAGGATTTTCCTTATTTGCAAATAAGTTTGAATGGAGTGGATTTATTTGAAAGACAAAAAAGTTGGATGTCCCTCTTTTAATTAAGTGCCCTTGTCATGGGCCTATTCATGGTAGTTAATCTCGCGATATACCGCGATATATATCGCGATACGGTATGGTTCCAATCAAAACGATACAACTCGGGTTATGTATCGCCGATTGATAAATACCGTTAAATATCGCGAGATATCGTATCGTATCGTTGTATCACGATACGATACGATATTGACGATATTAGTCAACCTTTAAAAAAATGAAAAAAACGAAGAAAAAAAGATGAAATGCAGTCAACTACTCTGAAAAACGATTTAGAACAGATTTCTTCAATATTCCAACCCTAATTCACATTTTTCTCTTCAATTTCTTCACCAACCCTCACAATATTACAACCCTAATTCAATTTCTATAGATTCTTGCGATTCAAGACCAATTCGAGGCTTTTTTTTGTTGGATTTTGCGATTGATGATGATGAATGCAATCGTTTAAAATTGGTAGATGACGACGATTTAAGTAACATTGAGATATCGAATATTTTAGAAATTATGAGATATCGAATATTTTAGAAATTAGGTATTCGGTTTTGAACTTAGGGACCATTTGGCTAAGCTTATTTTACACAGTTCATAAACTCTTACATCTGATAAGTTGTTTTAAGAGTTGATAAGTTGTTACGTCTTACTTTTAAAATAATTTTTTTCAAGTGTTTGGATACTGATCTTACAAGCTATTTTACTCATTATATGATCTTAAATAAATAAGTGGAGTAAAGGTACTTTTAAAAAAAATCTTATTTGCTCTCCAGTAGCCTATAATATTTTGACTTTGTAAGATCTTTTAAAAAAATTACCTAGCACACTAGAATAGCTCTTAAACATCCTATAAGCCTAGCCAAACACCCTCTTAGATGATGTTATTTGATATTTTTGTCATATTTTATAATATGATGTTGAAACTTGAATTTATGCCTATTTTGAAATAAGTAGTTATATTAAATTTTACATATTTATAATATTTTATAATCTAGATATATATTTTTTACTATTTTAATAGTTGGTTAAATATCTTACGATACGGTACGATAACGATACGATACGAGACATGGAGAAAAACGATACGAGATATTTTTACGATTCGATAACCATGGGCCTATTTGCCATTACCCCATTATAATAAGGGAAGATTTTAAATCGAATTTAACTAAATTCAAATTAAATTAATTATAAAATAAATTAAAAAATAAATTTATTTAGGGTTTCCAAGAAAGTTGATATATTTAGAGCATTTTATAAATGGTAAGATATAAATATATTAATAATAATGAAATATATTTAATTACCTTTAATTTTGGAAAATGATGACATGTTTTTTGATGATTTATTTCCACCAATCAATTTGCCACTTGGGATAAAATTGATGACATGTCATCAATTGAAATTGTCAAATGTCAATCAATTTTTTGATGATTTATTTTCACCAATCAATTTGCCACATGGGATGAAATTGAATACATGTCACCAATTGAAATCAACAAATGTCAATCAATTAGGTGCGCGATTCAACTTTTATATATTATATAGATAATATTAATATATAATATTAAATTAGTAAAAAAATACATATTCTCTAGTCATGTTCATGTAAACTGTATAATATCAAATAACTTATTTTGCAATATTTTTTGTTAATAAATTCAAGTTTATGAATTAAAATTAAAGAAAAATCGTAACACCGCCAATTATGCAATTATAATAAGGGAAGATTTTAAATCGAATTCAACTAAATACAAATTAAATTAATTATAAAATTACATTAAAAAATAAATTTATTTAGGGTTTCCAAGAAAGTTGATATATTTAGAGCATTTTATAAATGGTAGGATATAAATATATTAATAAAATAATTAAATATATTTAATTACCTTTAATTTTAGAAAATGATGACATGTTTTTGATGATTTATTTCCACCAATCAATTCGTCACTTGGGATGAAATTGAAGACATGTCATCAATTGAAATTGTCAAATGTCAATCAATTAGTTATGGAATTCAACTTTTATATATTATATAGATTTTAACCCCATTGGAGGAGAGAGTTTTTAAATTTGGAGAGATTAATGGGTTATGGGTTTGATAACCCATTTAATAACCCCGTTGGAGATGCTCTTATTAAAATAGAATTCTATTTTGATAACTCATCATTCGGGAAGTAAAAATACATCCAATAATAAATAGTTATCAAATATTCTCCTAAAAAATAGGAGCACGTGAAAAAAGAAAAACCTCAACATAATTGAGTTTTCTTTTCATTTTGCGTAAAAATCTCAACAAAATAAAATCAAATTCTCAACATAATTGAATTTTTTTTTTCTTTACGTAAAAATCTCAACAGAATAAAATTAAATTATCTACGGCTTCAACAACTTTCCACTGGAAAAAAAATCTCAACATAATAAAATTAAATTTTCTACGTATTCAACAGATTTTTTTTTTCTTTCTCTAGAGCTTCAACAAAGTTCAACGAAAAAAAATAATCTCTATTTATATATATTTTTTTTTCTATTGAAAAGGTTAAAACTTGATTAATATTAATCTTGAAGATAGTTTACCAGAAAAATCGGTTTGTATGGTTATTTAAAGTGACTTAAAAAATAAATAATGTATAAATAATCATAAATTTGTTTGATAATTATTTTTTGATACTTGTAGTTGAAGTTCACTAGTTGTATAGAGATATCAAAGTATAACCCTGGTTATCAATGAGTATTTGATAACCCCATTTGATAACAATGGGTTGGAGTTGCTCTTATGTATTCTGTCAAAACTAACAGAACTTGTAATTCAAGCGCTTAAAAAACGAGTGGTGATCTACTTTCAACATGTAATTTATATAAATGGCAAAAGTACCCCTTGTTTTTAATTTATTAACGGTACAAACTACAAACCATTCACGCCCACTTTTATGGCTCCTTCGACCCTATACCCGGTGATAAACATCGGGTGGGTCTTCTGCTGCCTCGTTTCCCTTCTTTTATTTTTCTAAAACCCCTATAGATAAACCCTAGCGAAAAATATATTATAAAATACAAAAAAGAGACACGCGGCAGCAAAAGATCCACCCGGTGTTTATCACCGGGTGTAGGGTCGAACAAATCCACTTTTATTAATCAATAGTCAACATGTCTATTCCAATTTGTTATTCAATGTTCCTCAGCCATTCACGAAACCACCAATAATAATAATAATAATAATAATAATAATAATAATAATAATAATAATAATAATAATAATAATAATAATAATAATAATAATAATAATAATAATAATAATAATAATAATAATAATAATAATAATAATAATAATAATAATAATAATAATAATAATAATAATAATAATAATAATAATAATAATAATAATAATAATAATAATAATAATAATAATAATAATAATAATAATAATAATAATAATAATAATAATAATAATAATAATAATAATAATAATAATAATAATAATAATAATAATAATAATAATAATAATAATAATAATAATAATAATAATAATAATAATAATAATAATAATAATAATAATAATAATAATAATAATAATAATAATAATAATAATAATAATAATAATAATAATAATAATAATAATAATAATAATAATAATAATAATAATAATAATAATAATAATAATAATAATAATAATAATAATAATAATAATAATAATAATAATAATAATAATAATAATAATAATAATAATAATAATAATAATAATAATAATAATAATAATAATAATAATAATAATAATAATAATAATAATAATAATAATAATAATAATAATAATAATAATAATAATAATAATAATAATAATAATAATAATAATAATAATAATAATAATAATAATAATAATAATAATAATAATAATAATAATAATAATAATAATAATAATAATAATAATAATAATAATAATAATAATAATAATAATAATAATAATAATAATAATAATAATAATAATAATAATAATAATAATAATAATAATAATAATAATAATAATGTCACATTATTTTCACTAATATTTGAAAGTTTTATAATCACTTTCTAGATTCACATTTGGAAAGAAAAAAAGATTTTCAGAATTTTATAAATTTCTCTTTTGAGGATTTTTAAAAGCTCAAAATTAAAATTTAAAGAATAGAAATTAAAAAAAAAATTAGTGTAGAAACATTTTTAAAATAAAATTAGTGCAATTCAGAGTTTTCATATTTTTTTAATGATTGACATTGATTTGAAGTATATTATTTTTCAGTATTATTTTCAATCGTAAGATAATAGATACAATAATATATTTTCAATTTTAATTCAATTTAAATTAGGTTTTAATTTCATAGAAAAAAATTAGGACCGGCAATTGAGCTGGGCCTAACCGAAGCCCGATGGCTCGGCCCGATTATATTTGAGTCGAGCCTACTTTTTAGTGAGGCGGGCCGAGTTTGAGCCATTTTACTAAACCCAATTTAATAATAATAATAATAATAATAATAATAATAATAATAATAATAATAATAATAATAATAATAATAATAATAATAATAATAATAATAATAATAATAATTATTATTATTATTATTATTATTATTATTATTATTATTATTATTATAATAATAATAATAATAATAATAATAATAATAATAATAATAATAATAATAATAATAATAATAATAATAATAATAATAATAATAATAATAATAATAATAATAATAATAATAATAATAATAATAATAATAATAATAATAATAATAATAATAATAATAATAATAATAATAATAATAATAATAATAATAATAATAATAATGTCAGTTTATTTTCACTAATATTTGAAATTTTTATAATCACTTTCTAGATTCACATTGGGAAAGAAAAAAAGATTTTCAGAATTTTATAAAGTTCTCTTTTGAGGATTTTTAAAAGCTCAAAATTATAATTTAAAGAATAGAAATTAAAAAAAAAAAAAAAATTAGTGTAGAAACATTTTTAAAATAAAATTAGTGCAATTCAGAGTTTTTATATTTTTTTAATGATTGACATTGATTTGAAGTATATTATTTTTCAGTATTATTTTCTATCGTAAGATAATAGATACAATAATATATTTTCACTTTTAATTCAAATTAAATTAGGTTTTTAATTTCATAGAAAAAAATTTAGGACCGATAATTGAGTTGGGCCTAACCGAAGCCCGATGGCTCGGTCCGATTACATTTGAGCCGAGCCTATTTTTTAGTGAGCCGGGCCGAGTTTGAGCCATTTTACTAAACCCGATTTATTTATGAGCCGAGTTTGAGCCTACTATGGCTCAACCCGAATAAGGTCTGACCGATTAGGATAATAATAAAATATATAATATATTCATTATTTTAATACTATGACTCAACATACAAGTTATGACTGTATAAGATTATTTGATTTTGCGAAGAAAAAAATCAAAATAAAAGCAATTAAGTAGTGAGGATGGCAATAAGTTAAAACTTAAATATGTATCAAATGCAACATATCACCGAGATTTGAGAATATAAAATGTTTCCAATAATAAGAGTTATCTTTTTTTACTTCTTTCGGTTTTATTTTCAAGTTTTTCCAATAACTTTCAATGATCATTTAGCTTTTTTTTTTTTATTAGCTTCAATGGAGGTAAATTTTGTTTATCACTTATTTTTATAAAAAACAATGTACTCATTACAATTATATAGTAATGGGGCCCGATATAAACCCGAAACCCGAAAAAATACATGAGCCGAGCTTGAATCTATTCTAATGAGGCCCGATGGTATGTGAGCTTGAGCCGACCCAAGCTCGGCTCACATGGCCCGATTGCCAGCCCTATAAAACATATGTTTTAACTAAAATAAATAAGGGGCTCTTTGATATAACCCCTCAATACTTCGTTTAATAGAGAAAGACCCAAACTATTTTGCACTATTTGAGAAAAACCTACTCCAAATCATTTTTCCATTTATGTCCCTCCACCTTACACTCCCCATGACTCATCAGCCCATTATCTCCATGACCCATCAGCCCATTATCCCTATGACCGTGTCTTTTTCTCTTTTTTATTCTTAATTTTATTATTATTTTATTATTATTATTATTATTATTTTAATTTTTTTTTTATTTTTTTTTTTAAATTAAATTTTTTTTTTCGTTTTTTAACTTTTTTTCTCTATCAGGTATGTTAATCGACTAAAAACATATTAAATCGACCTTTCTGGTTAATTTTTCGTTAGTACTAACGAAATCAAGCGTACTAACAGATTAATTATAAATTGACCAAAATGACAACAAATGTAGACTTATTAAAATATGAAGGATCAAATATGTTTTTTTAAACATGAAGAACCAAACACAAGCAACAAATTGTGTACATTCATGAATAAAAATGATAATGGGGGAGGGGAGTGTGACAGAAAATTATGTAATAGAAGTTCTATAAAACGACTTTGATTATTATGAGCTTGAAATCATTTGATTTTTTTCGGCTCAAACTCTCATAATCATACCAAGACTCGGTTTCGAGTTTAAGCTCATTTTTTTGTATTAATATTGTTAGTTTTGTTATTATGCATATTAAAATTATAACGACTTAAAAATTATGCATACATTTATTTGCTACTATATGTTACTTATATTTCTAATACATAAATTAGAGAAAAAATAGAAAAGCCCACAAACTTGAACATTTGGGCTAGTGAGTCTATGAACAACTTGAAAAATGATTGACTTTGTCAAAATGTTCAACTTTTGTCGAGTCAGCTCATCAGACTCATAAATATGTATACTCGATACCTTACCCTTGTAGCCTCAGCATACTAAAATGCCTTGAGATTCCCAATAGATGTGTAAAATAAAGTAACATGAACATATCTCATTGCACTTTGTTGGATATTAAATGATTCGATCACAAACTTAGTGGGTAAATCATTCTTTTTTTCCAGAAGAAGTGAGGTAAATCATTTAATATTAAGGGGGGTTTTATGCATAAGTCTCCAATCTTTATTGTTTTAGGTTTAGGGGTTATATCTATTTCGCCAACAAGCATACCCCTTAAATATGTATTATAAATAAAAGCAAACTTAATGTTTATAACAAAATTAGCCCCAAGCTTTTAAACTCAATTCCTAACTGTTACCCCGATTGAACTTTAATTTAATCAATTTTGACCACATAAGTTTAGTTTTGACTTTTTCTTCTTTTAAACTTTTTTTTTCGTCAGTTTCCGGCGTTGGTTTTTTTAAAAAAATATTTATTTATTATTTATTTTTATGTCTGCTTTTTCCGCCGCCGATTTCTGGCATTAACCATTGGTCTCCGGCGTTGACTTTTTTTTTTTAATTCCCAAAAAATTATCCCTTTTTTTACACCCGCCGATGAACATTGACTGTAATTGTACTGTCATTAACAATAATTATACCGTCGCTAACAGTAATCTGTACTGTCAACTACAACAATATTATTATTTTTATTTATTTATTAATTTTTTTTTTTTGATTTGTTGACAAGTCAACATAATTATATTACTGCTGTTGACGGTAAAATTACTTTAAACACAACAATATTACTGTCAACCACATCAATATTAATTTTTTTTGGCGTTTTTGTTTTGTTTGATTTGTTGACCGATTAACGTAATAATATTATTGTCTACTATCGTAATATTGCAATAAGCACAATAATATTACTGTAGTTGGCGATAATATTAGAACCACAGTAATATTAGGTCGTTACAGTAATATTAATGTGGATGACAGTAATATTAGTGTCAACCACATCAATATTAATTATTTTGACTTTTTATTATGTTTGCCTTTGTTGAACGGTCAACATATTAATATTACTCTATTACACAATAATAGTGATTTTTTTTGTGTTAATATTATTGTCCTAGAGAGTAATATAACAATATTACTGTATTAAACTGTACTATAGTTAATATTACTGTGTTAAATAGTAATATAATTAATATGACTGTCAACCACATCAGTATTACGGTTTAAACGGGCCAAAAAAGTTGAAGAAAAAAACAGTTTCCAAAAAAAAAAGTCAACGCCGGAAACCGGCGGAAAAGCATGAGGAAAAAAAAAATCAACGGCAGTGGCGGACGAAATTGTACTCAAAATTATGTTTTGGGTGAAATTGGATTAAATTGAATTAAATGATGAAATTAGAACATATTAAAATGTAAGGGGGTATTTTAGTCTTTTACACACTTACGGACTGTTGGGATGTGAAGCCCAGGAGTCAATGAAAATTCGCAAGATGTTCTAGATTAGCCGGTTTTAAATTTTATTAACATGCTTGGATAAGATTCGTTTAAAGCGGAATAAATCTAATCTAGCAACTTACAATTTTCGCGAGCATGTTCGTTTACTATCTTCGGCGCACGAACGAGGATCCACAACAAGCCTTCAATCCTCGAAAAATTGTTGTCCAAAAACTTTACAGCCTTCTTCCTTCACCAATATCTCCAAGATGGTTGATCTAATGGAGAAACCCTTTGGACAGATTATAGTACCATGAGTTAGAGAGCTACTGTATAAATTTCAAACCTATCCGATGAACGGTTGATTTATGGTAAATTTCTTCGCAGGACTGCTCAGAAAACCGGGAACAAATGTTTGCTCTAAAAACTTATAATCTTCTGTTGTATATCCCGATTAATAATTCTTCTACAAGGGTGGACTTGTACTTGAAGAAATCTAACTCTATAATCGAGAAACTTAGAGAGAAAAGAAGAAGAGAAAAATATTTTCTTCTCCGAAACGTGAATAGCAGATTCCTGGGACTGTGCAAAATATTTGGCTTTTAAGCCTATTGGAGCTGGTATTGTTTTTATAAAAGTAGCCCACGAAGGATAAATGCCATCAGCTAGATAATAGCCCATCGAATAACTATTCCCATTTATTGTAAAATTAACAGGAGGACTATGGCCATTGGCTAATGCTGAAAAGACGGGAGATATTTTTAGAACATTAATATCATTGAGTGATCCCGGCATTCCAAAAAAAACATGTCATATCCAAAGATCATGCGAAGCAACGGCCTCTAATATAATAGTTGGTGTGCGACAATGACCCGTATACATACATTGTCATGCAGTTGGACAATTTTTCCATTTCCAGTGCATGCAATCAATGCTCTCAAGCATCCCTGGAAATCCACGTTGCTCATTGACTTGCAATAATCGAGATAAATCGTCCTAATTTGGTGCTCTTAAGTATTTTTTTTTTTTTTCTGAAAATGGCAACAATCGCTTTCACAAAATGTCGTAAACTTTCAATAGAAGTACTCTGACCTATGCGTATGTGGTCATCCAAAAGATCGGCAGGAACTCCATATGCGAGTATTCTATATGCAACAATTACTTTCTAAAGAGATGATAAACCAGGAACGCCTAGAGCATCATTACTTTGAACAAAATAGGGATCGTAGGCCTCAACGCTAGAAATAATCCGAGAGAATAGGGGTCGGCACATACGAAATGGTCTCCTAAATTAACCTGCATGATACGCAGGATTATCAGAAAAATAATCACAATAGAGTCTTTTGTGACCTTCGGCTCTGTCACGAATGACTACGCTTCGACCCGGAATTGACCCGCGGTAATGCCTATGTTGTCTTTCTCTCTCCAATTCCTCCTCTTCGGCACCTGTTAACAACATTTCAAGATCATCGGAATCCGAGTCGGATAAGAAATCCATTAAATTAATGTGACCATGCATGATGAAATGAAGAAATACAAGATAATGGAGTTTTAAAACAAGTGATGTAGTCGAGGATCTACATCACAAACATTTTATTATATATCATGTAGAGGCAAAAAAAATAGAATCAATGTAACCAAAAATTATGAAAATATGGCTTGAAGAAATCAAACTAAGACTTTGTCATAAATTATTTAATTTATACGTAATAATATTTTTGGTACAATTCAGTCAAAGTATTGCAAATTTGTGGAGATTTGGATTGTTCAATTTTAAATCTCAGTTGTGGTATAATACACACATGCACATGATAAAACCGTTTTTTTTTTTTTTTTTTTTTGTTTGAAAAGGTAAAATCTTGATTAATATTGATAATGATGAAATTTTACCAAAAAAAACGGTTTGTATAGTTATTTAAAATAGATTACAAAATAAATAATATATAAATAATCATAAATTTGTTTGATACTTGTGGTTGAAGTTTACTAGTTGTATAGAGATATCAAAATATAATCCTGGTTATCAAATGAGTATTTTGATGTCAAATGAGTATTTGATAACCCCATTTGATAACAATGGGTTGGAGTTGCTCTAAAGCTGGTGGAGAGTTCGATTCTTATATATAATTAATATATCTTATACATAAAAGAAAGAAACGCTAGGGTAACCTAAGAAACCCTAATGGCATTGTAGACGCATAAAATTAATTAATTGGTTAATTAAATTAGCCAATTAAATTGTGTCTAAATTAAATTATAATTTATCTTACAAAATAAATTATGGAGATAATTATCAATTAATTATTGGCCAATAGGATTATTTCTTCTCTTCCAAGTTATAAGAGATAAATATCAATTTAAAGAGAGCCAATCAAATCGCGCCACGTCATCAAGTAGACTTTAAGTAGGACTCTTATTCTACCACTATAAATAGGGACCCTCTCTACACAATTCAAAACACAACTCAAGAAGAAGAAAAACCGTAGGAGAAAATTCTCTCTACAATATTCAAGTCGTTCTTCATCAAATTCAAGGCGTTCTTCATCAAATCGAGGGCGTTCTTCAACAAATCAAGATCGAAGGAAGATTGAAGGGCCAAATCCATCAAGAACTCCAAGATCTTCAAGTCAAAACCCGTCAAAGTTCAGCGTTCGATCCGAGATTCAAGTCGCAAGACCCTCGGAAGACGTTATTCAAATCCAAATCAAATCCGGAGAAGATCAAGTCAACGACCCGTCTTCGAAATTCAAAGTCAATCATATATTTTTCTTGAGAGAAGAATCAGAGGATTAAATTAGAGTTTGTAACCCGCAATATTTTATTTTAATTCAATAAATTTATATTTGTGCAAGTTTTTCTTGTTTGTCTAAATCGCAGATAAGAATTTGTTGTTACAAATTTTGGCACGCCCGGTGGGACATCTCTACCTCTCATCTCTTCTCTCTCTCGAAGATCCTCGAAGTGTTGCAGTGACTGCTCTACGTTCACAATGAAGATTGCTTATTCGGATTCATCAAGTGTGGGCTTAGGTACAAGGAGTATGGCTAAGAAGCTGCAAGCATCCTCCGAGACTAACTCGACGCCTCAAACCATTGAGAAAGGCTTACCACCTCTTGTCAACACAAGCGCAGACGTGGAAGGTTCAAAACGAGAGATTTCACAGCCCACGCCTTGTTCAACATCAAGCTACTCAGAGGTGGCATCCGTCATGACAACAAACGCTACAACCATGGAGGAGCAAATTGCAAGTTTGACAAAGGCCATTGAGGGACTCGCAAAGCATGTTCAACAACGAGATTCTCAAATTGCCGAGTTGATCAACAAGATGGACAAAGCCGATGCTAGTCAAGCTGTGGAGAATCAGATAGAGGTTCAAGACGAAGTCGAGACATCCACAAAGCAACAACCAGTTGAAAACGAGAAGGCTCCAGCTCAAGAACTTCAAGTTTCTCCACAAGGGATGATTCATGTAGATCAAGTGATGACGCTGATCAGTGGAACCATCAAAGACAAGTTGAAAGGAAGCTCGAAGTCTCCATCAACCTATGTCAAGCCATACACACAAAGGATTGATGATCTAAGGATGCCAATGGGCTATATACCTCCAAAGTTTCAACAATTTGACGGCAAAGGCAACCCCAAGCAACATGTGGCACACTTCGTCGAGACTTGCAATGATGCCGGGACGTACGGAGATCACCTCGTCAAGCAATTCGTCCGATCGCTCAAAGACAACGCGTTTGATTGGTACATTGATTTGGGGGCAAACTCCATCGATAGTTGGAAGCACTTAGAGGAAGAATTTCTCAACCGCTTTTACAGCACTCGAAGAACAGTCAGCATGATTGAGCTCACCAATTCCCGCCAATGGAAGAATGAACCTGTCATCGACTACATCAAACGTTGGAGAAATTTGAGTCTCAATTGCAAGGATCGACTGTCTGAGACATCAGCTATTGAACTGTGCATCCAAGGAATGCAATGGGGACTCCGATATATCCTTCAAGTAATTCAACCAAAAAGTTTTGAAGAGTTGGCCACTCGAGCACATGATATGGAGTTGAGCATACTTGCAAATCAAATTGAAGAATCACCATTCCAAAAGCCGTACCAGCTCAATGAAGAACATGTTGAAGAAGAACAAGAAGATCATGAGGATGGGGGCAAGTCTTTTGAAGAAACAACATCCTATGCAATGTGACAAGTCAAATCAAATCAAGCACTCCTTGACACGAGTTTAAAAGGTCTACATGTCCAAATCAAACGAAGCACTCCTTGACACGAGTTTAAAAGGTCTACATGTCCAAATCAAACGAAGCACTCCTTGACATCAGTTTAAAAGGTCTACATGTCCAAATTAAATGAAACACTCCTTGACACGAGTTTAAAAGGTCTACATGTCCCAAATCAAACGAAATACTCCTTGACACGAGTTTAAAAGGTCTACAAGTCCAAATCAAGTGAAACACTCATTGACACGAGTTTAAAAGGTCTACATGTCCAAATCAAATCAAGTACTCCTTGACACGAGTTTAAAAGGTCTACATGTCCAAATCAAACACTCCTTGACACGAGTTTAAAAGGTCTACAAGTCCAAATCAAGTGAAATACTCCTTGACACGAGTTTAAAAGGTCTACAAGTCCAAATCAAGTGAAACACTCCTTGACACGAGTTTAAAAGGTCTACATGTCCAAATCAAATCAAACACTCGTCGACACGAGTTTAAAAGGTCTGCATGTCCGAATCAAATGAAATACTCCTTGACACGAGTTTAAAAGGTCTACATGTCCAAATCAAATCAAGTACTCCTTGACACGAGTTTAAAAGGTCTACATGTCCAAATCAAACACTCCTTGACACGAGTTTAAAAGGTCTACAAGTCCAAATCAAGTGAAATACTCCTTGACACGAGTTTAAAAGGTCTACAATTCCAAATCAAGTGAAATACTCATTGACACGAGTTTAAAAGGTCTACAAGTCCAAATCAAGTGAAACCCTCCTTGACACGATTTTAAAAGGTCTACATGTCCAAATCAAATCAAGTACTCCTTGACACGAGTTTAAAAGGTCTACATGTCCAAATCAAACACTCCTTGACACGAGTTTAAAAGGTCTACAAGTCCAAATCAAGTGAAATACTCCTTGACACGAGTTTAAAAGGTCTACAAGTCCAAATCAAGTGAAACACTCCTTGATACGAGCATAAACTATCTATATATCCAAGTCAAAATCAAGGCTCATTGATATGAGCATAAACTATCTATATATCCAAATCAAGTCAAGGCTCATTGATACGAGCATAAACTATCTATATATCCAAATCAAGTCAAGGCTCCTTGATACGAGTATAAACTATCTACATATCCAAATCAAGTCAAGGCTCCTCGATACGAGCATAAACTATCTATATATTCAAATCAAGTCAAGGCTCTTTGATACGAGCATAAACTATCTATATATCCAAATCAAGTCAAGGCTCCTTGATACGAGTATAAACTATCTACATATCCAAATCAAATCAAGGCTCCTCGATACGAGCATAAACTATCTATATATTCAAATCAAGTCAAGGCACTTTGATACGAGCATAAACTATCTACAAATCCAAGACAAATACTCTTTAAAAACGAGTTTAAACTGCAAGTGTTTCTCCTTGTCCACATGAGTATAAATTGTGCACGACATCCCTCAAAAGGATATATTTTGAACTACGTTATGACTTGATCCCTTTATAGGGTACGTAGGCAACTTAGAATCTCTCTAAGTTCAGTCATGATTTCAAAATGATTTCAAAAGATATATGTGCTTTGCTAGATCAAGCTGCAATTGAAGTTGAGTAATTATCGAGACTCATCCACTCCAAGATGCATTGTCCGTGAACAAGTCTCGAGGGGGCATTTGTAGACGCATAAAATTAATTAATTGGTTAATTAAATTAGCCAATTAAATTGTGTCTAAATTAAATTATAATTTATCTTACAAAATAAATTATGGAGATAATTATCAATTAATTATTGGCCAATAGGATTATTTCTTCTCTTCCAAGTTATAAGAGATAAATATCAATTTAAAGAGAGCCAATCAAATCGCGCCACGTCATCAAGTAGACTTTAAGTAGGACTCTTATTCTACCACTATAAATAGGGACCCTCTCTACACAATTCAAAACACAACTCAAGAAGAAGAAAAACCGTAGGAGAAAATTCTCTCTACAATATTCAAGTCGTTCTTCATCAAATTCAAGGCGTTCTTCATCAAATCGAGGGCGTTCTTCAACAAATCAAGATCGAAGGAAGATTGAAGGGCCAAATCCATCAAGAACTCCAAGATCTTCAAGTCAAAACCCGTCAAAGTTCAGCGTTCGATCCGAGATTCAAGTCGCAAGAGAAGAATCAGAGGATTAAATTGTCGGTCATATATTTTTCTTGAGAGAAGAATCAGAGGATTAAATTAGAGTTTGTAACCCGCAATATTTTATTTTAATTCAATAAATTTATATTTGTGCAAGTTTTTCTTGTTTGTCTAAATCGCAGATAAGAATTTGTTGTTACAGGCATATTTGTAAAAATAAATTAATTCATGTGCAAATATTTTTTTTTTATCTCCTATTTTGTAGCTATTTTTTTGTAATTACTTTAAAACAAAATCTCGACTAGGACAATCATAATCCACTCATTTATTTAATGATATATTTCATATTATGACAATTAAGATTTTATTGTTTTTTTAAATCATGAGTTTGTATTATTAAATTCGTATAAATGTTGATGTTGTTATCGATATCACTAATAAATTTAATTATAATTGGTATTATCATGTATTAAACTAATCATCGTTTTGTCAAAATTGCGAATCGTAAATCTAAGATTTTTTAAAAAGTTTCTTTAAAATATTATAATATTAATATATTAAATATAGGCCGAATGGTAAAAATGTCTATCACAAGGGACTTAAATTCACATTGGTGTACAAAAAAAACAGTATTTCAAATAAACCCATCCATATGTCATTAGTTTAAAATACCCTCCATAATATAATTCTAATCAATTCCATCCATTATGCTCTAACTTCCTTAATATTACACATTGACCCGAGATTTAAACAAATATATCACATTAACCCCAAAATAATAATATTGATAGTTGAGGGGTGGTTGTAATCATGGTTATCAAATTGAATCGAAAATCGTTTTGTCAAAATTGTGAATCGTAAATCTAAGATTTTTTAAAAAGTTTCTTTAAAATATTATAATATTAATTTATTAAATATAGGGCAAATGGCAAAAAGGCCTATCACAGGGGACTTAAATTCACATTGGTCTACAAAAAAAACAGTATTTCAAATAAACCAATCCATATGTCTTTAGTCTAAAATACCCTCCATAATATAATTCTTATCAATTCCATCTATTATGCTCTAACTTCCTTAATATTACACATTGACCCGAGATTTGAACAAATATATCACATTAACCCCCAAAATAATAATTTTTTGAAAAAAAATTTTTTTTTCAGAAAATAAATTTTTTTCAGATTCCGCCGTTGACGGTCGGAGACCGCCGGTCTCCGGTGTTGACTTTTGTTTTTCTTAGAAAAAAATATTTTAATTAATATTACTATCTTGGCTACTAAATTACTGTCTTACAAAATTATTAAAAAAAAAACAAAAAAAAAGGTCAACGGCGGTTGACCTACCGGAAAAGAAAAAATTCAAATAAAAAAGTCAACGCCGGAGATCGGTGGTTAACGGCGGCTGACCAGCGGTCTCCGATGGTGGCGGGTCAAAATTGAAATTAGGGTTAAAATTGGTTAATTGATGAAATTTGGCTAAATTGTGATGTAAATCATGAAATTGGGGTTGAATTGAGTTTCAATGAATTGGGGGTAATTTTGGTATATATAAAAGGATTTTCTTTATTTGCAAATAAGTTTGAATGAGCTTGATTTATTCGAAAGACAAAAAAGTCGGATATCCCTCTTTTAATTAAGTGCCTTTGTCATGGGCCTATTTGTCATTTGCCCTTAAATATATAACTACAAAAGTTACTCCGATTAACATGCTAATATTTAAATTTAATAGTAAATAGACTTGACAAAAAAAATTAATACAATAAAAATAAAAAGTTATTAAAAAAAATCTGATTTATTATCATTTAGTTTGTAGTATTTGTGAATGCAGATATTTATTGTTATTAGGTCGAATGAATCGAATCGTACAATTTGAATCATAAATCGTACGATTTTAATAACCGGGGTTGTAATTATCCAAACATCAGGATTTTTTTTTCGTAATTTACCATTTAATTTACTTCTACTTAATATTTGGTTAAGGGTGAAAAATGAAATTTCAAAAATCAATAGTCAAAATGTGCAAAGCCTTTAGGAAGTCTTGTGCCATGACTTAAATGTTATCTAATATCATCAAAACTCTAGAATGTATGTGTAATTTTCCAAACTGTAGGGGTCTACCGATAATTATACTTAACCTAAGGAATGATAGGTGCAATTTATTTATTAGATTAATTAAGAGGAAGATTAAAAGGCTTTTCTTTTTATAAGATACTGCACCTTTTATTTTCCGATTTTATTTGATGGATATTTATGAGTAAACTGCAAAAACTATTCTTGTGTAATTTCTAAATAGCGAAAACCCTCCTATGATAAATAAACTAGCAAAAACCCCCCTTGTGAAATTATTTAAATAGCACACTCGGCCCATTACTCATTTGAGTGTTGACTTCACATAAAAAGACACAAATACCCCTGGAATTTTGCAATTAATAAATTCATATTTTTTAAATATTTTAATTATTTTATTTTTGTTATATCTTAATTATAAAGGTACAATGAGGTCTTTTATTATTTCTATTTTTATTATCACATAACTTTTGTATATATTTTAAATTATCCCTGCATCAAAAGACAACTTAAATTTTATTATTATGAATTTAAAAATATATATATACTTAATTTGATTAACAAATTTTTAATATTTTTTTAATTTAATTATTTACTATTTTTTTAACAATATTTTAATTTTTAAACAATCAAATTAAAAAGAAAATATATATATATATATACATATAAATACATTTGTAGGGTCAATTTTGTCATTTCACGTTCAAAAACCAACTACCAGTCGCGCAACCCGCAAGTGAGCCACACTTAAGTCAAGTAAGGGGGTTTTTGCCTTTGACTAAATTTCATAGGGGGGTTTTTACTAATTTATTTATGACAAGGGGGTTTTTGCTATTTAGAGATTATACTTGGGTACTTTTTGCAGTTTACTCGAATATTTAAATATAGTTGTGATAACTGATAAAGCTTCGGCTGCCACTTATGAAAAAAGATAAGCATCGGCCGCCACGTGCAGTGCGTTTGGTATGAACAAGTAATAGAGAGGCAGGCAATCTCTTGAGGTGTTGTCAAATATAATAATAATTTAGTATAAAGCATCAATCAGACACTTGTCAAATAATAGCTCATCTTTAACCCCCCTCTCTCTCTCTCTCTCCTCTCTCTCTGCCAATTCTTAGATAGCAGCAGAAATTCTATGTCGGTGACTGTGTGTGTGTGTGTGAATATGAGAAGAAATACAAACAAGTTGGTGGGGGGGTTGATATTTTTCTGAATTTTGTTTATGATTTTTCAATGGCGCAGCTGGAGTTTCAAGAATGGATCCGCTCAATTTCACCATCTCTGTATGATATCTTCCATAAACTGCACATTTAATTTTCTTTATTTTATCTAGTTGATTTGTATAGATTGGTGATTTATTTCTGTCTCGGGTTGATTTGCACCATGTACAGGGTTATTTTGGTCCTTTTCGAGCTCCGGAATGGATGTCTCTGTCGGTGAGTAGTTATGCAGTTTGCGAAAAAATTGGATTTGCGGTTTACAAAAGGTCTAATCAGGCTCAATAAGTGGTGTATGAACAATATTGGTTGGTACAAATTAAATGCGGTTTCATACATGAATCAAGATTTAAATTGATCTAAAATCAAATTGTCGAATGTGGTACGAGACAAGGACAACTTTTCTTCACTATAATATTTTTGTGGGCACATCTCATGTTCGTCTAGAGTCGCATGCTATGCAATAAAGAGGAGTTCTTGCCTCGAGGTGGCTATTGCTTGAACTAATTACTTGGTAACTGTTTACGTGGTTTGAAAACCAACTCGACAGTGCCACATTTAGGTCTGTAGTTTAATCAAACTCCAACAACCTTGGACCAATTAGTTGTTGGACGTCTGTTTTGAGATCTCACCGTCGCTTGAACTTTTGCTCATATGAGCAGGGCAAGCTCGTTTTCTCTCAACACTACTTAAACTCTATTTTCATCAAAAACACGTAGCATGAAGCACATTGTTTCTACTTGTGAGTAATGATGCATAAATCAATTATTCTGGATGGTCAGAAAAATCAAGAACACTAGATAATACTCCCCTTGAGCTTTACATTAAGCTGGTCCACTGGCTAAGGTGGAGTTAAGACAACCAAAGATTATTTATATTAAGCTGATAATAATATCCTCTAGTCCGAATACGAAGAAGAGATCCAACTTGTTTATGTTTCTTCCCTTTAAACATATATAGTTTTCGTTCACCATCCTTAGAAACATCGACTTGGTACGTTAAAAAGTATGTCGGGAACATATGCATTCATCTAATTTTTTCAGGTGAAGATTATTCTACCACGTTTGTAGATATTGTTTTGTTTTTGTATGCAATGATAAAAGCAAAGCATATATCCCATATATGTTCAACCGTTAAAAACAGAGCAGTATTTAACAAAAGCTCGAATACCGAAGAGGGGTCAAGCAGCTTACACACCATGCAACAAATAAAGAGGTAGGTACATATTCCTCTAGCACCTTTTATTTATACCTGCATGCATTCTTATGATTCGGCAGATATTTTATTTTTATTTTGCACATAAAAGTTTGAACGAGCTAGGTCCGGTGTTGTATGCTGCTTCTATTTGTCGTCTGCGGCAATGTTGAGATCTATCACCACCTCCTTTTTCTTAGCACACTTACTGCCTTCAACAATCTGTAATATGTAAACAATTTATAATTTATAAATTCATTTTTGTGATAATAACCTCGTTGAAATTTATATTCAGGGTTTCAACTTTAATAACCTCGTTGAAATGTTTTTTTTCTTCTTCCAGCATCTTTTCCTGTTCACATAATATAAGCTGTTGTAAGCACTTATCTTACTTAACATTAACCAATTCTCCGCAATAACATCTTAGCTTAATAGCTTTTATCTTTTTTCACACACACACACACACACTGGAGAACACTGAAATATGATAGTGGCAAAAATAGATTTGCGAACCTTTTCCTGAAGGCTTGACTGAGCATCCGTCATCATTTTTGTCTGCATGAAGTTATAAATTCTGACATCACAATGTTATATGAATGGAACTTAACTTTAATAAGTTTTTACAGGTTCACAAGAAACTGGAAAGAAGTCTACTAATATTCAAGAGGTTCGAACATTCTTGCCACATAAGCTCAGCTCATCAAAAAAGGTAAACAAAAACTACCATATGAATTTAACTTCTCTAGTTCATGAAATGGCTCTTGAACAAACTTTACGAGATAAAAGCTAACAAGAATATCATTGTTTTAAGACAAATGTATCATAGCTTTGCTTGGTCAAAAACAAAAAAAAACATAGGCAATCGAAAAAAAACATGAAACCTTAGTCGAACGTATATCCATTAATGCAGTCTCAAGATGTTTCTGCATGAGCCCAAGCTCCGCCACACTTATCTTGTCAACATGTGGCTCCTTAAGTTCACTATGGGAAAGAAATATAACTTGTGAGTAAACAACCCCGAAAGCGTTGCAACAAAAACAAAATTAAATTATTCAAAATTGGGAGTTACCTTCCAACAGTTTTGAGAAGCTCACTATATGTTAGATAATCACCGTTTCTGGAGTACAGCAGATCCTGCCCAATCAATCAAATCACCGTGTGAAATGAATGCCCTTATATGTGTATAATTTGAAGAACTTCTTTATTAAAACTATGTTCCCATCTCTTATAAAGGGAGGCGGCTCTTTCTATAATATTATTATATTTCTAGCATTTCTATAATATTTCGTCTGACCAACCCTGTTGTTTCTATTTTACCATGGTGTCGAGTGTATCCAGAGAGAGTTGGAACATTTTGAAAATAATCTCAAAACCGAATTTGAAACCATAATTTCTGACTAGTCCTCTTCGTTTTGTGTCACTCTTGGTGTTGTCTTTTATGCGGTTATTACTATTATTGCTCTGTCTTGACACTGCTATCAATTAATTCTGCCACTTATTCATAGACTCTAGCTCGAGGGAAGTGTTACGTAACTTACGCAGTTCCAACTTAAGGTGCATAAGCGTATCTATGAATGGATATTGGTGGTTGACTAAAATCAACTAGATAGGTCAACTAAGTTATCGTTATGTGTTAGAAAATTAAGAGATCACATATCCAGAAAGAGAGCGAGCAAATGGCAATAAATTCTAAACCAATCTACCAAAAGTATCATGAGCTCTAACATAAAATCTTCTCTCATGTGACCCGATTTTGTAGGCATATATAATTAAACTAATTGATTTTGGAAAAGGAACACTTGATCCAGAGCGAGAGTGAACGGGAACGAGGTAACGAAGAGTAACATAGAGACGAATAGAATCGAGATAAAGCATATATTAAAAACGACTAAATTAAAAAGAAAAAAGAAAAGGAATTCCAAATGAAAAATTAAACTTAAGGTACATTCGGATAGAAGGAATTGATTTAGGAATTTTATATCCATAGCTATCATTTTAGAGCAGTGGTGGGGGATCTCAAATCTCTTCATTTGGACTTGTTTTAAATCCATGAGTCCAAACTGTCTAAGGCTCCATTTGGATAAGGATTTGATTTGTGGAAGAGATTTGAAACGACTATGATTTGTAGTCATTTGAAATCAACACGAATGACCCAATTTATAACTAAAAAGGAGGAGTGTGGATTTGAAATTCTTCATCAAATCTCTCAATCCAAACAAGTGCAAGAAATTTGTTATTATGGATTTGAAACCCCTACCATCCATACGTAGCTTAGAGACTTTACTTCAAACAAAAAATGGCCTTCCTACTTTAGTTCGAAGTAATGTATCACGTCTGTTTGTAGATTTATTTCTATTATATTTGTGGAAGAATTATTAGGCCTCTTTATATCACACGAGACTGATGACTACAAAAGTTCCAAACACCACATATCTCACAAGAATAAATATTATCAATCAAACTCGTGTATTTATTAATATCACCAATCATGTAGTTATATGACAGACGTGAAAGATTACGAAATTATCTTCCTTAATTGATAATTGACAATGCTTCAAATTTCAGTAATGATCCACATTTTGACAATATAAATCTCGAGTAAGACCTGTGTATTCAGTTTTTGTTTTTTTGTTTTTTTTTTTCTTCCAAAATCTATTGTCGGAGGCGTGAATCTTACCTTTGTATCGCAACCATCTTTCCCACTCTCGACTCGACTTTGATATTGTTGCAGGACCTGCGCCATGCTGTTTAACAACAAAAACAACAACAATAAACATGAAAGCTCATGCAAAAACAAAATAATATTGAGCTACTACCAAAAGAAAAATAAGAATGCAATTGGAATAAAGCTAAGGCAAGAAGAAATGCAATGATCTTTCACTACGAAACAAAATCATTTGTACTTATCAAACATGGAATATTGGAAAGTAGAAAATGACACATTCATAAATTGTCTAGAGTTTGTAGTACATTTTTTTTTTGATAAATAGTTTGTAGTACATTCATTCCTTACAAAAGTACAATATGTTTTGGATCTTACATCGCTAGTACGTACAATATCCATCTGTCCATTTTTCAATTAAAAAATAAAATAAAATTATATCTTGCTCGTACATATGGAAGTCTTAAAAAAATGTGACCAATCAACCAATAAACGACATGAACTTCTAAATAAGCTCGAATTTTTCATTTGAACTCGTGTCTTGATTACCAAGTGGAATACCATAGAGGGTTACGTGCTTATATTAAAAGTACAAAAACGGTCATGTGCACAAACTTACCAGCGGAGGATCTCACAGTTAGAAACCTACCAGCGTCAAGAATGTATAAATTGAAACATTACATGTATTTCGAGTGTCATAAAAAAGAAATTAAAAATAACTGTTTGCTTGCAACTTCATTATTCAACATTCAAAAATACCACACACACCCTTAAGCAACAGCTTGCTCTTATTGTCCTTCCCTATTTTTTAAAATTAATACAAGGTGAAATTTTTTTTTAAGAATTATCATAATAATTTCAATGGCTCCTTTACTTATTTATTATGAAATAATACTTTACATGGTAAAAAGAATAAAATATTATTCTTATCTTAAATAACAATAATATTCTCTACTGATATTAAATTTGTTATAGTACGTACAAGCATTAAAATAAATAATATGTTACAAATAATAATATTATTAAAAAATAATTTATGAAACGCTTATACAAAGATGGAAAGTTATATGTGTTTCAACAAAGCTTGTCATATGCACGAGGATAACTCGTGATTAACAAATTAAATACTAATACGAAACAACTTTTTTCCCGAGTTAATATATCATTTTTTTTCCAATGATTGAATGACAAATGCTAATGTTGTGTAGGAGCGTGCACGGCTCGGTTTTGCAATACAGCAAACACGTACCGACAATATTGGTATTTCATATTTTAACAACCGAACATGTCGGGTTTATTTGGTTCGGTGTTAACCAGTTTCGGTATCTATTCGGTTTGTTTTCGGTTTCGGTTTCGTCTATTGATTCGCCATAAAAAAACGATATTTGATTTACAGTGAATTTGGACTTTCATTACATTTGTTTGAAAAAATTAACAAATAACAACCCAAAATTAACTAATAAAAAACATGTCACGTGGAGGCGTTCGAAGGATAAAAGAGCAGCTAGGGGAAGACGGTAAATATTTATACTATATATCAAAGAGACGTATTTTTTTATAAATTGGTTTTGTTCGGTAATTTTTTATTCCCCATACACAAATCGATATTTTGGGTTTTTTTTTAAAAAAAAAAAAATTACCGTATATGCAGTTTTAAGTCAAAACGGTGCATATCGGTTCGGCTTTTAATAAATTATTATATCTTTATGTTTGTAATATGTTGAGAAGTCTTTATCCTTTTTCTCTTTAAATCAGGATGAAATTGCATGAGCAATTTTTTAAGGAATATTTGAATTCTCCACCACCATGGGACTACTTTTAATTTTCAAGTACCGAAATAGTAATTTTATTACCCGGTCCCCTTATTAATTCCTCTATTTTAGGAATGTGAGAACTAGGGTTTTGAAATTCCCACCAACCAACAATTTCAACTCTATGTATATAAACAAAAACATAATTCAAATAATTAAGGAAAAGAAAAGAAGATTAGGCGGTGTTAATTACCTATTAGCGTTACAATACTCATAAAGCTTTCCCCTCTTGGAGAAGAAAATGGCGGCCACGTCGACATCGCAGAGAGCAGATAACTCCTTGGCTTTCTTAATCAGACCATTTTTTCGCTTCGAAAAACAAATCATTCTCGCACTGTTATCCTCGATTCGCTTGATCTCCAGCTTCTTTCTCCCCATCTTCGGTAAACAAACGGAAATCCCTCTTTCTCTCTCCCTTTTCTTTGTTCTTTTCTAGAGAGAGAAAATAAAATGAACTTTTGTAATTTATTTTGTGGTTAAAAAAACAGCCGCCTTTCCTCGCCAGTAAATTCTTGTTTCTCACACAGTGTGTGTGTGTGTGTGTGTGTGTGTGTGTGTGTGTGTTGTTCACTTATTAGAGGAGGAGTGGGGGACTCTGTATGGGAGGATAATTGGAATCATCTTTGAGTGAACTGTGGGAGTAATTCTCCTTTGCTGTGACTTTTAATTTTTAAAACAAAAAATTAATAAATAATACTAATATGTATGTGCGATTACTAACGTGTGTATATTAATTATAAAAAATATATATATATATATATATAGGGGTGTACACGTGGCGCCACGGGGGCGTATATACGAAGCAGACCATGCTATGTTTCCCTTATCTCTGGCCCAATCCCTGTACGACAAGAAGACAAGTAGCTTAGCTATGATTGGCTCCCAATTCCAGAGGTACATTGAATGTTAAATACGAAAAAACAGCCGTCTTTTTTTATTTTTTTTATTTTCAACCAAAACAAGGAAAATCTCTGCTGTACCACAACTGAAAACTTGTTACGTCATATGGAGTGGGCCCTAAAATAACATATGGAACACTTGCAGCTCAATTTTATTTGTATTTTAAATCTTAGTACATTAAAATTTGGGTAAATTACACACACACCCCTTAGGTATGCTCAAATAACTGTAAGGTCCCTGTGGTATCCATAATTACACTCACCCCCTGAAAGGTACTTAAAAACTCTAACGGCATAATGTATTGGATACATTATTCCGATAGGGTTCTAATGGACTATTGGTTTCAGGAAGTGGTGAAGACAACAAAAAGTTATGGGTGATTTAAGAAATATTGGGGGAGCCATGTCACCCCATAACTCCCTATAACTCTATGTTATCTCCACAACTAGCTAAAAGTAATAGTCCATTAGAACCCTATCGGAATAATGTATCCAATACATTATCCCGTTAGAGTTTTTAAGTACCTTTCAGGGGGGTGAGTGTAATTATCGATACCACAGGGATCTTACAGTTATTTAAGCATACCTCAGGGGTGTGGGTGTAATTTACCCTTAAAATTTTCTTTTTTCATTTAAAAGAATAATTAAAGTATACAATTAAAAAAGGGCGAATGGCAAATAGGCAAATGCACATTGGTCCAAAAAAAATAGTTTATCAAATAAACTCATCTTCATGTCTTTAGTCTAAAATACCCTCCATAATATAATTCTTATCAATTTCATCTATTATGCTCTAACTTTCTTAATATTATACATTGACCCCGGATTTAAACAAATATATCACATTAACCCCCATTTTAATAAATTTTTGAATTTTTTTTTAAACATTTTTTTTTCTGAATTTTTTATTCCGGCCCGCTTCCGGCGTTGACTTTTTTTTTTTTTTGTAAACTTTTTTTTTTTCTGAAATTTTTTTCCGGCCGGTCAACCACCGTTGACCGACGATCTCCGGCGTTGACTTTTTTTTCAAAATTTTTTTTCTGAGAAAAAAATATTTTAATTAATATTACTGTCTTGGCTACTAAATTACTGTCTTAGACAGTAATATTACGGTTTGGGAAAAAATATTATGAATATTATTTTCTGAACAATAATATTATTAATATTACTGTCTGAAACAGTTAAATTATTGTTGGAGACAGTAATTTAGCAGTCAAGACAATAATATTAATTAAAATATTTTTTGTTAAGAATCAAAAATTTCAAAAGAAAATAAAAAAGTCAATTGGCACTTAAATTTCTGTTTCCGACAGTTAAATAACTGCTGGAGACAGTAATTTAGCAGCAACCAAGGGATATTAATATTAATCAAAATATTTAAAAAAAAATCAATTAACAGTGAAATTACTGTCTCCGACAGTTAAATAACTGCAGGAGACAGTAATTTAGCAACAAATACAGTAATATTAATTAAAATATATAAAAAAAAAGTCAATTAACAGTTAAATTATTGTCTTCGACAGTTAAATAACTGTTGCAGACAGTAATTTAGTAGCCAAGATACTAATATTAATTAAAATGTTTTTTATTTAAGAAAAAACAAAATTTAAAAAAAAATGTCAACGCTGGAGACCGACGATCAACGGCGGTTGACCTACTCGAAAAAAAAAATTCAATAAAAAAAGAATAAAAAAAAAAAAAAAAAAAGTCAACGCCAGAGACTGACGGTCAACGGCGGCTGACTGACGGTTTTCGGTGGTGGCGGATCAAAATTGGGGTCAAAATTGAAATTATGGTTAAAATTGGTTAATTGATAAAATTGGGCTAAATTGGGGTGTAAATCATGAAATTGGAGTTGAATTGGGTTTCAATGAATTGAGGGTAATTTTGGTATATATAAAAGGATTTTCCTTATCGCAAATAAGTTTGAATGAGCTGAATTTATTTGTAAGACAAAAAAGTTGGATGTCCCTCTTTAAATGAAGTGTCCTTGTCATGGGTCTATTTGCCATTATCCTTAAAAATATATGTTGGAAAATGCAGTATTTTAAAATCTAAATATAATATTTTTTATTGTTGGTATTATTAGTAAGAACCCCCCAATACATTAGGATATATTATGATGGATCCGCTCCCTTTTTCAATAATAGTGAAACCCCCCTTAATTGTTTAATTAAATTAATATTTATATAATTATTAGGTGTTATACCTGTATTATCCCTAAACACATAAAACCCTAGCCATGTCTTTTTTACCCAACAGCCGTTGTATCGTCAAATATTATCTCTATCTCTTCTTCTCTTCTTCTCTAACTAGAAATCTGTGCAGCGTCGGAGGCGGCGGCAAGGAGAGAAAGAAGGCGACACCACATCTCGACAACGATGAGGGAAGAACCCCATAACTGCACTGCCGCCGCCCCTCCTCCATTACACATCCGCCTAACTTCCACTCCAATTCAGATCAGCACCGTCGCTGTCATCTCATATCTTCCATGCCTTTAGGGTTTCGTTTGGTTGAAGATTGGATTAACAGGTTGTCGCAATCTATATTTTGTTTTTTTTATTCGTTCTACGATTTCTCTCCATTGTCGAGTTCCAAGGATGATGTGAGAAGGCCCATTCTAATTGATTTTGTGGCAATGATTCGTGTTCCTCTAATGCTTGGATCTTGTTAATTGAGGAGCAATTTTCTGAATTTTTTATTTGACTATTTTTTATGTTGGGTATGTTACACAATAATATAGTTGTTTTCATTATTCTGCTATTTTGTTTATAGTTGTTTTCGAGAGTTTTTAGTTGTTTTCGACATTTTTAGTTGATTTTTGGTTTTTTTGGTAGTTGATTTTAATTTTTTTTTATTGTTTTTATCAATAATATGATCTGCTCGAAATATAAAATCGAAAAAAAATTGAATTAAAAAAATTAAAAAAAATTTTACTTCATTTATATTTAGTTGTTTTCGACGTTTTTAGTTGATTTCAATTTTTATAGTTGTTTTCAATAATATGTAGTAATTTGTCGATTTGGTAAATCAGCTGGGAAAAAAAACCGAAAAATTGAATTAGAAAAATTGAAAAAATAATAGTTGATTTTGCAAATAATGTAGTTGTTTACGGAAATATTATATTTGATTAGGGAAATAAACGAACAAAAAAAGTAATTTTCTCAGTAATTTGTAGTTGATTATGGAAATAGTTGATTTCAGAAATAGTTGATTTGAAAAAATATATATAATTATTTTCAGAAATTTTATAATTGATTTCAAATAAAAAACTTAAAAAAATTCAAAATTAAAATCGAAAATAAAATTAAAATGATTATTTTTAAATAAATAAACGAATGGTATAATTTTAAAAAATTAAATAGGCATTAAAGTAGTTGAGAGTGAATAATAAGGAATGAAGGGTAAATTTGACAATAAAAAAAAGTTGGATCTATCACTAATAAAAGAAAAGTGGTTGGACCCATCTTTATTAAAAAATAATAGATGGGGTTCTGACTAATAGTCCCTTTATTGTTATTCTTTAGGTGCATATTTTAATAAATAACATCTAGTTGTTATTAGACCAATTAATCGAATATATTCATATTGATAAATTTCAGGAAATCAGTAATTTGAAGTATTTAAATTTATTTTAGTTCATTAATTTCTTAAAATATATTTTTATTCATTATTATTCAATATATATTACTTTTTATTCTTTTTCGAATAATTTAACTATAGTTACTTTTCAACTTTTATGATCCAATAATTATTAGATTGTTATGTTTATTATGTTTTAATTTTAGAATATAAAATATTTGATGTTGAGGGAGGTAAGTGTTACAAATAATATTTTAAGGAGGTAAATGTTACGTATTCTATACTTCAGGGGTGCAAAGTGTATTTAGCCCCGCCGAATAAAAGTCAAGGCCGGAGATTGACGGTAGAAACAAAGAAAAAAAAAAGTTTGAAAAGGAAAAAAGTTAAAATAGATTTTTTGTCAAAATTGATGAAATTAAAATTAAATTGGGGATACAATTAAGAATTGGGTTTAAAGTTTTGGGGTATTTTTTTCTTACACATTAAGTTTGCATTTACTTATAGGGTTAATGACAAAAAGGTCCATGATAAGGACACTTAATTAAAAAAATGACATTTAACTTTTTTGTCTTTCAAATATTTCCAGCTCATTTAAACTTATTTGCAAATAAGGAAAACCTTTTTATATATACCAAAATCACCCCCATTCCTTGAAACCCAATTCAACTTCAATTTAATGATTTACACCCAATTTATTCCAATTTTGAGCCCAATTTTGAACCGCCACTGCCGGAGCCGCCGGTCTCTGGCGTTGTCTCTTTTTGTTTTTTTGAAAACTTTTTTTTTCGGTAGGTCAACCGCCGTTGACTGCTGGGTCTCCGACATTGATTTTTTTTTTTTTCTAATTTTTTTTTTCTTCAGAAATATTTTAATTAATATTATTGTCTAGACTGTTAAATTACAGTCTCCAACAGTAATTTTAAACAGTAATTTTAACTGTTAATTGACCTTTTTTTCTAAACATTATTTTAATTAATATTATTGTCTTGGCTGTTAAATTATTGTCTCCAACATTAATTGAACAGTTGATTTTTTTTTCTTTTTGAAATTTATAAAAAAAAATTATTTTAATTAATAATACTGTCTTGCCTGCTAAATTACAGTAATTTAGCTGTCGGAAACAGTAATTTAACTGTCTGATACAGTAATATTATTGTCTGGGACAGTAATTTTAGTGTATTAATTAATGTTATCGTCTTGGCAAGTAATTTTGCTGTCTTTGACCGTAATATTCTGTCTTCAACCATAATATTACTATCCCGACCGTAATATTACTGCCTCATGCAATAATATTACTGTTTTGGACAATAATATTAGTAATATTACTGTTCGGGAAAGTAATATTCATAATATTATTGTCCCACCCAGTAATATTACTGCCAGAGATAGTAATTTAGCAACCACGACAGTAATATTAATTAAAATACTTTTTTAAGGAAAAAAAAAATCAAAGCCAGAGACGGGACGGAAAATAATTTCAGAAAAAAATAATTTAAAAAAACATGAAAAAAGTCAACGTCGGAATGTGGCAGGAAAAAAAAATTATGAAAAAAAATTATTTTCTGAAAAAAAATATTTTTTTCAGAAATTATTTAAATGGGGGTTAATGTGATATATTTGATTAAATCAGGGCCCAATGTGTAATATTGATGAAGTTAGAGTATAATGGATGAAGTTAATAAAAATTATATAATGGAGTGTTATTTTTGACAAAAGACATGGGATGGGTTTATTTGGAAAAAGAAAATTGCGTGGACCAATGTTCATTTAAGTCCTTTGTCATGTTCATCTTTGCCATTTGCCCATATATATATATATATATATATATATATATATATATATATATATATATATATATATATATATATATATATATATATATATATACTAGTAATTGTCCCCGTGCGATGCACGGGGCAACAAATTACATTGTTTTGATATTGTAAGAATATAAACAAACGTTTGATGTATCGTATGATCAAAATATTGTTATAATAATCATTCATTAATAATTCATTAGTGGAACATTACTAAGTATACTACACAAAAAAAAAAAAAAAAAAAAAAAACAAATAATTTTACTGTTGAATAATTTTCTAAATAAATTGAATCAACTAATACCATTAGATTGAAAAATTGAACAAAAAACAAAATCATCAACTATGTATTTCATGTTGAGTTTAAAAGTAATTAGATTTAATAACTTACTTAACCTAATCAAAACTAAACTATCGACAACGTAAAAGCCCATCTATATATCTTGCATCGTAATTAAGCCCTTCTTCACAGCCTCGTTTTGGTCCTGTTTTGTCACTGGAATTAACAATTATATTGGAAAATTTAGAAACGAAAATAAATATAAACAATAAATTAAATATACATACAAACAATATGTCTTGACGGCCGACTTCCAATAGCTTGTGGTTCCGCCCATTTTTTTTGCTTAGTTCTCTCCAATCATCCCTTTCTATAACATGTCCAATAACATCAAAAAGGAAATAATTGCTATTAGGGATGGCCATGGGGCGGGTACGGGGCGGGTATCGCAATCCCCGCACCCCCCCCCCCCCCCCCCTCGTTTAGAAAATCAAGTAACCCGTACCCGCCCCATACCTGTTGCGGGTTGGAATTTTAGAACCCGCCCCCAACCCATTTTGCACCCGCGGGTACCCGCCCCGTTTGACGACCCGTTTTTCCTTTTCTCTTCCATTTAAGATTTTCCTTCTTATTTTGAATATAAAAATCAATTCTAGTTATGTTCCTTTAAAAAAAATAGCTTTTTTTTCCCAATGCATATATATATATATATATATATATATATATATATATATATATATATATATACTAATTACTAAATACAATTAAAATATAAATGCAAATCAACAATCATTTTATAAATAACATATTACATCAGAAATTAAAAGCAAGCATCGTTGTCTTTTAACAAGCCACCCACTCACCTATGTTCGACAATACTTAATACAAAATAAATAGAAAGAAAATAAATAGAAAAATAATACATACGAGGGTATTATACATAAATAAAAAATACGGGTGGTAAACGGGGCGGGTACGGGGGAAATTTTACTATACCCGTACCCGCCCCTTACCCGTTGCGGGTATAAATTGTAAAACCCTTACCCGCCCCAATCCTAAACGGGGCGGGTATTACCCGTCTAAAATGGGGCGGGGTGGGGCGGGTACCCGCCGGGTCGGGTAATATTGCCATCCCTAATTGTTATACACAAAATTTGAAATCTTTGGTATAAATTAATGAAACACATAATTTAACAAAAATAAATTACCTATAAGCCATGATGGAAAAATATGCAAACTAATTACCACACACTCAATAGGATGAAGAAGAAAATAAGAAAAAAATTCTAAAGCCGGGTTACCAAAAGAAGAAACCTTAGGTAGGATGAAGAAATAAAATTCAAATGTTGTAGATCGAGGTGGATATAAATAAGAAGAGCAAACACAAACGTGTTGAAGTAGAAGAGAGAAGTTAAAAAGGTTAAGAATCTTAAGGGAAGTCTTTGGGAATCGTCCATCTTTGGGAATACGATAATTAGTATTTTATCATCAAAAAATAATATTTAGTGTTCAGATGTTTATGGCTGAAAATTAGGAGATAAAATAATATTTAGGAGATTTCATTGTTTGTGCATTAGATATATCTATGGCTGAAAATAGCAGTGATTTGGTAAGTTCAGGCATAAAAAAATGATAAAAATTGAAAATAATATTTAGGAGATAAAAATCGAAAATAATATTTAGGAGATAAAAATTTGATGAAAATCGAAAATAAAAATTTGATAAAAATCGAAAATAATATTTAAATTAATATTTAAGAGATAAAAATTTGATAAAAATCGAAAATAATATTTAAAATAATGTTAATGAGATAAAAGTTGATAAAATACGAAAATAATAATTAAAATAATATTTAGGAGATAAAAATATGATAAAAATCAAAAATATTAGTTAAAATAATATTTAGGAGATAAAAATTTGATCAAAATCGAAAATAATATTTATGAGACAAAAATTTGATAAAAATGAAAAATAATATGTAGGAGATAATTTTTTTATAAAACTCGAAAGCAATATGTTAAATAATATTTAGGAGATATAAATTTGATAAAATTCGAAAATAATATTTAAAATAATATTTATGAGAAAGAGATTTGATAAAAATCGAAAATAATATTTAAAGTATAAAAATCTGCTAAAAATCAAAATAATATTTAAACTATATTTAGGAGATATAAATTTGATAAAATTCGAAAATAATAATTAAAATAATGTTTAGGAGATAACAAATTGATACAAATCAAAAATAATATTTAAAAGAATATTTATGAGATAAAAAATTGATAAAAATCGCATATAATATTTGGGAGATAAACATCTGATACAAATCAAAAATAATATTTTGTAGATAAAATCTAAAATAATATTTAGGAGATAAATTTGATAAAAAAACGAAAAAAAAAAATTACAAATATGACATTAGGATTTCTTAGGGTTGCCCTAGCGTTTCGTTCTTTTATATATAAGAAAAATTACAAATATGACATTAGGGTTTCTTGAGTTGCCCTAGCGTTTCTTTCTTTTATATATAACTAGTAATTGTACCCGTGCGATGCACGGGACAACAAATTGCATTCTTTTGATGTTGTAAGAATATAAACAAACGTTTGATGTATCGTATGATCAAAATTCTATTATACTGGAACATTATTAAATAAACTACACACAAAAAAAAAAAGGACATAACTTTACTGTTGAATAATTTTCCAAATGAATTGAATCAGCTAATACCAGTAGATTGAAAATTTGAACCAGGAAAAAAATCATCAATTATGTCTTCCATGTTGAGCTTAAAAGTAATTAGATTTAATAACTTAGTTAACATAATCAAAACTAAACTATCGACAACATACCATCGTAAAAGACCATCTATACATCTTGCATCGGAACTAAGCCCTTCTCCACTGCCTCATTTTAAGGTTGTTTTGCCACTGGAATTAACAATTGGAAAATTAAGAAACAAAAATAAATATAAACAATAAATTAAATATCGCATACAAACAATAAGTCTTGAAGGTCGACTTCCAATAGCTTGTGGCTCCGCCCATTTTTGGTTAATTTTCTCAAATCACCCATTTCAATAACATGTCCAATAACATATAAAATGAAATAATTGTTATACATAAAATTTGAAAACTTTGGTATAAATTAATGAAACACATAATTTAACAAAATGAAATTACCTATAAGCCATGATGGAAAAAGATGTAAACTAATTGCCACACATGCAATAGGATGAAGAAGAAGATAAGAAACAAAATCTAAAGTCGGGTTACCAAAAGAAGAAGCCTTAGGTAGGGAAGAAATAAAATTCAAATGTTGCAGACATTTCTGTAAAACGATGTCACAAAATCCGCTATGGATGAAAATCAGATTTATTTACCCTTTTCTGTAAAAATCGAAAATTAGATTATTATAAATAATATCTAGGAGAATTTGATGAAAATCGATAATAATATTTAAAATAATATTTCGGAGATAAAAATTTGATAAAAAAATCAAAAAATAATATTTAGGAGATAAAAATCAAAAATAAAATTTAAAATAATAGTTAGGAGATAAAAATTTGATAAAAAATCGAAACTTAATATTTCAAATAATGTTAATGAGATAAAAGTTGATAAAATATGAAAATAATAATTAGAATAATATTTAGGAGATAAAATATGATTAAAATAAAAATTATGATTTAAAATAATATTTAGGAGATAAAAATTTGATAAAAATCGAAAATAATATTTAGGAGACAATAATCTGATAAAAAACGAAAATAATATTTAGGAGATAAAAACTAATAAAAACATGATAAAACTCGAAAAAAAATATTTAAAATATTATTTAGGAGATATAAATTTGATAAAATTCGAAAATAATATTTAGGAGACAATAATCTGATAAAAAACGAAAATAATATTTAGGAGATAAAAAACTAATAAAAACATGATAAAACTCGAAAAAAATATTTAAAATATTATTTAGGAGATATAAATTTGATAAAATTCGAAAATAATATTTAGGAGACAATAATTTGATAAAAAATGAAAATAATATTTAGGAGATAAAAAACTAATAAAAACATGTTAAAACTCGAAAAAAATATTTAAAATATTATTTAGGAGATATAAATTTGATAAAATTCGAAAATAATATTTAGGAGATAAAAATCTGCTAAAAGTTGAAAATTATATTTAAAATTATAGTTAGGACTTAGGAGATATAAATTTGATAAAATTAAAAAAATATTATTTATAATAATATTTAGGAGATAAAAATTTGATAAAAATAAAAAAATAATATTTAGGAGACAAAAGTCTGATAAAAATAAAAAATAATATTTAAAATAATATTTAGGGGATACAAATATGATAAAATTCAAAAATAATATTTAAAATAATATTAAGGAGATAAAAATTTGATAAAAAATTATAAATATGACATTAGGGTTTCTTAGGGTTGCCCTAGCGTTTCTTTCTTTTATATATAAGATATATATATATATATATATATATATATATATATATATATATATATATATATATATATATATATGAAATAATAAATCAATTCGATAAAATTTTAAATAAAATATTAAATAATATAGGAATAATATGATTTCAGTCAATTGTATATCTTCTGAAGTTAATTATTCATATTTTCAAGATCTTGTAGTAAATATTGTTATTTTAATAATCTTTTTGTTGTTATGGAACTTCAATTTTGAAGATGGGTCTAATTTCATTTTTTATAATTCATTTAAATTTATTTTTTATAACGTAATTTAAATGGTAAATGGATGTCCATGGGTATTTGGATGTTGGTAGTAATGTTCATGTATTGGATTTAGATATATTAAATAAATGGTAATGATTTTGGTATTTAAGCTCCGCTGTCATCCCTACCTGTAGTCTACATTTCCTTTTGTATTTTACATCCTATTATTTATCTTTAGGGTAAATTACAAACACCCCCCGAGGTATGGTCAATTTACAAAAACACCCCTCTTGTTTGGATAATTACAACGACCCCCTTAACTCCTGAAATTTAGTGGAATCTTCGAGATTATCTGGAACATCATCACTTTTGTACCCTATTTATCCCATTCGAACTCTACATTATGAAGCAAGATGATCATAATATGTGTTTTTTAGCTTGTATATATCAGTTTGTGGTGCATCGAAAACTGCATTTTTACACAAAACGAGTACAAACTAGAGCACATTCCACATAATCTAGATGATTATGTTGAATTTGGCACCATAAGGGTGGAGGTGTAAGAAAAAATCATAGTTGAGGGGGTAGATGTAATTATCCAAACAAGAGGGGGATTTTTGTAATTTGACAATACCTCAGGGGGGGGGATTTGTAATTTATCCTTATCTTTATATATAAAAGAAAGGTTTTGCCTCAAAACTCTAATCTCATTTTTGTGAAATATTTATAACCCTAGGGTTATTTTCGGTAAATTGAATATCGTACAATTAAAATTGAAAACTGCATTGCACGATTTATCTGTTCTCAAAATTCGAAAACCTCACGGGATAACCACCCACGCTCTACTCAATTTAAAAACTTCTCCTATAACTTCCACGATTTGTAATCGGCATAATCCATCTCGAGAATCCGTTGGCATCTTCATCTCCTCAACGTTGTTAACTTGCGCTACTTTATGTAATGGATGATTGACTAAAAATATTTTATAGAGTTTATTTTTGACTAAAGACATGGGGATGAGTTTATTTAAAAGACTGTATTTTTTTTTTTTTTTTTTTTTTGTGGACCAACATGTGCATTGAAGTCATTTGTCATGTCTTTTTTTGACATTTACCCCTTTTTAAATTGTTATTTAGTATAAACCCAATCAAACTCAAATACCTTATATACCCTAATTATTATGCCAATAAATTAAAAAATATATATATTGATATATTCAAACCCTGCCTTAATTTACATCCAAATCTTCTCAAAAAATTATGCACACGCTCCCAAATCAACTCTCAAAGTCTCATTTTTTTTTCTTTTTTAATTTCGATTTTTTTCTTTTTATACTTCTGGTTTTTCAAGTTAAATTAAAAAGAATAGTTTTTAAAAAATTGAAATCCACTAAAAAGTTACCCAAAATCACTATGCGAGTATAGTATTTTGTTACGAAATTCCATTATAAACTTATCGAAAATTATTATGTAATTAACAAAAATCACTTTGTAATTAATGAAAACCACTCTCTAATTAACGAAAATTACTATATAATTAACAAATTCCATTACAAAAATTCACTAAAAACTTATCAATTAACAAAAACCACTCTGTAATTAATGAAAACCTCTTTATAATTAACGAATTCCATTACGAAAATATGTTATGTAATTAATGAAAATCACTATATACATGTAATTAACGAATTCCACTATCTATAACCAAACATGTATGTTCATACATCTACGATTCTCTCGAGATAACTCCTGATTGTCATGTTGGGTTTCGATAAACCATTGAAGACTGATATTTTTTTGGGTCGATACTTTACAACGTGAATTGAATAATTTTTTGGACCCCGTACCCCATAGGTTCTATTTATCCAACATTTTTTTCACTCACTCACTCACTCCCACAAAAACCATTTCACACATACACACACACAAAAAGAGGGCGAGGGAGAGGGGTGGGTGTTGAAGTCGAGACATTAAAAACAGTAGAAACATACAATAGATATTTAATTTCTAATTATCGAATTTTGTTTTTTTTATAGGCCAAGTTCTTCTTACGGAGTCGATAAGTTTGGGTTTGATTGAAAGAGATAATGGGTTGGAATTGAGAAAAATAAAAACAAGCACCCTATTTTCCTTGTAATAAAAAATAAATAAATAAATTAGAAAAAATGTTTTTCCGATATATTTCTCGAAGTTTGACCCGATATATCGGTTTGACCCGCCACCGACTACCACAGATCGCCTCGGACCGCCTCACCTTCAAAAACTCAATTTTCAAAACCGCTACACAAATATCAACAACCGGTATTTAGAACACTGGTTAATATTATTGTGCTAGAGATTAATATAGCAATACTATTGTATTAAACTCTACTATAGTTAATATTACTGTGTTTAACATTAATATAGTATTTTTGTCAACCACAACAATATTGTTGTTCAAACGGGGGCAAAAAGATGTTAAAGAAAAAAATAAAAAAATTGAAAAAGTCAACGCCGGAAATCGGCAGAAAAATAAGGAAGAAAAAAAAAAGTCAACGCCGGAGACCGGTGGTGACGGGCAAAATTGTACTCAAAATTGTGTTTTGGGTCAAAATTAAATAGTTTGTGAAATTTGAGATCAAATTGAGGTTAAAATATGTTTTCAACATATCTTATGAAACAGCGCCGTTTTGCGTTAACATCTGCCTTTTCAAGTTCAAATTTAATTTCATTTGCATTTTCATTTAATACTTAATTTTTCGTCAGACCGAAACCGTGGGCCCCGCTACCACTATTCCTCTTCTTTTTCCAGCAGTTTCTTTGGGCAAGTGGGACTTAGAGCATCTGTAGTGGAGCTCCCAATTCATATTTTAGTGTCAGGTCCTCAAATTATAGGGAAATTAGATGCTCTAGTGGGTGATTTGTAACTCCCTAAAACTCCCCCAATTTTAGGAAACCCTCAAATCAGTCCCCACTCCCCACAGTTAGGACTCATTTAGGGAGGAGAGAGAAGGTCATTGGTGGGCCTCATCTATTATTATATTATTATATTATATATTTCATCAATTTTCTTTTTCACTTACCTTTAAATAAAATATTTTTTTAATTATGTTATTCCATATATGCCAATTACTTTATAACTTTTATTATTAATAATACAATTATTATGATTTTATTAGTTTTTTAATAAAGATTAATGGATATCCTTTCTTTTCTTCATTGAATATTTGAATTATATATATATGTTAATTTTTTTTGAGTTTATCTCATTTATTTATTCTATTTTATAATTAATTTATAAAATATTTAAATAAACTGTCAACTTTGTTGGATTAGTTTCTTTTATCACTACTAGCAAGGTGTATATAGTAATAAATGTGATAAAATGTTAAAAATAATTAAGATATTGTGATTTTCAAATTTAAATTAATAAGAAAATTATATTAATTAAGATAAACATAATATATATTTTATTATACTTAAATACATGTACATCTAATTTTTAAGGAGGATTCAGATGTACACTAGAGCACATTTTCATTTGGGGAGTGATAAAAGTGGACCCTAGCTTTAGGGAGTGAATAAATTGATGATGTGGCATGTGGGTCCCACTATTTAGGGGGTGGTTTTGGGGTTTACGACTAGAGATCCCTTAAATTTAATTGGCAATTTCATATTTTTCGTCCTAACTGCAGAAAACTGGGCCCCTGTTATTTTCCTTATTGTCAGACAAAAATATGTGGCCCGTATTATCTTCTTGGGCAATCTGCAATCGTTACCCCTCTTTTTCTTTTTACTTTTTAACTAAAACAATGGGTTTAGGCAGAAGGGCCCACATGCTTTTTTGTCTCCTCTTTTTTTTACTATCTTTTTCTTTATGTACTAGTATTTCACCCGTGCGATGCACGGGTATAATTTAAATAATAAAAAGTATTTTAGATAAAATAATTTACTAAAAATTTTAAAAAATTAATATATATAATATGACATAATAAAAAAAATTCAGTCCGTTTGATTTAAGTACGGAATCAAACAAAATAATTGATAAAAGTATTAAATATGAAAAATGTGGTATTAAAAATACGATACATCATCGGTTACGAATGTTACAACTATTGAACCAACACACTCGAGTCTTTAATGTGAAACTTAATTATCAAAGTGGGGTTTGAAAGCACATTCATTGACGTAGCTCATCTAGTTAATACCTAGCGAGTAACTTGCACATTGTTAATTTTTCATATGCAATCATGGCACACATTACTGAAACATAAATAACCTAAAAGTGAAGAGATAAATATAATTAATATTAAATTACTTTGATAAAATAGCTAGTTCATTGGATTCGACTGCAAAATTAGCATAAAGTGCAAATACACTTAACACAACAAAATAATACAAAAGTCAAATGTTCACGCCACCTCTAAACTTAACTCTCGATATTACAATGTATAATTGTACATATCACCTATAATATTAATATTAATACTAATATTAATTCTAATATTAATATTAATACTAATATCAATACCAATACCAATACCAATACCAATACCAATATCTATATCAATATCAATACCAATATCAATATCAATATCAATAACAATATCAATACCAATACCAATACCAATACCAATATCAATACCAATTCCAATACCAATATCAATATCAATATCAATATCAATAACAATTGCAATACCAATACCAATACCAATACCAATATCAATACCAATTCCAATACCAATATCAATACCAATATTAATGCTAATACTAATACTAAACTAATACCAACACTAATATGCGTAGTCAATGTAACACTAATACTAATACTAATAGTAATACCAATGGCTGCTAATACCAATGACAATGTTAATACTAATGCTAATAATATTACTAATATTAACTATAATACTATTATTAACATTAACACTAATAATGTTCATACTCATATTCATATTTATGCTCATATTTATACTTATACTCATACTCATACTAATATTCATACTAAAACTCATACTAATATTCATAATAATATTCATACTCATACTCATACGTCTACTCATACTCATACTTATACTCATACGCATACTTATATTCATAATCATATCAATATTACTACGAATACTAACACTAATACTAATATTGATAGTACTATTGATAGTAATATTGATACTAATCATGATACTTATACTGATACTCATAATGATAGTCGTAGGGATACTGATATTGTTAGTGATACTAATATTGATATAAATATATTGATATTGATACTAATATTGATTTTGATACTGATATTACTTATACTGATACTCATACTTATAATGATACGCATAATTATACTTCACACTACTACTTATACTGATACTGATACCCATGTTGATACTCATATTGATATTGATTATGATAATAATATTGATACTAATATTGATACTCTTATTCACACTCATACTGATACTAACACTGATACTCATAATCTGGCTAATATTGATATTGATATTTGTATTGATACTAAGACTGATATTCTAATACTGATACTAATACTACATTGACACTATTATGATATTAATACTAATATTGATACTAATACTGACAATAATATTTATACTCATATTGATACTAACACTGATACTCATTAGTCATACTGATACAAATACTAATACTTATACAAATATTGTTGCTAATACTGATGTTAATGTTAATTCTGATACTAATATTAATACTCATACTAATACACTTATTATACTCATACTAATACTACTAATACTAATATTGATACTAATATTGATATTCATATTGATATTCATAATGATACTAATATTGATACTCATACTAATATACTTATTAATACTCATACTAATAGTGATATTAATACTAATATCGATACTAATACTGATATTACATAGATATTACTATTGATATTCATATTGATATTAATATTGATACTCATATTGATACTCATATTGATACTCACACTGATGTTCATACTTATACGCATATTGATACTGATGTCGATATTGATACACATATTGATACTGTTACTGATAATGATACTGATATTGACACTAATATTAATACTAATACTGATACTGACATTAATAGAGATACTATTACTTACACTTATTTTGTTACTAAAATTGATAGTAATACTAATACTCAAAATGATACGCATACTGATACTGATACTGATAATGGTACTGATACTTATAGTGATACTGATACCCATACTCATACTCAGTCTAATATTGATGCTTATAGTACCTTATGTTTAAATTCTCCATGTGATACTCATACTGATGCCAATACCGATACTAATATTGATACTCATACTAATATTAATACTAATGACAACGCTAGTAATAATGTAATACTAATGTGAATGCTAATGTTATTAATAAAACTAATATTAATTATAATACTAATACTAATACTAATACTAATATGATACTCATACGCGTACGCATACTCATATTAACACTCATACTCATATTGATACTTATACCCATACTCATACTGACTAATACGGATACTAATACTAAAACTCATACAAATACTAATATTAATACTAATACGGATACTGATAGTGATACTCTTACGACGTTGCAAGTAATGCTTGACAACCCATCGGATTCTGATTTGATTAGGATCTTTATGCCATATCCACTCATGATTATTGAAAGTGAAACATACAATTGACCGTGACTGAATACATATCTAGGAATATATAAATCAACGTGCGAAAGTGTTTGACCCGAATTTCAAATGAAACCATGAAAGGAAATTATCGCCTCTGGAACTTAATGGGCAAAGTGGAGTTCGATGGGACTAACATCATCCGATGAAAATTATATCACCGATATTTATGTCAGATAGAATCTTGCAACTAAGAAATGGGTTAATTAGTCAAAGTAATTACAATAGTTAAAGGCACATAACTCAAGAAACAATATTAAGTTCATTTTTTTTAATTGTTGTACCTTTATTAAATATTGTTTACTTAGTTCTTTAAATAGTTTATCTAGTTGTGGTAACGAAATAGGTATTTTAAACTATTTATCCAAATTTAACCGTATTTAGTTTTTTCAATATGATAAAATACTACCACACATAATTCACAAACCTATAACTTAAAAAAATAAAATTGTTATTTTACCACTATATTCACCCATTTTTTGAATCCTGGATCTTGTGGTTGTAACCAATGTTTTGAAACCCGGACCGGACCGGCCGGTTCGACCGGTTCAACCGCGAACCGCTGCCTTGTCCGGTCCGGTTAACACTACAAAACCGAAAAATGCAAAAAACCGGGTTAAATTATAAAATCCGGTTTTTTGGCCGGTCGAACCGTTAACCCGGAAACCGGCTAGAAACCGGTTTTTGAGAAATCAATTACAGATCTGAGTAAGATGGTGGAGAAAGAAGAAAAAAAAACGAGAAAGAAAGAAAACTTGTCAAAAATAGCCGCTGGAAGAGGTAGAGGGCATGGGTGGCGTTAATCTTCAGGCTATGTTTTGAGATGTTGGGCTGGGATCTTCAATGATGTCTTGATGGGTGGTGCAGATTGGGGAAGAAAAGAAGCAGCAGCGCAGAGACGGAAGCAAAAAGAGCAATAAAAAGTGACTGATGTTTGGGGTAGGTGGGTGGGTGAATTATGTTTCAATTTGAAGTGATGTCTTTTTTTTCTCTTTTTTTTTTTTTTTTTTAATAAAGAGGGGATTAGTGAAATACAGAAATAAAATAAGGAAAATCTAAAAGTAAGTATAAAGAAATATATATATATATATATATATATATATATAAATAAAATTATTTACTATGCTGTAAGGTTAATAAATTAATATATAACTCTTTGAATAGAAGTTAAATGATGCAAACAAATTATCAAATACATTTTTAAAAGATATAATATAGTATAATTATTCACAAATAATTAAATATAGAAAATATTAAAAAACCCGGTTGGACCTCGGTTGAACCGGTCCAACCGTGACCCAGTTCACTATCCGGTTCAATGTCCGGTCTGGTTTTCAAAACATTGGTTGTAACGAAAGGTGTTTAAAAATTATTTATCATACATTAAATGGGTTTCGATTAGTTAAATTAATTCACATAGTCCAATAAACAAAATTGGCCAGACAATAACTTACAAAAACAATTATTAGTTTACTAATAAAAAAATCATCTACCCATTTTTTAAATCTTTTATCTAATGGTTCTAACAAAACATGTATTATAGAAATTGTTTACCCACATTTAGATGGGTTTAGATTAATCTCAAACATAAATAAATTTGTATTGCCAATTAACATCACATTCGATACGTATAACGATTTCCAACCAAATGCGAGGAGAACCTTGGTAATCAAAGTAGCATTTTTTACTTATGAAGAAGGGGGATGAGGGTGGTATAGGTAGTGGATGTAGAAATTTAAACGTGTTCATACGAAATTCCGAATTTATTTTAATTATTGTGGAGACCTTTTTTTACTGTTTCTATTCGATGGAAAAAATTGGATGTAGAATATGATTGTGGTGAAATGAATTATAAAGGGGGATTTATACCTATTTTTAAGGTATGTTTACAATTATGATTAATGATAATTAGTCACTGTTTATGATTTGATTAAGTTAATATGGATGATTTAACTTATTATATATGGTATTGATTTTGAAGAATATTAAACGATTTTATTTTTGATTAAATATTTTACGTAAATTAGTCATACAATTAAAATCAATCAAATTATATAGGTTATAAATAAAAAGTATATAACATAATATCGGGTAATTGATTAGGAATTTCTATACGGTAAAGAACATTTTGAAATTTGAAACTTTAGAAATTTGAAATCCAAAAATTCATAATTTCAAAATTCAAATGTAGTGTAATTATTATTTCGGATTATCAAATTTTAAATTAATATAAAAGTGACAGACATAATTAATAATGAAAATTAAAATGTTAGAAAATAATTTTATTTTGTAATTTAAAATTATATTAAAAAATATCAATATAACAATTTATATTACAAATCAAATAAAATACTAAAAAAATCAGAATAATAAATAATTTAATTAAAAAAACAATTATTAAAATTACATATTTAAATACACGACATACTATAACATAAAATAACAATAATAAAATTGACTAATAATGAGAAGAACATAAACCATGATCTTTATACAATTTTAATATCCAATAAGAAATTTATTGCTATAAACAACAATAATTGACTGAGAAAGAAAGTATAATAAAATCGGAATAGTAGAACAACAATAAAGATAATAACAAAAGATTAAAAAAAGATAAAATTCGAAATATTAATTATATGCAATTATTACACAAAATTCAGTTAAAAAAATGAATATGATCATTAGAAAACAACAATAGTACAGGCTTTACCGTTTTCAAGACGGGAAAAATAAAATTTACTAACAATAAATGAAAAGAAATATACAAAAACGAAAAAAATACATTCGAAGAACACATGCGTACGTTTTGTTCGGGTGAAAGTTAGTGGAGAAATGAAGTGATAATGAAGGGGTTTATATACTTGTGGTTAGATGATAAAAAAAGAGAAAATAAATTCAATATGGTAATAATATTAAAAATATTAATGACAATATAAAGGGACACATTTATGAATTTGAATATGTTTCAAAGTGAAGGATAATCCGGAAGAAATCATTCAGTTTCCAAAATTAAATATTTTAGTTTGACAAATTTGGGTAAAATTTTATTTTTTTGGAAAATAATTAAGAATCCAGTAAATTTAAAATAAAAGTTGCAGGAAATAGAATTTTGAGTAAAAGTAAAAGAATTAAAAAATCCTTCAAATAATTATTAATTATGAGTGTGTAAATATAAGAACTATATCGAAACAATCAATTAAAAATATGGAATAACGTTTCACCTTGCTACGTGCCTACACGTGTTATGTAGGATTGGTAATAAACTAATAATCTATAAATATGGATAAATATACTCTTAATATATGGACATGATTGAGAAATTTAATGCACATCCGCTTAATTGATTTAAATTATCAGTGATATTTTAGAAAAAAAATTGAAATATTATATTTACTAAATATCAATTCAATAATAACAAATAAATGTATATTTGTATATATAGGTTTGCATGTGGAAATATAAATTAAAATAAACTTAAAACATTACTTAATATAGCAAATAACTAATCATTTAATAAGTACAACTAAATAATAATTTATTAAATAGGACAATTAAAAAATAAAACATTTTTTTTATAATTATTTTTAATTGAATGGATATTCGAATATTCCAAAATATTGAAAAAAAAAGAAAAAAAAAAAAGAAAAGAAAACCGTATTCCTTTATTTTAATATTTGAATATTAAAAAATTATTTTTTTTTCTGAAAATTATTGGAATATTCGTAAAAAAAAATTATCCCTTAATTTTTTCTATAAATATATTTTGAAATACTAAAAATATAAATAAGATATTTTTATTTCGAATTTATAAAATATTAAATTTGGAAATAATATATATACATGTGGTAATTGTTTAAATGAGTGTACAAATGTTAAATAGGAAAGAACTTAAATACATACCAAAATAAAATTGACAACTCACCAATTGAAGAATCCACCTCATCAATTGAACTCCAACTAAGCAATTTTGATAAATGACATCATCATTTGCCACATGTCAATCATTGAAGGCATAGATCCTCTTTTTATATTATATATAGATTTTTGATAATTAAACAAGCATTAATAAATTGGACTTACTCTATTTATTTCAATAAATGATGAGAATTTCTATATTATTATCCATTCCTTTTTAATGATACTACCCTGTTAAATAAAAGTTACTATCAAAAAGCCAGGTCTATGTTAACCACGATGAAAATGTAGGGGGTTAACTAAAATTTAAGGGTTCGAAACAGTGCCCCGAAAAAAAATTTAGGTTCACAAGACATTGCAAAAATAAGTTTAAATTGATCTGTTTTAATTAAAATGTTATATATATTATAATTTTATCGTATTTTAAGCATGAAAAAAAAATCTAAATTAATTCAAATGATTCTAATAATGTATAGTACTTAATATTTTGGAGATTCATGGCATCGTCTCATATTAATTTTTAGAGTTATTGATAAAAAAAATTTAAAAATAAGTAATTATTCATAAATTCAATATCAAAATACCTAAAAAAAAAAAATTTTAATCTTGGGGGGTCAACAGCCCCTGGCCCCTTGTAAGTTCCGCCTATGTTCTTGGGTGAAGTTCTTGTGCTTTCAAATAATTTAGCCTTTTATGTTTCGGCTCTTAAAATTTCAGTTGTTCATTCTACAAATGGAAAAGGCGTTATTCGTTCTTTTGTGATTTTATATAGGGTAAATTACACCAACACCCCTGAGGTATGCTTAAATAATTGTAAGGTCCCTATGGTATTGATAATTACAATCACTCCCCTAAAACGTAGTTAGAAACTCTAACGCGATAATGCATTGAATAGATTATTCCGATAGGGTTCTAATGGACTATTACTTTTAGCTAGTGGTGGAGATAACATAGAGTTATGGGGAGTAATGAGGTGACATGCCTCCCGAAATATTACTTAAATCACCCATAACTCTTTGTCGTCTCCACCACTCCTGAAATCAATAGTCCGTTAGAACTCTATCGTAATAACGTATCCAATGCATTATCCCATTAGAGTTTATAACTATGTTTCAGGGGGTGAGTGTAATTATCGATACCATAGGGACCTTACAGTTATTTAAGCATACTTCAGGGGCGTGGGTGTAATTTACCCTTTTATTTATTTGTTCATGCTATTTTTTAGCATTTCTTTTACCTATATACTTTATCTGTATATACATTATTTTTTCTGAGCAACCTATTTATTCTGTTAAAAGAACTCTTTACTTTATTCCTGATATGATGATATGCATGGGAAATATTTTTTCTTAATGCAAATATGAATAGAAGTTCTTATGCTTCTGTGAGCTTTGATTTTTCTGTTTGTGTATCTAATTGAATTTAATAGAATTTTTTTTTCATATGAAACAAAAGGCTTACTTTTGTTATTCTATAAAATATGTTTTTTTTTGTCAGTGTAATGTTAATTTTTGTTGGTTGAAATGAAAGTCTTCTCATTTGGAATGCGCCATTTTCACATCTTATGTTGTTTCTATAAAATAGGTACTATTTAACTGGTTCATTGAAGCAACATATGTTCGCTAAAATATCAGCTGAGTTGGTTTTGGCAATTTAAGAAAACAGTACACATCATAATAAATTACAAGATAATACGATTTTGTAAATCGGCTCCGTTTATATAATTTAACTATGAAATTTAAATATTTTTATGCAATACTACACATAAACAGCAGGAACTTAAAATTGTTAGTTATGTGCACTTGTTCAAATAAATAATACATCCCGGATGGACATATCAGATAGAAAGTTTTCCGTGTTGCAAAGCTTAAACGTGTTGTCACATTCACTCTTATTTATTGTATATATTCAGGAAGATGCGATCATGAGAACTCAATTGAGCCATACATTAAGTTGGAGACATCTTGTATGAAATGTTATGGATGTGAACAACTTCAAAAATTGGCTCCTTGTGTATCGATGGAGAAAATGACCCTGCAAACGCTGGGACTATCCAAAAAAGTCCGAGCCTTGTTCGTTTATAGGTGGACCAAGAGAAATGAGATCGTGGTTGTGCTACACCCACCAACCAAGTTCTTTAACTTGATTTTAACAGCTGAATAACAAAAAACTTACACATGTACTTTTATGCGCATTGCTGTGTAATTAATATTAGACGGTTTGCACTTTTGTACTATCTCCTGAAATGCATATTTTCTGTATAAGAAATAAATCGAACGTCTTGCTTAGAATGTATGACGATATCTTAAAAGACTTTAATGTAATATGCAGGCTTATAAATTAATTTCATTATTTAGTACAACCAAAACCATTCCAAGACCGTGACGGTTTGTATTTCTTTACCACAATCATTACCAAATCATAATGGTTTCGTAATGGGTTTTAAACGGGGAGGATATTCATGGGTAGCAAGCGGATCGGTTTTTTTTGCCATTTCCAACTACATGCAATAAATTTCTAATTAAAACATTGATTAATTTTATTCAGTAAATCAATTGCTGGAAATTTTGAGTTTTTATTCTTTTATAGTTGAATATATTTAAGTGGATTAAATTTAGTCCCTAAAAAAATTAGTTTCTCAAAATTATTTTTTGGTGAATGAGCTTCAGATTTTTTATTGCGGAAAATGAAGAGGTGAATAATCACCATTATAAACTGGAATTGTGCAGCAAGTACTCCTACATCAAATATGTGTTTAATTGTATGAAAATGTATGGTACATTTTCAAGTGATCATTTTACTAAAAATTGTGACTTTTGGTCATAACTTGTTAGAATTTATAAATATATTTTAAAATCCACTATTTTTTTTTGGAGAAAATAAAATTCCATCAGTCGATTCATTCATTTTTTTTTGTGCATCCAAGCATTTAATTTCTAGTCTCTCATTGCACATTGTTTTAAAATTTGAGTCTATGTTTTTGTGTCTAATTATAAATGTCCAAAACATTGTTTGGTTCATCGTGTTTAAAGTCTTGTTGGGCTACGTACTTTCTTGAAATTGAAACAGTCTTTTCTTAGAGGCAATTGCCAACAACTGCAAGCACTTCTACGAGGTAAATTTTTCTTAAGGAAAAAGAACTAAATTTTTTGCCTCGACTATATATTTTGTATAAAATCTCTGTCAAAATTTATTTAAATCCCATTCGGAAATACACACACCCAAATAACAATATTAAGACATTTTTTTTCTTGTATTTTTGAAACGTTGAACCATAATGAAGTTGCCGGAGATGCATCAATAAGTATTCCAACACCTATTGTGACACTCATTTCGACGACGATGTAGATTTATGATTAGTGCTATGTCAAAATGAACTGACGGAGAGAACGCTATCGTAAGTGGCAGATGAACGACCAGTACCAAGACCTCAAAATGAACGGTCAATATCGAGTTTCAAAAGAGTCGAACATATGCGCTCAACAACTAATGGACCATCGAGGTGGGCCGATTTCAATGTGGTGGGTGGCTTTAGTGGGCTTGGTATAGTTGGGCTGGTTATTAAATAACCGGTAAATGTGTTTTTATACAACGATTTAACAATCCTCTAAATATGTTCGTAAAATCTTTACAGCCTTATAGACGACTATACACTATATGAATATTTTTAGGGGTTATTTGTTAAACACGCCCCCATTGAGATTTGACTTCTTGATAAATCTTTAATTTGTAATTGGTGTTTAACATAAATTCATTGGGCCTAAAAAACCTTAAATGCCCTCACTAATTAATATAATTATTTTAAATAAAAAATACGGTGAATTAAATGGAGAATTCCTCCCAAAATCGCATTACCTAAAAATTCTCCCAATATTTCTCCCCTAATTTGTTTATCACATCTAATCTTTCTCCATCTCTCCACAAATCTTGCCCCCAACTTTCCCAGTATTTCGAAAATTCATTTCATCTTTTTTCTCTTGCTCTCCAAAACTGCAGCAATGGTTTCACGTTTACTGCAAGAAAATCTACTATTATTTTCGGACAAAAACTCCTTCTCTTTAGGGCAAACAACATAAATATATTGGTTCAACGTCACATAAGCTTTTCCGGTAAAAAATTGACGTGTATTACAGTGGAAATGGCAAAAATCACTTTGCACAATACTGGATTTAATAAAATGGGAAGGTCAAAATTCATGGATTTAATAAAGGAAAGGCAGAAACCACTTTGCGCGCGAAAACCACTTTACGTGCAAAAACCACTCTTACATTTGTTTAAGCATCAACAAAACGTGTACAGTGCAGTGCACCAGACACATACAAATCTTATATACATCAATAAAACGTGTACAAACACATACAAATTACTGGCCAACGTAAATCAATACAAAACCTCACATATAAAGTCTCATGTGAGCCGAAAACCACCATGTGAATCTGCACCACCGCCGCTTATCTAATGACTCAAATAAATTATTATTTCTGTGAGTTACAATTCCGATTCTACATAAACGGAATGTGTAATCAATAAGCCTTAATGATGGAATTAGTTGAGAAAGTGCTATTTAAAATATTTATGTAGAAGATATTATGTATCTTCTAATAACATATATTAAAATACGTGTATTAATTAGTTAGGGGCATAATAATGATAATTAAGAGTTTTTAATTAATAAAAGTTGTTTTGGATTTATCTTAAAAATGAAAAATAAAATTGGGCCTAATGTAATCACCTTTGTGTAAAGCTGGTGTTTTGTCAAATTCTCCCATATTTTTATTTTTGGTGTGTTAACTCTTTTATAGTGGAGAGAGCCACAAATATGAATTATAAAATGTAATCAAAAGCCAAACATCATGGCTTCCATAAATTACATATTGTAACATTTATCAGTTACATATTGTGTTCCACATTTATCATTTAAGTTCATTCATTCAGCTCTTGCTAGAGATGTAAACGAGCTTAGCTTGAATGCTTGGGCGAGCTTGAGCTCACTGAGTTTATATTTTGAGCTGGAACTGGAGCTCAATTTGAGTTTGTCAAGCTCGAGTCTCAGCTCATTTTTTTTTTATTTTTATTAATGTTAGTATATTATTATTATTATTATTATTATTATTATTATTATTATTATTATTATTATTATTATTATTATTATTATTATTATTATTATTGTTGTTGTTGTTGTTGTTAGTATGTTATTATTATTATTACAAATTATTGATTTACCAAAAAAAAATTACAAAAAAGAAAAACTATAACATTTTTATATGAAATTGATATTATATTTTATATGAATTATATATTTAATTATATTTATAATAAAAAAAAAAAAAAAAAGCTCGCAACCCAGCTCTAAGCTCGAAAAAAAGTAAGAAAAAATTCGAATTCGAGCACGAGTTCGAGATTTTGTCGAACCCGATTAAACTCATTCACATTTCACAGTCCTACTTTATACTAACTTGGGCAATAAGCCTACAAGGGCAAATCCGTAAATCCACAAACAATCTCGTAGTCAGAGATCAAAGCATGTATTCTACTTGTCTAACGCCACTCCAGTTTTCGTCATCTCCAATCCTCAAATAGGGTTTCGCTAAATTATCAGTCTCCTCCGATTTCAGATTCCCCCCTTTCCTCAACTGGCAGTCGAAATTTTGCAGAAAACCTAAAATTCGAAATCGCCTTATTCCACAACTCAGAAACATTCGATTTTCTTCGCTTCTGGTTTCTGATATCCTTTTCTCTGCGGACAAAACGAATTCAATGTTTGATTTCGCCTGTTAAGCTTCCATTGGAATTTACCTATTGTATATACCCAGTATGATGGCGCTTCCTCTCGGAAAGCTCACGCTAATCGTTGGTGCAGGTCAGTGATTTCTGACTTTTGCAGTGATTGATTTATTAGATTTTATGTTTGTTTTTGCTTTTTTTGCGGGTTTTTTTTTTTTTTGCTACTGTTTTTTGTTCTTATTATATTATGTTGGAGTTTCGACTAGTTGGTAGTGCTCCGACGAATTTTAGGGTTTATTACAACAAACCCTTGTTTGGCTGTGTACCAAAGGATATCAATTTTGTGTGGTATGATATTTTGTTGACTTCCAATAGAGTAGACAATTAGATGAACAGAAAAATACCCCTTTTAATGTTTTGGTTGGTAGGCGGTGTTTATTTCGTTATTGCTTGAAATCACTGGGTGGAGGAGGAGGAGCTAAGTAATAAGGCAAAACATAAAAAGAAAATTAAGAGCTAGTTTTAACCTGTTAGACACTCTTTATTGTTTGTAGAACTATACATAATCTTGTTGTGTTATATCTCTGTAAATGGTGACGGTATACAATGGTGTATATTTAGTTTTTCAAATGATATTTTACTGAGCAAATCGAATACGTACATGCAGGCCTTTTGGGGTCGGTTCTTGCTAAAGAAGGCGGAGTACCTAGTGTTTCTGATGTTTTCTCTTTTACATATAAGGTAATTTTGGCCATGTGCTGAATCTGTAGTTTATTATGTCACCAACCTACTGAAGCTTTTTTCTGAAATGTTTGATAAGCAATGTCTTATTTTCGTCATCTTTTTATTAACCTGCAGCATGTTTTCAAGCAACTTAAAAATGATGACTCGAGTTCGACTGCATCGAGTTCAAAACCAAGAAATGATTCTTTGATGCAACAGGTTTTGAATTAATGCCCTCTATAGTTCGACGGATTCCTTATTGTCTTAGATTCTCGTCCTTCCGCTTTGCCTAGACTTGCCGTTTATCTTTTCTGTTATTTTATCTCGTACTCGAGTATCCTTTTTAAAACGCCTTCTACACTACATGAGTTTTTCTACAAGGTAGTTTATGTATAGGATTGATATATTTAATGAATTTATGCTCCTCAGTTAGGTATTAGATAATCATAGAATACAGATACATATTCATGTTTGTTTTACCTGTTTTTGTTGTTAAGAGTCATACTCACTCTGAAAACACGACTTATGTTTTGTACAATGTTCTCTGCCTATGTTACAAAGGTCTTATTGAAAGTAGATTTTTCAAGTATAATATGTGTAATATGATTTATTTATAGGTTTCCAAGTAGGATTAAGTCAAACTACTGAAAAACGATTGCAAACTTAAAAACTTTGGCGGGAAAAAAAGTGCTTATTTGAAATTTAGGTGGATAAGAGAGTCTGTAGCATTGGCAAAAGAATTATCTAGCTCTTTTTAGTCTAACAGTAAGTCAAATTAACGTTTACTTCGGAATTGTGTTATGTCTAAGAACAATTGATTCTGCAATATGTTTTTATTTTTATGTTGGCGGTAGAGAAAGAAAGATGTTCTGTAATTCATAACAAATGCTCTCCGAGCGTTTCGGTGCTATCTTATCTTGGTGCATACTTGTGTGAGTTGTATAGATCCTTGACCACATGTCGTGCTTACATTTTTATGGTTTTTGACTTCCTAGAGTTTTTGGTTACCCAGCATCAATGCTCTTTCAAAAAAACATCGATGCTGCTATTGAAGAAACTGATGAATGTTTGAGATCTTACAGGTTAACAGTCTGCGTGAGGAGCTGCAACTCCTAGCATCAAACAGATCGGTTACAATTGTAACTGGATCCAGATCAGGTTGCTCTATCAAATTTAAGAACAAATATCATTGCTAGTGATTTATCGTTAGATTTTTCTGAAGAACTTCAATGTTTGTGACTCTGTGTTCCTTTTGGAACTACATGCCATGTGAAATCCATATACTACATATTTTGAGTGCTTCATATTTTATTGTGACCTTTAAATTTCTCCACTTCCTCTCTAATTATGTCATGTGACAGAGCCTTTTGTTTTCTCTTTCTCTTGATCCATCAGTTGAATACATGCATCAAAATCCTACAGGCACTATTGTGCATGAGGGGTCATTGATTCCCTCGACATTTGAATGTTGGTGCTTATTTTCATGAAAGTCCCAATGTTTTTTCTTCTTTATTTTCTTTTTCTGTTTTTGGACTAGCTTAATTCTGTGTAAATTACTGGGTTTGGTTGAAACATGAAATTTATTAGCAATGTATCGGTAATGATGGATGTTCTTTAATTAAGAAAACAAGTGGCCTTGTTTAAAGTGCCAAGTATGCATCTAGGTGTGTTTTGCTTGCCCTTATTTGTTTTTGGGTAATAATCTATGTGGTACTAACATCTTGTCCTACTTTTTACAGCATCTGGCAAATATGGTGTAATTGTTATTGTCGTAGTTGTTGGATATGGTTACATTTGGTGGAAGGTAATGTCATTGTTCTTCTTGTAATTTAGTGAAGCACTGAACACGTAATAATTTGTTTTAACCGTAACGTTTTCATGAATTGCACCTAATGTCACTTCTCTTGTTCTTATATTTTATTTTTTTACTGGCATACAACTTCTCTTTATTTCAGAGTTGTTGTTTGCGTACTTCCTTATTAACTATTATGTGAGGTCATTATAGAACATCTATTGGTTTTAGGTGCTGTAGAGTCAGTGTTGGACCCCAATGATAGGGGAGATTCCTCATTCCCGATGCTGGGCTTGATGATAATTTGAAGTTCTAAGACAAACCTAATTTCGACCACTTTTATTGTCTTTGTGTTCATGTTTGTGCTGTTCTGTAAACAAATAACTTTTTGCAAACTTGAAGATAATTTACCCAGTGAAGATAACTTACTGACCCCGAATCTCTTGTATGTTTACCAACTCTCGTTAGGAGAGTTGGTATCTAGTCTCTACTATTAGAGTTGAGGTCTGGGGTTTAACTTTTAAATAAAAAAAAACATCTCTTTTATGTTTGATACAATTTATAAGTATTTATCCATTTGCAGGGCTGGAGACTTTCTGATATGATGTTTGCAACAAGGCGTGGCTTAAATGATGCATGTTCTTCTGTGGGTAAACAGCTTGAGAATGTTTACTCCTCAGTTTCGGTAAATCTTCAATTCTCACTTCAGCTAATGATTCTGATGCATTCCTGGGATTTACTAATTACAACGAGAGCTTGTGTTGTTCCCTGAAACAAATTTCTCCCCGTGATTTGAAGCTATTGTTGATTAAGTATATTACTGAATTATTATTAATTATTACTATGCTTCTTTGGTATTTACTATTCGGTCAATATGATACTTCATGTTTATGTGGCGTTTTCGCATTGGTTAGGACTGATTTTTTGCAAGCTTGATGTTAATCATTTCTAAATTTTAGCCTCTCTTGTTTTAGTTTCTCAGCCACTGTCTAATTGGGAATGCACATGCTTACATGATATGTGTGAATATGTCTGTTTACACCTAATAATTTGTTGCATATGATCCTTGTGTGTGTCTAATTTTGTTCACCCCTCAAATGACATTCATCAGTCAATCGTTTACATTGTTTTGCTCTACTTAAAGAAAGAGGTGTAGAGAAAAACAAAATTGTAAGCAATGGGATGCATGTGCAGAATGCTGTTTCCAGTGACCTACTATCAACTCTTGCCTTTGTTAACTTCTTCTTTAACATTTCCAGGCCACTAGGAAGCATCTATCCTCGAGAATTGACCGTGTAGATTGTAAAATTGATGAGTGTGCTGATAATACTGCTGCAACAAAAGTGGAGGTGAGGCTGAATTAAATAATTAATGGTTGATTACTGTTTGTTTGGCTACTTGTTTTTCCTTGAGTCCTGTCAAATAATTAATGGTTGATTACTGGTTGAGCATTTTCGTAGGTAACTGAGCTACGAGGTGACGTAAAAGTGATAGGTTCAGATGTAGAATCTGTCCACCATGTCGTACGGTCTCTGGTGATTATCTCTCTCTCTCTCTCTCTCTCTCTCTCTCTCTCTCTCTCTCTCTCTCTCTCTCTCTCTCTCTCTCTCTCTCTCTCTCTCTCTCTCTCTCTCTCTCTCTCTCTCTCTCTCTCTCTCTCTCTCTCCTTCAATCTCTCCTTGTTATCTTTGAGATGAATTTTACTCGATTATGGATCAGAAACTAATCCTTCAACTTTGTTAATGTCATAGGAAACTAAAATTAGCAGGATAGAAGGAAGACAGGTACTATTAGAGTAACCTCTGTTATTCTACAGCCAAGCTAAGTGTATTTACCGGCAATTGTGTTTCCTAATATCGGCACTTTTTTGTGTTTGTTATTTTTGTAGAATGAAATGAACTTTGGTGTCGGAAAGTTGGTTAACTTTGCCAGGAACCTAGAGAATAGCAAAAGTATGGAGCAAATTGAGGCAAGAACACAAACTTGGTATGCTTTGTCAATGTAATTACTATTTATCATGTTTTTCCTGACTATTACAATGGACTCTCTAGGGGGGTGCATCAAGTTCGTCGAGGCCTGCTCTTGAATTGCCACGTGTATCTCCAGCAAGGGTAAAATAACTCCCTAATAAATATGCTGTTACCTAAATGCTAGTGAAATCAAATCCTCTTATTTCACTCTGTTTATTTTACGCACAGGCTATCTCGTTGCCTACCAATACTTCACTAGAGCCACCGTCACCCTCAACTGCTAACGGATCTCGGAAGAAACAACCTTTCTTGCCTCCCAATTCTTCACACAGTAATGGTTCTGCTTCAGGCCTTAAGGTAATGGATATGTTCTTTGATAACCTCATTGGCTTGTGTGTCGTCATCATTAATTATTATTATTGTTATTTATTTTTTTGGGTAATTATTCTGTAACCTCTCGAGTGGTGTTTTTACAGGAGCTTAATGGAATATCCGATGATGTGGGAATTTCGAGCCTAAGCACACCACAGGGTTCAAATGGAACATCTGAAGAAACGCAGCCCGAGAGCGCTAGTGCTGGTCTGTTTGGGGGAAAATTCCCGGGCTTTAGTGCATCTTTTCTTACAAGAATGCAGTCTTTCAAGTAGAGCAATATATACTGTAGATTGTGATCAGAGGAACTATTTCTAGGATATAATTTTTTTGTAATTACTAATAGGAGAGACCTTTCTATTTTAGTTAGGGCTAGCCCTTGAACCCAAAGGAATGCCCCTCCTACATTGGAACGTTACCCGAATTTTGTAGGAGTCTGTCTCTATTTCCCGTAATTTTGCTATGCGACAATTTTTTTGTTTATTTTTATCCATATTCGGTAGTATTAGAAAGTAGTAGAAAATATTGAATAACAGAGACCTGTTTTTCTGTCAACTTATGGTCTCGTTGTATACTTGTGTGACAGACGTGAAGATTTGGACGGTCACTTTGATTTATTTCCTTGTTGAAATACTATCCCCGTTTTTGTTTACTTGTTCATTCGTTGGTTGAAATAAATGTGGACGGTGTGATATTATTTGTTTTCCGTTTTTATTATGGCATATAAAATGAAGAATGGATGTTGCAATTGTGCTTATTCGTAAAATCTCTCTTTCTATCTCTCTTCATCTTTCCCTCTCTCTCGCCAAATCTCTTTCTACTGTATTCCTCGTGCCCAAGAAAATCGTCTCTAATGGCGAAATCGGCGGGAATTGTATTTGGAGCCTTGGCTTCCGCGATAGAGCTCGCGCTCAAGACGTGGCTCGTCAAGGCTCGATCTTCCATGGATGATTCCGACCCAGATGATTCCGCCACTGCCAAACCTGCCGTTGATGGACATGTTAGTGCTAGGTTTTTAGTTGATTTTTTCAAAATTAGCTTTCATGGTCTAGTTTTTCTCTCTCTAGGGGTTAGTTACCACGACTGGTCTAAGATACTGAAGGAGTACAAGGAGAATCACCGTATGGAGAGATCTGAGTACGGTTTGAGGCTTTTTAATTAACTGTTAGATTTTATTTTTCTCTTTCTTTTTGGCTTTTTACTTTTTTGGCAAAAAATAAAGAAAAGAAAAGAAAAGCCTCATTTTTTTACCATGGATTTTTTAGGCGAGATTTGAGGTCTGTATATAGGTGTTTGTGCTTTTCTTGCAATGTAATTCACATGTTCCATTTTCCACTTCGTTTTCTTTAATTCGTATTTTTTTCACAGGTTTTGCTATTAAACAACTTCATGAGATGCAGAGAATAAGATGCGGAGAAGTACATTGTGAAGTTGGATTCATGCTACAATCGTCTATATATATAACTACAAATAATTGTAGATAACTATAGTCACGTATAATAGCATATAGTTATATGTATGTGAATTACATTACATTTTCTAATTTCCTTCTTTTTTTTGTCACATACCAATGAAAAATAGTTTTGATTCATCACTCCTCATTGTTGCTATAAACTACAAACTACAATATATATGACTATACTCATATAGCCACATGTGGTCACATACATGTACTCATATATAGTGACATGTGGGTTATATCAAATGACCCCTAACCTTACAAGAATTTATAAGGCATCTCAATCTTATGGAGTTTTTTGACTCAATAGAATTTTGGGTAAACTATAGTTGCACCCCCTTTACTATAGAAAAAGCCGCATTCACCTCTTACGGTACCAAAAACTACAAAAACTAGGGGTGAGTTTGGTAGGGCAACCGTACCAAACACCTCGAATCACTACCATTACCGAATTTTCGGTATTATAACATCCATTACAATTACCCTATCAAAAACTTTGGTATACTGATTTCGGCATACCAAAATTTCGGTACGGTAGGGTATGGTAATGGTAACTACCAATCTATGTTATCTACTATTTAAATCGAAATTGAAAATCATTTTTTCAAAGCAATTCAAGGTATCTACATGTTTGAAATGTTCAAAACTAGTATTTATGATATAAGTATATTCTAAATATATGTTCTTAATTTACTTAACATGCAATACTTCGTAAATAAAATTATAACATAAAAACTTTTAACTTCAATTATATCATTATTAATGAAAGCAATTTAAAATATTTTTAACATACCTAAAGAGTACAATTAATTTTAACTAATAGTAGTTAGTTAGGATACTATGTTCACTTTCTATATATAATAAATTAATTATTAAAATAAAATTTTATTTATTAATAATATTTCGGTACGGTGGTAGTAGGGCAATACCATTTTAATAATATTGACTGCCGTTGCCCTACGAAAACATTTCGGTAGTGTACTAACCAATATCTGCATGCTATAAACTGAGCTTTAAACCACTCAATCTTATCACGATATAGCATATCATAGTTAAACTAAACCCTATTAATTAGCCGTATCTTTATTAATATATATATATATTATAGATAAATATTGTATTATTGATATGTATATCTCCTAGTTCCCTTGTGTAAAGGGTTAGTGTTTTCACACATGTAATATATATATATATATATATATATATATATATATATATATATATATATATATATATATATATATATATATATATATATATATATATCACAATAAATATTTATCTTGTATCATAACCTTTTAAGAAAGTTTTACTTCAGCAGCTACGTTAGAACCATTCTTTCAGATCTTACACTGATTAGAACAAATTTACCGGAACTACTCCGAGCCCTCTTTCACATATATTCTTTTAAAACCCTATAGTTCTTCTATAAACAGACAACCCCTTATTTAACTTTAAAAAAATAATAATAAATAGTTAACGTCAAAGAAACTAGTTTCTCATTTATGAGTTAGTTTAGCTTAGCAGGAAAAGACTCATCCAAATTAGGAAGTGAAATTAATAGAAATTTATTGCAGTTTTCTTCTCCGATCCTAAGCTACAAATGAGATAAGAGACCACTTCATTTAAACCCGTCTAACTCGCTTGTAATAGCAAAATCACCCACGTGTAGGAATAGTAAGACAGACGGTAGGTATTTCGAGCTGCTTTCACAAGTACTAAAGCAAGAATGAAATCAAGTATGGAAAGAAGATGTGGACTATTGTTACCCCTTAATCGGTGATATCGGTAATGACTCGAGTGTGGCCGAGTCATGACCGAGAATGGGTGCCAAGCAAGGGTTGGCACAAGACAACCACACAATCGGCCAATGAGTGGTCGAGTGTCGGGCAAGCATTCGGGGTGTTTGTCCGAGAAAAGCAAGGATCGGCTTGGTTCAAGTGGGAACGGTGATCGAAAGTACTAGTGGCTGGCACGGGCGTTGCTCGGCAGCAAATGCAGACAAGCGTGGGCAGTGATCGGCATGCGGCCGATAACTTGGGCAAACGAACGTTCGAGGGAAATCGACCACGACTTGACAAGTGTAGGCAAGTTGGCACGACGGATTGGCAAGTCAATGAAGGCAGCCCGATGTGCGGGCGTGCCAAAGACCGTGAGGGTAAAGAACTAGCAAATAATCGGTAAAGGCAAGCAAAAGTGCGGAAAAGGCAAGGCAGATGAGCTGCCTAGCAACCGGTCGGGCTGTTTGGGCCGTTTGGCGCGCGCCCGCGAGCCCGATCAAGATGGGCTTCGAAAATCAGCCTTGGGGGCGGATTTGAGGGAAGTTACGGAGCGGTTGAGGCCTGGAAAGCATGGAAAAACTGCCCCTTATTACTTGTAATAGTTGGCCAAGTGTCATGTAATAGTGCTGCCGTGTGTCCTTAGGTAGTTTTGCGTGAAAACTACATTTTCCTTGTATTTATTTGGCTATGAGTGCACAAATCCGACCCAACTAGTATAGGAGAGTATAGGAGAGTTCAGATTGCAATTGTGGGCATTCTGAGTGAGGATTTTGTGTGTGCACCTTAGTCTCCTTTATATTCTTTGTGGAAAATTAATATAAAGGTTGGGCATTGCCCGTAAACGTGCTTGTGTGTTGTTTTCCGCTGCATACTCTTGTTCTCGTTTACGTTGGCTTAAAAGACTTGTGATTGTGCGTTTTGTGCGAAGAGAATCGTGAGGAAGGCTGACTGATTTGGTGGGCAAATCAGGCCGCACGGACGAAAATTTCTTGAGTAAAGAAACCCCTGTGACAACTATCCATGTGAAACTGTAATACAAAAATAACAATTAAAGGAAAGCGACTCGACCGAGATCATGGGTGTAAACAAATACAAACCTGCTCAGACAAGCATGCCTGATGAAATGCGGCTGGGCAATTACCAATTCACCTTCCACTAGACAACATTTGCCACATATATCATCACCGTGACTAAATTCATCGGGGGATTTTTTTTTCCTTGTATTCTGCTGACCAGGCTTCAAGATGACATAAGATTAATGACTTTCCATATTCCATGAAAAGACTCATGCAAGGCCATTTTGAATTTGAACCAGCATGTGCAGCAAAATCGGAGATTGAGAGCGTCTTGTTACAACATGTGCACAAGAGTCCATTTTTGGTTATTATACTTTGTGCGTTGGAAACTAATTTACTTCATTCAGGGAAACAACCCCTGAATGAATTAACCAAGATAAAACTGTTCTGGCTCTATAGTGGAAGACCAATTCTTTTGCCGTGTTTGCTCTGGACCTCTCTCTGGCTTACTGGGTCGGCCTCTCGAGCTCACGAACACTCGAGGAAACCTCGTCGATCGGTAGATGTGGATGACGTCTTACTCACGAAGAAGGAAACCAAGAGCTCATCATCGTTCATCATATATTGTTTACCACGGAATGCTCCAATAATACCCCTTTTAATTTCCCGTGAGAAACTCAGTTTCAACACTGCTAATGCACTAATCCTGCAAATTATGTTGGAAAAAATTAACTTTTGTAGACAAGAGGCACTTTGAAAAGCAACCAAACCAACTACACAATTGTTGTTTAAGTCATCAAGATAAAAAAATTATACCCTCTGTTAAATTTTATGCTTTTGGATGAGGTAATTATTAACATGAATCACAAAAAGAAAGCACGGAACATGCACAAAAAGAGAAGACTTCCCAGTTTTCACAAACACCATGTAAATCAGCAACAATTCATCTCTGCACCAGTGAAGAAAATATTCTTACTTTTCACACTGTCAAATGAGCAAAGGAAAAAAAAGGAGATGATTTATGAATAATAAGTGCACATAATCCATGGAAAATAAAAGCTTATTACTTTAATCCTATCTGCACTTTCACCTACCTAAAACAAACAAAAAGCATTAAATTTACACAATTAAAAAAAAAATTGAATTATTACCTCCGAAATCCTCAAAATAGCTAAATTCGAATTCAATGTGAACCCCATTAGAAGTGCGCTAATTCACTGTTCAATTAGAAGTGGGAATCGGATTAGAAGTGCGCTAATTCCCCGTTATTTCAGAACAAAAACACGCCGCCCAAGCATTAAATGAAAATTTACATCCATGTGATGTAAATCAGCAACAACTCATGAATGGGCCAGGTAAGAAACATTCTTACTTAGACATAACAACTAATTAATGAACAATAATTACATAATTATCCATGGAAATAAAAAGCTTCTGCCACTAATACTTTCCGTATTTACGTACGCCTACCTAAACAAACAAATTAAAAGCATCAAATTTACAGCATTAAAAAAAAAAAAAAAAAAAAAAAAAAACCTCATTTCCTGGCGCGAAATCCTCCAAATGGCTAAAACCAGAATTCAAATTCAACACAGAGAACAAATAATGGTTGAATTCAGTGTATCCACACTTCAACCCTCATTTCCTGGCGCGAAATTGCAGTGAGGAAAAACAGAAGGCCGACGAGAATCATTGGTCCAGCAGATGAACTGCGGTTGGGTAATTTCGACGACGAATCCATTTATTTCAGCCGATTGATTATGATTCCGGGGTGGGAATTGAGAAAAAAATAAGAGGGGTGAAAAGTAGATTGAGAGATTAAATTTGAATTCACTGTGAATTGTGATAATGGGATTGATTGTTGGACTGTATTTCTAGGGTTTCTGCTTCAAATTCCAACTCAAAGAACTCAGTAATAAATAAATAATTTCTTTGCTTCAAAAAACCTACACCTATATTCATCTAATCTATATATATATATGTCTAACCAATTTTCCCATAATTATATTTGTTTTTGTCTCCTTCAAACATTATTTTACTGCTAGACTAAAACAAATGTCTAAAAAACAAACAAACGTTTTGAAAATATTATTCTAAAATACATTTTCCCGACATCTTCACACATAATTTAAGTGTTACAATTCTTTTTTCCCTCCCAAAATATAAATAAGTATTACAATCTCAATTTATTTCCTAAAAATTGATCTCCAAAATATAAGAAAATTTCAATACATATGATTTTATTTTTTATTTTTTTTTGTTGAGAAATTTGAATGGTAATATCAACAGTTAAACCTCTATAAATTAATTCAGTTGTGATCAGAAAATTCCATTAATTTAGCGATTTATTAAATGATTAAGTTAATAATTGAGCACATTTTTACCGAGTCGGGACCAGGAGACACTATATTATTTCGACATTATTAATTTATCGAGATCCTACCGTAGTATTTACATTGTATTGTTCAAATATGAAATTACCCAAAAAAAAATGTGGAAGTTCTCAAATGGGCTTTTGACTTGAAGCCCATACCAGACCAATAATGGAGGGAACCATTTCCCGCCATTTTACATTTCTTATTGAAACGGCGAAACCCCTGAATTCTCTTAGCTCCTGCTTTTCTCTGTTCTTTTTGTTCCGGTGAATTTTTCAGATCCGGCTATTGAACTGTAACTAATTCTGCACATGGAAATCGTCGGATCCCGCCGGAAATCGTCGCTTTCCTCCGCAGGCGACGCTTTTCCGACCCTCCCGCTCTACCGATCCGCGCCTGTACTTGAAGTCCGACTCGAAGACTTTGAGCTTTACGCTATTCATCGCCTTCGAGGTTTCTTCATTTTCTCTGTGTGTGTGTGTGTGTGTGTGTGTGTGTGTGTGTGTGTGTGTGTGTGTGTGTGTATCTGCATTCATGTATGTGTGCTCAATTGGGCAGTTTAGGGATTGGATTGAGTTCTTAGGATTGAAATTTATTAATAAAATATTTAATTTCAATTGTTTGGACTCGTTAAATTGACCTTGAATAATTATAATTGATGACAAATTGGTTTAAATATAAACTGTCTCACGTCTGATTTCTCCATACCAAGCAGCACCGTGTTAGGGTTTTCTTTTTTCTCGAATATGATTCCATAAATAGTCCCGACAATTTGTTGAATTTGTTTCCCCATGTATACTTTGAAGGTATTCTTTACAAAATTCCAGAACTTTCGGGCCTACAGCTTAGTAAATCATTAGACGTTTTGGTTTTGGGAGGAGTTGTGATGGGAATTTCGGGCGTTCGCGTTGAAGTAACTGCAATTTTCTTCACATTTTGGTGCATGTAATTCTTATTGTTTATGTCACGTGGTGGTAATTAGTGCTGTCAATTTTCGTAGCAATTGTTTGAGAATTTGGGAAACGAATACGAGTTCAATAATAACTTTGCTTCTTGTTTATAGTTCTCAAAGGGATTTCAGATGGACTATCCCGCGGCAAGAAACCCAACGAGATGGAAAATCTGGTAATATTAAAACTTTTCTATTTCTGTTGTTTCTGACTTTTTTCACATAACAGCTGCTGAAAGTTTTTTTTTTTTTAACTGTTTCCGATACAGATAAAGGATTTATGGAAGGTAAACATGATGCATTCTGAAGCAGCTGAGGTCATCAACAAGGACATCATTTCCCATTTTGTTTTACGCCTCGTCTACTGCAGAGAGTTAGTTTCATCTTGTATTTACCCTCCTTCCTTCTATCCTCTTGCATTTTTGTTTTGCTTATGTTTTAACTTAACTATGGTAGGGAAGAATTAAGGAGATGGTTTCTTTCGATGGAGACTACACTGTTTCGCTATCGTTTTCAACTCGAAACTCCTGAAGCCCAGGTCAGATTTTTGCTATATATAATGATCTACTTCACAGCTGGTCCTATTGCCCACGAAATTTTATTTGGTGGCTGATCTGTTGTGTTGGCTTTATCTGTAGAGGGCATTACTGGCAGAGTTTGACTTGCCTTATAAAGCTATAAACAATGCGGAATACGAGGTAACTGGTGTTATCATGCAACACGTGATTTGCGTTTTTGACAATATGCAAAAAAGCTCCTCGTTGACACATCAGAATAGATACTCTTATTTCCATGAAGTAAGTCTTTCGGGTGATTTTGTTTCAGACTGTGAAAGACAAACTGAACCAAGTAGTACGCTCCACCGGTCAATCTCTATCCAGTGGTATGTTTGTTACTTCCTAAATAAAATCTAACCAACGTCGAGTTTTTCCTTATTTCTTCATTTCTGGTGACTTTTTTTCCCCTGATTCATTACAGCTGATACCGTATACTACAAGGTAAGATCCAACTCCGTGTCCCTCTCCATCCTTACATGTTCAGTACGCAAGCATGCAGAAGCAAAATGGCTTTACGCTTCTCACCTGAGTGGAAGGAAATTTCTAGTATAAAATAAAGGATAGCGGGCAGTAAAACATTAATAATATTTGTACGCACTCAGAAGTCAACTTCTCAAACTATCAGATAACGGTTTTTAGAATGAATTAGTATTTTTTTTTTCATCTAAAGTAGGTCAGCAGAGAACTTTTAAACCTTGATTTTCAACTGGCTCAGCATCATTACACTGGGCTCTAATTGATTCTCGTCTTAGTTGTAACTTATGTCCCTGTTTATAAAATGAAGGTTCCTTTCGAACAAGTTCCGGAACTAGTAGCAACTCGACGAGTATATATCCTGAAGGGGTATGCGTACGTTGCAATGAACCAGGCATGCTGCTGGATCACTTTCTATACAGACTCGAGCTTCTTTTCTATAATTTTATGAATAAATTCAGATTCTCTTTGCAGGTTAATTCCCTCCTCGTGACACAATATCGCAGCAATCTTTCAAAAGCACTAGTGTTGACAAACAGGTTCTTGTTAATCCTTGATCTGCATTACTTCCATTTTCTTTTCTTATTTAGATGAGAACAGATTATTTCAATTTGTCGATGAACTAAAGGCGTTTGTGTAAAAATGAAAATAACTTGCCGCATAAGATAAATAACTTGCATAAAATACTAATTACCATATGTGAGTCAGTGGGGTCTTTTCGAATGCTCTAAATTCATTGGTCTTAGTTCATCCAAACTCCACGATTCAACTTTTCTCTGTTGCTAAATTTCATGGTAAAAAAATATTGTTGCATTTGAAGAATTTCATGGGAAGAGTTGAAGCCACAACATGCATATTTTGCTTCTTTCTAGAGCTTAAGATTTTATTTTCTAGAGTGTCACAACCTGCATTATTTGCTGTCAGAAAATGGACGTCCATGATCAGAGAGCAAGAGAAGGACCGCCTCACTCCTGTAAGCAAGAAATGATTCTTCATCTCTTCATATTGAAGTTTTCATTACGTTGATCGGTCAACAAATCAAACAAAATAAAAAAGCAAAAAAAGAAAAAATAATAATATTGACCGGTGACAATACTATAACTGTAAACACAATAATATTATCGTCAACCATATCAATTTTTTTTTTGCCTTTTTATTTTGTTTGATTTGTTGATCGGTCAACGTAATAATATTATTGTCTACTATTGTAATATTCCTGTGGTTGACAGTAAAATTACTGTAAACACAATAATATTACTGTCATTAGCATCTAACTTTCTGTGTTGTACTTAGATTGTTGAAGCCCTATCAGTAAGCTATTTAGGTCCTGACTATAGCCAGGTAATTTAAAAGTCGAGCCTAATTATCCGTTTACCTGTAGTTGAATATAGAGTTGGTTGATTGACTTATGAAGTGCCATTGCAGTCAAAAGAATATGGAGAGATATCATTGAAAGACATCGATCAAGTTGCCAAAAAATCATTCCCTCTCTGCATGCGCCATTTGTTTGGGAAGGTAACGAGTAGTTCTGTGGAAATAATAATTTGTTTCTCTTCTGGTTAAATGTCGTTTATAACCTCTACCATACCCTATACTTCAATGCGCAGCTTAAGGAGGACCATCACTTGAAGCATGGAGGCCGGATGCAACTGGGTCTCTTCCTCAAGGTTATTTACGTCTACACTTAATGTGCATTACGGTTATATATGCTTTAATTATCATGGACTGAAATTTGATAGGACTGTATATATTGAATTTTTCTTTTACACTGATAACATAATCTTAAACATCTATGGTTTTGAATGTGGGAGCATACAAAAGATTCCAAATGTGTCTAATTTAACTGTTAAAAGATGTTTCTTGATTTTTTGTCATAGCACTGATATTCTGTTAATATGTATTATTAGGGTGTTGGACTCAATCTGGATGATGCCCTTGCATTCTGGAAAGCAGAATTCTCGAGAAAGGTGATCCAAGTTCTATTATCTTTAATTTTATTTATCTGGCCGTAGTAAAAGATGAGGAATGTGATTAGGATTTGTGTATTGGCAACCGAAAACATCAACTGCGATCATTCGAAAGAGTTTGCAGTATCTTGTCAAATTTGGAAATGTGTCTTCTATTTGTCGTGCAGGGGGTTGAATGATTTGTTATATGCTTGTATTTTGTATTCGACTATTACTGGTGTTACTGATTTTAGATTTTGGTATCAACAAACTTATAGAATCTGCTAATTTGGTGCTGAAAGATTCGAGAAATTACTTTTGTAGGTTGGTGCTGAAAGATTCGATAAGGAATATGCATACGGCATACGACACAATTATGGAAAAGAAGGGAAGAGGACGGTAATTAATCTCTTCCACTGTTTATGATTCATGTTTCTCTATGGAATCCCTTCTTGAAGCATTTATTCAATAAATTATTTTATGTTAGACTTCTTTTGTCGGATTAAGGATTTTCTAACAATTTTATACACTAAAGTTTTATTCGAAAACATAGTACTGTAGGTGTCTGTTGTGACCTGGAAACATAGTATAAGAGAGGAAGAAAAAACACGTTGAAGAGAGATTATAATGTTTGCTTTAATCTCTCTCTCTCTCTCCCCACATAATTATCACTGGTTTCAGGAAACTTTGCATGCATACAATGTATAAGATAAAAAAGGAAACGAGAAAACAGTATATAGGTACATTTTGTGATATCCATGACCTTTTGTTTCTTCAGTGCGCCTGTGGGGGTGTGTCGCGGTTCTAACATAATTTATAAAAAAAATCATATTATTGAAATGCTATGTTTTTGTTTTTTTTTTCTCTTCGTTTTCCTGTCTTTGGGAGAGCAGTAATAACTGCATTCTGAATGTATTCATGTATGCAGGATTATACACCCTATTCATGTCAAAAGATAATAACATCAACACCAGGTGTAGGAGACCATCACGGCTGTCCTTATCGTCATTTCAGGTCAAACTTCTTAATATAGTGTCATTCCACTTTAATTAATTTAAAAGTAGAACTAACCCTTCTAAGTTCAGCGTTGAATAAAACCATGCAGGAAAGATTATGTTTGTCAACTGTCTTTGAGTTTGCACCAATTAAGCTTTTTCCGTTTCTGCTTGATAAAAAGATGGATACAGAGTCACCGTCTTCCTTTTCACGTGCATAAAGTATAAGAAATAAATTCAGATTGTTTTATTTGGCTTGCCTTCTTCGTATAGTGTACACGGGTTCTAATCTTCTGATCACTGATTTGCAAACCACTGATCAAGATTCATCAAAATTTATTACCTCTACATCACTAGAAGATTAGCAGTTTCAATATTTCCATGTTCTTGGATCTTGATTTAGAGTAAATAAAAAAAATGTGATGTAATTATATATCTCGATATGTTAACATGAAACGACCTTTCAAAACTACAGTTACTTGTCAGAGTGCATCTAATCACTCTGAGTAAGCTCAGTAACACAAGAACATGACCTTTAGTATTGCTTGAGCAGTGAGGATAATCTGAGAGCAGCGCTTAGTACAATGGGAGTAGGCAATCGAGCAGTCGAGGATGTCATGGATAAAGTCCGGAATAGACATTATCAGGTTTTTACATATAAACAGAATATTCCTCTTATGATTCCATTTCTTTATTCCCTCTTAATTTGGAAATGTGGTTATGCAGTTGGCGTGCACCTTGACATTCGAAGCTATTCACGGCGCATCTTGTGATGAAGGAATTAATCATCCAAATCAGTACTATACTGACAGCAAAAAAGTGCTGGAATCAAGGGTAATTACACACACACACACACACACACACACACTAATAGAATGTTTGAACTAATTAACTCTTGGCTTGAATGCATCAGGATCCAGTTATTTAACATGGTGCGTTAACTTTATTTGTTGTCTTTCTTTTATTTGCAGAATAATTCAAAGGGCACTTAGGAAGTTTATTTGGCATCAGAAGAATCGCTTCAGCTGGCTAACCAAAATTACGTGCAAGTGTTCAAATCTCGAATATTTACATGTCTGCCCTAGTTACATTATCTCAAAACTTGTCTGAGAAAAAGGATAGGATTTCTTGTAATTATTTATAAACTCAGGCCAGTCATCGGTTGATCTATGGTCATCATGCACATATGTCCATCAGCCTGGTGTACGACGACGAGTATTACAAGTAATGTATTATTGCCAGAATTTGACATTTTTTTTTTTGTTGCCGAATATTTTGTTTCCGAGGGCAACACCTAATCGCACCGTTTCATGTAATATTTAACAGCCAAAACGTATCGTCTCAATATGGACTTCCAAACTGCAGCAATCGGATACTACACAGTAAAAAATAGGAGCTACAGGAGAACCTCGTTTAAATAATAATTTTATTTTGGTCCCGACTCGGGTAAAAGCGTACTAAACTATTAGTTTGATAATTTAATATTTCGCTCAATAAATAGAAATTTGCTAGTTTTAACAATTTATAGGGGTTTAACTTAAGCTGTTGAAATTCATTCCATTTAAAAACGAGTGAGTGCTAATAAAAAGAAATGCATAAAGAGATGAATGAAATATGCCCTGCTGATTACTAATTACTAATAAATTAAAGGAGTAAATAGCAATTTGGCTGTTGAACTGTATAAGTTGATTTACACTTTACCGCAGAAATATTTTACTTTGAACACAATTTGCCTTTGATTTAATTAATCTTATATATAAAAGAAAGAAACGCTAGGGCAACCCTAAGAAACCCTAATGTCATATTTGTAATTGTTTTTCAATTTTTATCAAATTTTTATCTCCTTAATATTATTTTAAATATTATTTTCGAATTTTATCATATTTGTATCCCCTAAATATTATTTTAAATATTAAATTTTATTTTTATCAGATTTTTGTCTCCTAAATATTATTTTTTATTTTTATCAAATTTTTATCTCCTAAATATTATTATAAATGATATTTTTTTAATTTTATCAATTTTATATCTCCTAACTATAATTTAAATATAATTTTCAACTTTTAGCAGATTTTTATCTCCTAAATATTATTTTCGAATTTTATCAAAGTTATATCTCCTAAATAATATTTTAAATATGTTTTTCGAGTTTTATCATGTTTTTATTAGTTTTTTATCTCCTAAATAATAATTTTGTTTTTTATCAGATTATTGTCTCCTAAATATTATTTTCGATTTTTATCAAATTTTTATCTCCTAAATATTATTTTAAATAATAATTTTGATTTTAATCATATTTTATCTCCTAAATATTATTCTAATTATTATTTTCGTATTTTATCAACTTTTATCTCATTAACATTATTTGAAATATTAGTTTCGATTTTTATCAAATTTTTATCTCCTAACTATTATTAAATTTTATTTTCGATTTCTATCAGATTTTTATCTCCTAAATATTATTTTTTGATTTTTTATCAAATTTTTATCTCCTAAATATTATTTTAAATATTATTATCGATTTTCATCAATTTTTTATCTCCTAGATATCTTATATATAAAAGAAAGAAACGCTAGGGCAACCCTAAGAAACCCTAATGTCATATTTGTAATTGTTTTTCAATTTTTATCAAATTTTTATCTCCTTAATATTATTTTAAATATTATTTTCGAATCTTATATATAAAAGAAAGAAACGCTAGGGCAACCCTAAGAAACCCTAATGTCATATTTGTAATTGTTTTTCAATTTTTATCAAATTTTTATCTCCTTAATATTATTTTAAATATTATTTTCGAATTTTATCATATTTGTATCCCCTAAATATTATTTTAAATATTAAATTTTATTTTTATCAGATTTTTGTCTCCTAAATATTATTTTTTATTTTTATCAAATTTTTATCTCCTAAATATTATTATAAATGATATTTTTTTAATTTTATCAATTTTATATCTCCTAACTATAATTTAAATATAATTTTCAACTTTTAGCAGATTTTTATCTCCTAAATATTATTTTCGAATTTTATCAAAGTTATATCTCCTAAATAATATTTTAAATATGTTTTTCGAGTTTTATCATGTTTTTATTAGTTTTTTATCTCCTAAATAATAATTTTGTTTTTTATCAGATTATTGTCTCCTAAATATTATTTTCGATTTTTATCAAATTTTTATCTCCTAAATATTATTTTAAATAATAATTTTGATTTTAATCATATTTTATCTCCTAAATATTATTCTAATTATTATTTTCGTATTTTATCAACTTTTATCTCATTAACATTATTTGAAATATTAGTTTCGATTTTTATCAAATTTTTATCTCCTAACTATTATTAAATTTTATTTTCGATTTCTATCAGATTTTTATCTCCTAAATATTATTTTTTGATTTTTTATCAAATTTTTATCTCCTAAATATTATTTTAAATATTATTATCGATTTTCATCAATTTTTTATCTCCTAGATATCTTATATATAAAAGAAAGAAACGCTAGGGCAACCCTAAGAAACCCTAATGTCATATTTGTAATTGTTTTTCAATTTTTATCAAATTTTTATCTCCTTAATATTATTTTAAATATTATTTTCGAATCTTATATATAAAAGAAAGAAACGCTAGGGCAACCCTAAGAAACCCTAATGTCATATTTGTAATTGTTTTTCAATTTTTATCAAATTTTTATCTCCTTAATATTATTTTAAATATTATTTTCGAATTTTATCATATTTGTATCCCCTAAATATTATTTTTTATTTTTATCAGATTTTTGTCTCCTTAATATTATTTTTTATTTTTATCAAATTTTTATCTCCTAAATATTATTATAAATACTATTTTTTTAATTTTATCAATTTTATATCTCCTAACTATAATTTTAAATATAATTTTCAAATTTTAGCAGATTTTTATCTCCTAAATATTATTTTCGAATTTTATCAAAGTTATATCTCCTAAATAATATTTTTAAATATTTTTTTCGAGTTTTATCATGTTTTTATTAGTTTTTTATCTCCTAAATATTAATTTTGTTTTTTATCAGATTATTGTCTCCTAAACATTATTTTCGATTTTTATCAAATTTTTATCTCTTAAATATTATTTTAAATAATAATTTTGATTTTAATCATATTTTATCTCCTAAATATTATTCTAATTATTATTTTCGTATTTTATCAACTTTTATCTCATTAACATTATTTGAAATATTATTTTCGATTTTTATCCAATTTTTATCTTCTAACTATTATTTGAAATTTCATTTTCGATTTTTATCAGATTTTTATCTCCTAAATATTATTTTTTGATTTATTTATCAAATTTTTATCTCCTAAATATTATTTTAAATATTATTATCGATTTTCATCAAATTCTCCTAGATATTATTTATAATAATCTGATTTTCGATTTTTTACAGAAAAGGGTAAATAAATCTGATTTTCATCCCTAGCGAATTTTGTGACATCGTTTTACATAATGTCTGCAACATTTGAATTTTATTTCTTCCCTACCTAAGGCTTCTTCTTTTGGTAACTCGACTTTAGATTTTGTTTTTTATCTTCTTCATCCTATTGACTGTGTGGCAATTAGTTTACATCGTTTTCCATCATGGCTTATAGGTAATTTCATTTTCTTAAATTATGTGTTTCATTAATTTATACCAAAGTTTTCAAATTTTATGTATAGCAATTATTTCATTTTATATGTTATTGGACATGTTATTGAAATGGATGATTTGAGAGAATTAACCAAAAATGGGCGGAGCCACAAGCTATTGGAAGTCGACCTTCAAGACTTATTGTTTGTATGCGATATTTAATTTATTGTTTATATTTATTTTTGTTTCTTAATTTTCCAATTGTTAATTCCAGTGGCAAAAACAGCCTGAAAATGAGGCAGTGGAGAAGGGGTTAGTTCCGATGCAAGATGTATAGATGGCCTTTTATGTTGTCGATAGTTTAGTTTTGATTATGTTAACTAAGTTATTAAATCTAATTACTTTTAAGCTCAACATGAAAGACATAGTTGATGATTTTATTCCTGGTTCAAATTTTCAATCTACTGGTATTAGCTGATTCAATTCATTTGGAAAATTATTCAACAGTAAAGTTATTTCCTTTTTTTTGTGTGTAGTATACTTAATGATGTTCCAGTATAATAGAATTTTGATCATACGATACATCAAACGTTTGTTTATATTCTTACAACATCAAAACAATGCAATTTGTTGTCCCGTGCATCGCACGGGTACAATTACTAGTTGTTCAATAATCAATAGCATTCCTTAGAACCCTAGTCAAAATAACATGCATGTGATTTTCTCAAGGGCAAAAATGTCTTCTCCTGTTTTAATGGTTAAAATATTTATCATCGCACTGCACGGTACAAGAAGGAAAATGCCATTCACGTGCACAATTCCAACAAAAAGAGCCGATATATATATATCGAAAAAAACACTTGCACAATTTCGTTGCCCAACATTAGTTGTGTAAATGAGTTGAGCCGGCTCGTGAGCTCGATGAATCGGCTCGATAAAAGTTCGAACTCGAAGTCGAGTTTTCCGAGCTCGAGCTTTCTGACGGCTGAGTTTGAGTTTTTTTTCCTCAGTTGTTTATGAGCTCACGAGCCCTTCTTTTAATTTTAATTTTGTTATATTTTCATTTTAAATATGTAATAATGTAAAATATTATAATAAGGGGTTATTTTACATACCCCTAGCCACCAAATAAACTAGGGATAAACACAAGCCCAAATCATCCTTTGACATATCCCCTGGAGAAGCGAAAGTACTATACTACCCTTATATGCAATTTTCGGCCAAACTGCATCAGCATATATGGTCCTGCATTTATCATTTTCGCTGATTTATTTATTATTTTTTTTTTTTTAAACCTGTTTGTTAAATATATATATATATATATATATATATATATATATATATATATATATATATTTAATTTTTTAATTTTTTAAATTTTTTTTAAATTAAAAATAATAATTTTTTTTTTTCTTTTTTAATTTTCAAAATAATATGTTTACAGTACTGAAAATAACTACATGTAACTATAGTACCTATAGTAATTCATAGTTATGTTCGTTTTTTTCCCCATGATTTTAGTCGATCAATTGTGTACACACACGAATACTGACTTATACAAAATAAATTCATAAGACCCCAACAAAAATTTACAAATTTCAATATTTTTATTATAAATCACATCAGAACTAATAAAAAGCAAATCGAAAATACACAAATATACGCATATGTAACTACATGTTACTATAGTAATGTACAGTAATGTATACAGTCTGTTGAACAAATCAGATGTAACTTCAAAAAAAAATTTGACACCTTAAAGGAAAGGATCAATGGCCTTCATTAAGCTGCAATTGCAAAATCAAAACAAAAAGAAATTACTATAGCGCAAATCAACAAAATTTGAAGAAAAACATCAAAACACTCAAAAAATCAACAAACACTAAGAGATCGAGAGATAGATAGAGAGGTTATTGCTGGGAAATGATTCAAATTTTAAATCAAACAGACAGTGACTCATCACCCCCTCACCTGCTACCAAAACCCTAGACGCCGCTAATAACCACCCACGGTTCCGCGCGTCCACAAATGCAAAAAAATATAGAAATAAATCTGAAAATATAAAAATAAACGAAATTACCATCAAAATATAGATCACAACGAGATGAATCAAACGGTGGGTGACCCGTCAAATTTCGACGGGTGGAACACAAAATAAAGCTCCGGCAAGACCACCATCCTCAAAAGAAAAAAAATTGCAGAAACAGATCTGCGCTCGAAACTGAATAAAATCACCACCAAAAGAAAGAGCTCGACGAGAGGAATCCAACGGTAGTTAAACCATCGAATTCCGACCACCGGAGAGAGAGTTATGGCTCCGGGAAGCAATTTCGCCGGTGGGAGGTTTGTGGGCGGGATTTTGAATCTGGGAGAAGAAGAGAGAGACCGTGAGTGGCTAGGGTTTAAAACTGATTTTAGAAGGGTATTATAGGAACTTCGGGGTAGCCCAGGGGGTATGTCAAAATATTTTCGAAATGAGGGGGTTTTCCCTATAGTGTAATCCACTTGGTAGTTAGTTCTATATAATTTGGAAATGAGGGGTCTACAAAATAATCCCTTATAATAATGATACAAAAGTGCATATAAAAATTTACAAAAATTAGTTACAATTATTATTATTATTTTTTATTATAACATAAATATTTTTTAATAATAAAAAATAATAGTACAAATAAATTAGAAGAAAAAAATAAAAATAAGCTTGGGCTCGAGCTCGAGTTTGGGCTTGAGCCAAAAAAAAATTACTTAGAGAGCTCGAGTTCAATAGGCTCGAGCTCACCAAAACAGCCAAACTTGACATGACCTCGACTCGTTTCCACCACTACCCAGTACATGATTATTTATATAAGAGTGCTAAAACTATCAAAAGTTAGTAATACTAAATAAATAAAATAATTAAGAACGAGTAAGAATCAAAGTATAAAAGTAAATGAAATGGAGTGCAAAACATACACACTTATCGTAATTGTGAACTCAAAAAACCAAACCTTTCTCATAAAATTTTACTCCATGAATAAAGAAATAGAATGAAAAGGCACAAATACACCCTGTCCCTTTCTTTGCCACTCATTCATGTCATGTATGTGGGTCCCACCTCCTTCTCCCCCCAAAAAAAATAAAAATAAAAAATCTTGATAGCTTAGTTTTTTAATCACTTGTTACAAAAAGCCACTACCCCAAAAAGGAATGTGACCCTTTTAGTTTAAACTGCAACCATCTCCTTTTCCTCCTTTCTTTAAAGCCCACAAACCTAACTATTTAATTAAAAAAATAAAATCATACCCCACTAATGTATACATACACACATATACATACATATACATACATACATACATACATACAAGTTCTTGTTTTTGTATGTATAGTTTTGAGTTCTTGCTCTTGGGGTAGTAGTAATAGTAGTACATTACATTATTGTAGATTGTTTGGTGGTGGGGATATGATATATGGTCTAATGTGTCTTTTCTTTCTCCTCTCAATAATTTCACACACACACACACACACACACACACAAACACAGAATAAATTAAAAAGCAACCCTTTTTGGCTCTCTTATTGAACACACCTTCACCTTCTTCTTCATTTATAACCATAGCCTTTTATTTTTATTCACCCATACCCCTATTCTACTACTTATGACTGTAACAACTACTACTAGTACTAGTCTATACTCTCTCTCTACATCTTTCTTTCTCTCTCACACACTAAAGCACACACAAAAACACACACTAGTCATATCCAGCTTTTGTGTGTAGCCCACTTTTACTGATCCCATCCATCTATAATGGGGAGTCATTGTCAGAGAATGAATGGCTGAGAAGACCGAGTTAGTTCCTTCTCCTTTTGCACTTGTCTGTAAGTTTTAGTTTTTTTTTTTTATTTTTTTTTTATTACACTCTCATTTTCATTACACCCTAATTTAACTAACTAAGTGGGTTATCTATTTCTCTCACTTTCTTGCTCCGAGCTTTCAATACATACTCATTCTGGGCCTGATTTTTTTCCCCTACCTCTTTCACTTTCTTCACAGATTCTTGGATTTGTTTTCTGAGGTACAACTCCCAAATCTCTCTCTCTCTCTCTCTCCCTTTTTTAATTTTTTTTTGGGTCCCTAATTTTTTTCCCAAATTTCCAGTCTTTATCACTAACCCACCACCAGAAATTAAAAAAAGGCTTGAACTTTATCAAAACTGTATTCATTGGGTTTAGCAAACTGCAGTTTCTTTTGTGAATTCTTGATTTGTGACTGTGTGTGTGTGTGTTAGTTTCAGGTTTGATAGTGTTTGTGCTTTCATCAGTATCTTTTGTGAATTCTTGATTTGGTATCTTTTTTATATCCTGTGTCAATTTGGTAATTTAATTTTTTACCTTTCAAGAATTGCTGTATTTTTGGTGGTTAGTTGGTTGGTTGTTGGGAGTTGGGGATGGTGGACTAGACCACTTCACAATTCCTTTTCCCATAAAAATCCAGTCTTTTAATTGGAGACAATTCAAGATTCAATTTTTTTCTTCTTTTTCTTGATTTTGTATGAGCATGTTAATTATTATTTTTTCCCTATGTAAAAGGTTATGATGAGGGTAGCTATATATATCAAGCATTTTAATTAATTTATTTATTTAATTTTCTGTGTTGGTTGAAATATCACAATTTTAGCTGAATAAAACACAAAAAGTTGACTTGAATTTTATGTTCTTTTTTATTTCCCTGCAAATTTAGTTGCATATAGATTAGCATTTCCAATTCATCAATATTTTCCCATTTAAACTAATAAAATCTATAAAAAAAAAATCATTATTTTTTTGTATAGTGTATCTAATCATTCTCCATGGAATCTTGCTAGTTTGATACAGCAGTTGGATGAATATTCCTAGAATCTTGGCAACAGGGGAAGTGGTTGAAGATTGCATCAAGATTGTGATTTGAGATCACACTTTAATTCTCAATCTTTCGTATAAATTTTATTAAAAAAAAAAAACTATTGTGTTACTTTTCGCAATGGAATCGTCTTCGAAAAGGGCAAGAGCACCCGGAAATATGACTCAAATTGCCCATTGTTTGGTCGACGGGTGCAACGCCGATTTGAGCCTATGCAGAGACTATCACAGACGGCATAAAGTATGCGAGACTCACTCGAAAACCTCCAAAGTTACTATCGGCGGTCGAGAGTTGCGCTTCTGCCAGCAGTGCAGCAGGTTAGTACCGTAACTTCACTTTTTTTTTTTTTTTTTTTACGATCTTATTCAATTAATTAATTATTTATCTTGTGGTTTATGTTATGCTATTCCATGATTGGTCAAAAGGGAGTAGATTGAATTTGGAAGAAAAAACCGAAGAATATGTTTCTTTAGATTGGTTCTAAATCATTACACTACAACTTAGGTTAATATTTGATATGTATTAGGGGACCATATATATATATATGGTGGTCCAACATGTAGATAGATCAATCTTGTCACCTATTTCACCATATTGTAGGTATATTGAGTCCAATTGGCTTTTTGTTCGAAAGGGACCGCTTGACGTGTTTGTGGATTTATTACAATTTTTCGATTATGGTTGCTCGAGACAATTGTACTCGATGTTAGTTAGTTATTAAGTTTACTTTCCGAAAACAAACTGAAAATTGTTGTTATCACGAATTCGCTTTTTTTCTTTTCTGATCTATATAGATTAATATAATGAAATCAAATAATCAAATAATAATAATCTTATATATAAAAGAAATAAGCACTAGGGCAACCTAAGAAACCCTAATGATATATTTGTAAAAAAAAATATTTATTTATATATATATATTAATCTCCTATTTTGCATCCACTTTTTTCTAATTACTTTCACACCAAATCTCAGCTAGCACAATCCTAATCCACTGCTTCTATATCTTTTTAATTGTTCTTATTATTTTTCTCTAATTTTTATGTGTTTCATTTATTTTATAATCGGTTTTATATTATGAGAACTAAGTTTATATATATTTTTTTTCGGAATCAGTTTGTATTATTAAATTTGTATAAATATTGATGTTGTTACCAATATCGCAAATAAATTTTATTGTAATTGTTATTTGTCATATATTAAATCAATAAGTATTTTCACGCTTGAAATGCTATCCCGTGCATTGCACGTGAAAAAAATGCTAGTAATAATAATAGTAATAATAATAATTAATTGTGATATTTACAGGTTCCATTCACTGGTAGAATTCGACGAGGGAAAACGGAGCTGCAGAAAAAGACTGGACGGGCATAACAGGAGGCGAAGGAAGCCACCTCAGCTCGACCGAAATTCCGGGCTCGACTTCTCCCACCATCGCAGTACTACCCTCACAGCCACAGGTACAACACCAACAACCAGCCTCGTATCATTCAGAAGCAACACTAGTAATAATAACAACAGTCCACAAATATTGCCAAGTGCCGTAGTGGGCTTCTCTTGGCCCGGCCCGAATGTCAAAACCGAAAGCGAAATGGTCCTCTACAACAACATGAATTTCATGGACAGACCAAATGATTACAAGGCGAATAATTACATGAATCATAATAATCATCACGGTCAAGTTGTGGGGCCCGATGGTGCTCTCTCTCTTCTGTCATCGAACCAGTCAACCTCCGCCACAAGGGAACTCGGTTTTGCTCAAAACGAACCATTAGTGCTACTGTCTGGTCATCAGGGCTTGGTTCAAAACTACGGGGGTAATTTAGGACAACACTATCCAAATCAAGAAATGAAGACGGTGAACGATTCGTCGCATGGTAGGACGAGTGCGTCTACTCTGCATTTTGCTGACATGTTTCAACAAGGGGAAGAAGGATCTTCGGCTAGCGGGCCCCATCAAACTCTCACATTCATGTGGGAGTAGATGTTTATATGTACGTATATGTATATGGAGCCAATTGTCGTCGTCGTTGTTGTTGTTGTTGACTACTATGTTTTATTTTTAGATCATATATATATATATATATAAGTTGTGTTTAGTGATGAGAGATTCATTGTGAACTCTCCCTAGCTAACAATGTATGTTGATTTTCACTATTGTTGTGAACTGGTGTAGCAGATTTCTTCGATTCGTAAAATATTGTAGCTCTCTCTCTTTATCGTATATTATCTGCATGTTTAATGTTTACGGCCGGATAATTTGTTGGAAACTTAAACCCCGTATGCGGTTGCGGACATGCCGAAGAATCATATCGAAAATGTAACTTAGTTTGATTTGTGTAACTGTGCACCGAGGGTCAAATCTCACTGATAGTCGCTCATCTTAGTGTTCAGTCTCACTTTAGTCCCTCATGTTCCAATTATCTCATTATCATCCTCCAACTCTACAATCTATCTCAATATAGTCCTTTGGTGCATAATTTAGTTAACTTTAACGCAATCTTTTATTTATTGAATGAAATATTCTATTCTTATAATTACTTGTAATAAACTATAAACAAATTAATAAATACTACAAAAACATATATAATTAAATTAGTTCTTTAAATATGTTTCTAAATTCAAGTCATATATATATATATATATATATATATATATATATATATATATATATATATATATATATATATATATATATATATATATATATATATATATATATATATATATATATATCCACAAAATAAATGATTCGTTTTACATTAATATAAATTAATATTTCGTAAAAATAGTAGTTGTTTAAGTCATATATTTATAAGTTATATTTTTGTTGGTTGTAAACATTATTTATAAATTGCAAACTTTATTATTTATTGAAAAACGTCATAATTTATCAAAAATAATTCTAACAATGTAATATTCCATCTGTTTTTAAAAAGATTCCGTTAAAGTTAACATGTTTATACACCAAAGGATGATAATGAGATGGATTATAGAGATGCGGGATGAAAATGAAACAATTAAAACTTGAGAGACTAAAGCGAGACTAAATGTGAAGATGGTGGACTATTAATGAGATTTGACCTAAAGTTTTAACTGTAATACTTTGTATTGTAATGATAAATATAAAATATATATAAACTTACATAAGAGTGTGGAGAAAAAACAAAATACCAAAAGGATCAAAATGATATTTACAAAAAACATTGGGGGCCGGGGCTAAAATTCATATTCACAAATTATGTCAAAAATTACTTATTATTATTATTTTTATTTTTCTAAAATCTTTGGATATGATGTTTTAGGAGCTGATAAGCTGTTAGGTCTTATTTTAAAAATTATTGTTTAAGGTAGGACTGTGCATGGATCGGTTTTAACCACCAACTCACCCATTTTCGACCCATAATTTGTGATGGATGATCAACCATCAACTGACCCATTTAAGTTGGGTCGATAATGCCAACCAACCCATGTATAGTTGGGCCGATAATGGTTTCTAATATACTAAAAAGTTGATTAGTCGGGTAATATCGGCCAACCAACTTTATTTATTAATTTATTATTTATTAATTTTATTTAAAATGTTTAATATTTTTAAGTTCAAAATTCTATTTTATATCACATTTATTAAATTATCTAATATTGACCAAAACCCTAAAAGTAATAAATCTAACCTAATTATCTAATTTGAACTATTTTAATTTTAAGACATATAGCCTAAATATTTAGACGATTATTATTTGTTAAACTATTTATGTTTAATTGCAATACATATGGCCCCTAATGTTTTGAGTTTTTTATTTGAATATTGTTGAACTAGTCATAGTAAATTTATAAAAGATATAGCGTTGTAACAACTAATAAAATATTAAACAAAATTAAAACATATTTAGATGGTTGACCCATCAACCGACCTACTAAATTGGTTTTCAACCATCACCCAACCCATGTAAATTGGGTCAATAACGGTTTTCAATATTTACCAAACTTGGTTGGATGGGTTGGGTTGGTTTTATGACTGATTTTTAACCAACTCAACCAACGCACAACCCTAGTTTAAAGTGTTTGAATATGTAGCTTATAAGTTACTTTTAATATTTATAAGTTACTACGATGTTTGGAAATATAAGGTATGTTTATCGCCGTAATGACAAAAAAATACATGACGCCATTATAACTATTAGAGTGTTAGACTTATATGACTCAAATGTTTTTTTTTTCTAAAATATTATTATCATATTTACTAATTATTTTTTTCAAATAAAAATAATAACATAAAATTATATATGTAATAAACTAATTCATTTTTTTAATATTAATATGACATGTGACTATTATTTTGAAATAAAATGAAGTGTGATAAAATATTTTAATGAAACAGGTATGTGAAAATATTAATTTTTGCCCCATTAATATATGAATATTAAATAAAGTTTCTTATTTTTAAGAGAGATATCATATATTGTTGAAATAATAATAATATTCAGATATTTTATATACATATAAAATATAAATATAGAATATTTTTCTTTCACAATTATTAGGATAATTTTGATAATTATATTGTAACTGTTTATTAATCTTGATAACAAGAATATGTTGTTTCGATAAAATATATATGTTATTCGCACTTATGTAATATAAAAAAGTATTGGAGGGTAACTTTGTAATTTGAGTGTTTCAGTAAATAAGCAGATAAGATCTTAAAGAAAAAATATGAGGTAGGTACTTTTTAAAAAACATTTTATAAGCTCCCTAACAGCTTATTTAAAAAAAATTATAAACATTTTTAACAACTTATAAGCTCTTAAACATCTTAAATGATGTTTTTAGGAACTTATAAACTCAGCCAAACATGCTCTAAGTCCCGCTCCTACTCAGTGGAATCTTTTAAATTCCACAAGTCTTCGCATGTTAAAGACTTTGGTGAAAATACCAATCTTATTGTTCGCAATCTTTAAGTGACTATTTTATGCACCTCAATAGCTAAATGTTACATAGTTATTTTTTACTGTTTTTTAGATCTTATATAAAAGAGTTCATTACAGATTACCCATCGAAGTACGCCCCTTATAATAGATACCTATAATGTACCATTTGTAACAGATACCGTTTGAAAATGTTGGTTTGCCGCATGATAACTACTGAAAAATATAATCGTTCGGCTACAGACAAAATTACCCTTCGATTTGTTATATATATAGACAAGCTTATTACACACGCATTTCATCCAATTTTCAGCACATTTCATACTTTTAACTCACATGTTGCCAGCAAATTTTACTCATATTTACACATTTTTTCACAACAAATACATTGAATTATCATGACTATTTATTTTAAGAATTTGTTTTTACACGATGTCGGGGGTTCTTGCTCTGGAAATTGTCGTTTCACACGGGATTCACGTTGCTCCTCTAACTATTACATATCTAATTTTACAGGTATAAATTATAGGTGCGCAAGATCCGCACCAATTCGTTGGACATAAAAAAAACCCCGGTAGTAAAATGAGTTTACAAGTTCATTATCCAAACACTTTATAAATTAATTGTAAAAATAAGACGTAACAGCTTACCAACTCTCAAAACAGCTTATCAAATATAAGAATTTCTCCAACTGTTTAAAATAAACTTAGCCAACGAGCCTCTGCATTTAAAGGATTTAAGCACATGGAACTTGATAGTTAATATTGGATTGAATTAGAGCTTTGCATTTCTACTTTAGTAGCCCATTTAATAGCCATGCATGAAATAGAGTGGCCCATTTGAGGTCAATTCGATTAGTCCAATTGTGGGTGGGTTGACTTTCTCTCTCCTGTTTTAACTTTGGGATTATTTCATTATTGTATAAACCAAAAATTGGCCTAATATTATTAAAAATTCACAAAATATATTCCAAATTTTAAAACTACCTTAGTATGATTTAGGTAATATTTTACAAATATGAGTTTTGGTCCCCCATCTTTTAGTAAATATAGGTTCTAGCAGGGTTCGCCAGAATGGCCGGAACGGCCGTTCCGGAACGGGAACGGTGCCCGCCGTTCCGGAATCCCTAATAAAACCGTTCTCTCCCCTTTGACGCGGTGGACCACCGTTACGGCCGAGATTTAGCCGGGAAACGGCACCGGAACGGCCCAGGAACGGCCGGAACGGTCTGACCTTGACGAAAAAGAAAAAAAAAATTGGGAACGAGCCCTTGCGAAAAATGAGATGTATAAAACCAAAAAGTAATTTTTTGGAGTTAAGAGCTATTTTTTTTTGGGATAATGAGATCCCACTAATCACTCTAATTCCCTATTAATAGGAGAAAGTAACAATAACTAAAACATGACTATAAGTTGTGTATTTAACCCAAAAGGAAATAGCAATAATAAATATTTTTTTAAAGAAAATAATAAATAAAATTGAATTTAATTCTTAAAAAATGGAAAATGAATATCAAAATAGAAATAATAAATAAATATAGAAAATTCGAAAATATATATATTATTTAAATTTTATTTAAATTTTTTTGCTTTCAATATTCTGTTACTTAAATATAATCATTTTAATTTGGAATTAATTCATCACATAATATGTTTTACTACAAATAAACATAAATATGTGTTTTTATTTTTGTTTTTAATTTATTTAAATCTAATTTGTGTGTATATATAAGTTTTTTTATTAAAAAAAGAAAAGAGTTGAATAAAAGAATTGAAAAAAAAATTAAAAAATAAAATATAACATTTTTAATAATTTTAGCATATTATTGTATTCTAATATTGGTATTAAAAATATATTTGAAACAAATTATATTTTTAGCATTTTAATTAAAATTTGTCCGTTCCGGCCGCGACGGAGCCGCGACGGAACCGCGACGTTGCAATGGAACTGGAACGGCAGTGGCCGCGACACTAGATTGTTCTGTGCCGGCGAACCATGGGTTCTAGTCCCTTTATTTCTTTTTGTTTTTCTCCATACTCTTATATATATATATATATATATATATATATATATATATATATATATTTGTATTTATCATTACAATATAAAATATTATGATATTATGATTAAAATTTATACTATTTTATATATACTAATGTTAAATTGTAAATTTCATTTCATTAATAGATCATATATTGAGGGATGAGATTGAAGTGAATTGTAAATAAGAGGACTAATTTGAAATTAAATTGAAAAGTGGGGGAAAGTGACTTTTACCCTAGTTATAACATTTATATCAATTAATACTCGACTTTGATTAAGTAGGGTAGAGCGAATACAATATGTGTACGCTTTTTACATTTTCGATCTTTTTATTTTCCTTTTTTTTTTTAAATGATACTTTGACAAATCAAATAGAATACTATGAAAGTTCAAAATATTGTGACAATAGAATTTATACGAATCTTTGATTGAGTAAGACATTTAAGATATTTTGCAAAAATAAAAGTTAGGAATTAAAGTTTATTTGCAAATACTATAATTGATTAGCTAATTAAATTGATTTTAGAACATTTGCAAACACCACCGACGTTTTTTTTTTCCGGGTATACCTCATACTTTTATAAAATGAACAATTATCTGAATCTTGGCTCGATCACCGACTTGTACTTTTGCAGAAACTTTTAGCAAACACCACATAAATATTTCTTTTAAAGACCTCTCATATATATTTCATATTTAAGTGTTTTAACTCTCTTATTTTCTGCATTAATTTTTTCATTCACTTAATGAGAAAATAAATCCACTAAAATATTGATTTAACTTCAAATTTTAATTTTAATAAAAAAAAAGGTAAAATCACCAACATATTTTTCGATATATATACTATAAAATAACAGAAATAATTTGAGTTTTTAATGAGAGTGGAACAATTTTCCTCCAATTTCTTTTTACATCTTGCATTTTTTTATTTTATTTAATTTTGGATGTAATTGAGTGGCTAAATAATGCATTTCTATAAGTAGAAGGTAATAATTAATTGCATTTGCAAGTGGCCAAAAGACCTATGAGATGTAACTTGTCATGGTCTTGGGTTCCTTTCAACCAGCTCAGATATTAGCACATGAATTTGACTAGGATTGGTCCACAACATTCCCCATTCTTAATAACAATAACAACACCAATAATTATAATAATAATAATAATATTATTATTATTATTATTATTATTATTATTATTATTATTATTATTATTATTATTATTATTATTATTATTATTATTATTATTATTATTATTTATTTATTTATTGTTATAATAATGATTAAAAACAAATTAAGGACCAAATTGTTTTTATTCTTAAAAACATCCTAAAATTGATATCAGTGCCCTTTCTCCCTTAAATCACCAATCAACTATAACCAAATTCAGTATCCTTTCAGAATTATTAAAATGGAAAAAATTGACTTCAATGGTTTTGATTATAATTTGAAACTTGCTAAATATTTTGGTATAAACAGTACAACCTCGATAAATTAAATATTCGATAAATTTATAACATCTCTTAAATAATAGTTGTTTCTGATCCCGACTCAGTAATAACCTACTACATTATTAGTTCGATAATTTAATATTTCGCTAAATTAATAAAATTTTACTAGTCTCGATTGTATTATTATTATTATTATTATTATTATTATTATTATTATTATTATTATTATTATTATTATTATTATTATTATTATTATTATTATTATTATTATATATATATATATATGGGATAATTAGTGAAAACCCCCCAATTCATTTACTTATATTAAGGTGGATATAACCTCCTTTTCATTATTAGTGAAAACCCCCCACCTTATATTAAATAATATTTTTTTAATTAATATTATTTTAGACATTACTAATATACCTAATTTGCCCTATTATATCTAAAATAATTAAACCTATTTCACGTTCTCTATTTCTCTTATTCTTCTCTCTCTTTTCTCTCTACATATCGGCCGTCTCCAACTCTCCTCCATCTGTGTTCTGCCACCGCCTCCAACCCTCTTCAATCTCTGCGCCGCCATCGTTATTCTCTTCTCCCAACGGCGTTCCTCCATCCACCGACGCGAAAAGAAGATGGTCTTCACCCCTGGGATTCTCTCGTCAAGGACGGCGTTAGGGTTTTCGCTAGGGAGAAAGACGAGATTATGCAGCGGCGCTAGGGTTGATATTGCGAGATTTCAATACAGACCACCGCCCCATTGTTTCATTGTTGTTGTTCTTCTTCTTCTCTGATTTTTTTTTTGGAATCCAATTCTCGAATCTTAATTTTCTTAATTGGAGTTTTTGGTTGAATTCTTATATAGAAGGCTAATTTTGTGTTCAATCAATAGTATAATGTAGGTTTTGTTTTTGTTGAAATTGTGTGGTGTTATTTACAGATTTATAGATATTTTCGTACAGCAATATAGTTGTTTTCGTACAGCAATATAGTTGTTTTCGTACAACAATATAGTTGTTTTCGTACAGCAATATAGTTGTTTTCGTACAACAATATAGTTGTTTTCGTACAACAATATAGTTGTTTTCGTCAGCAATATAGTTGTTTTTATTACTTTTTAGTTGAATGTAATAGTTGATTACTTGATTTTGATAAATGAGAGTTGTTGGAGATATATAGTTGTTTTAATCATATTGTTTTAATAACAGTTGTTTTAATAATAGTTGTTTTATTGAAATATAGTTGTTTTAAGTGAAGACAAAAAAATATAGTAAAAAAATATTTTTTAAAAATATAATAAAAAAGTTAAAAAAATATTTTTTTTAAATATTTTTTTTAAATAAGAAATAAATAAAAAAATGAAATTTAAAATTAAAATACAAAATAATAAAAAAAATAAAAGTGTATCAAAGTAGTTTATAATAGGTAGTGAATAGAGGAAGGGTAAATTTGAGAATAAAAAAAGGATGGGTCTCCCACTAATAAAAAAAAAGGAGCTGGATCCATCCTTATTAAAATAAAGGTGGAGGGGGTTCTCACTAATAGTCCCTATATATATATATATATATATATATATATATATATATATATATCTTTGAAAATATATTATATATTTAGTTCGATCATCCATGTTTTGAAAAATAAAAAGGCCCGATCAATATTTACATAATTAATATTAAATTTAAATTATATCTTCCTTTTAATAATAAAAAAGAGATAGATAAAAAAGAAAAATCAGACTCACAATTATAAGGGTCTTTTTATTGGTTGAATGGTGTTATAAATGGCAATATTTGCTATGTGTGGAAATATGAAATTGTAATAGTGTGAACAAATTAGGGAAAAAAAGAAAGGCAATATTTACTTTGCTCACCTAATATTCTTCGAGTGGAGGTATGGTCTTCAATTATTTATTTGGTACAAAAAAAATTAGATATTTTGATGGGATTAAGTAGTAATTTTGATGGTGACTTATGCATCATATGTATGTATGCTTCTTTGTGGACCACTCTTTATTTATTACCTTTCAATTTATTTTACTTTGTTGATTGTGACATATTTTTAAATTAAAAATATTAAAATTTTATTGTAAAGAAAAAAAAACCCGTTGATTAGGTTTGGATGAATTCATTCAATAATAAATTTTAAGATTTTTATTTGTAATTGGACTACATTTTAATGAGTTATTATATATGTTAATGACTATCTCAACTAAAAGATTAAAAATTTAGTAAAATGTATTATTTAACATTAATATATTTGTCTTAAAAAAAAAATTAGTATATTTGGGCTTAATTTCACTTTGCACATTTGAAATGGAGGCTTTGGCCTTTTACACCCTTGAAAAATAGTAATAAAACTTTACACCCTTAAAACACAATACATCATTCACAATGCACAAAGGGAATTTTTTTTTTTTTTTTAGGGTGCCAAATAAAAAATTAAATTGTTAATTTCTTCAACCTCCAACTTAGTTTTGAACATATCAAGTGTTGGGAAAAATATTAAAAATCACACCGCATTATTGAAAAAACCCTATATTTTTTTATAAAATAAAATAAAATAAATTTTTATCACTAAATTATTCGATTGATGGTTCTAATATTCTAATTGGTGGAAATGTTAGGAATAAAATATAATTTTCAAATAACTTGATAACGAAATCGCTGAATTTTTTTTTAATTATTTTTTTCGTAAAATATTTTTTCAAGATGAAAGAAATATATTGATGTGATGTATTTTTATTTTTAAACTTTTATAGTTTCAAAATGATTGATGAAAAAAAAATGATTTCACATCTCGCATCCTTATAAAGAACCACTAAAATATTAAATTACATTTATTAGCTTTTAAAATTTATGGTGCATTATGCATTATTTATTGTGTTTCAAGGATGCATAGTGCTATTAATTAGTGAAATGTATCATTTAATATCAATATATCCAATAGCTCCCTCAAGTGCATGTGTATTATATTTGAAGCCTTCCACTTGAAATATTTGTAATGGGTTACGATGGAATTCGAACTCATAACCTTGCATTTGATATGATTCTGAAACCAGGTTAAATGATCATCTGAACTGAAAGAATTAAACTTGTTACTGAAATGTATTATTTAATGTTAATATCTCCGATAAGAATTTCGTCCTATTTTCATCACTTTGAGTTTCTTTAGAAAATTATTATGAATTGAATTCTCTAGCAAAACATGAGATTTTCATTGATACATGTGACAAATTGAAATTAACTGCTAAAAAAATTAGCTGTTTAATATTTATGATCACAAAATAAATATCAATGAACAGATGTTTAATTTCGTTGGTAAAACCACACTTTAATTTCAAATGTATAGAGCAGCGATTTGATTGGTCAGAATCAATCATTTCGATGGAGAGTTGAGTGACCGTGGGATCCATCATATACATATATATTTATATTATATATATTTAAATGCAAAAAAGAAAAAAAGAAAGAGGTCGAATTCATCTTGGCATTTTATTGGTAAACTGCAAAATAGTTGAGTAAATTATAAAGAGCAATAAACATAAAAATTGAATTATTGAATATTCATTTGATATTTGAGAAAGTATTTTAATATTTATTTGAAATTCAGCTACTTTGATTATTGTTATTAAATTAATCATCAATTGAAAGTATTTCGGTGATTTTATTTGTAATCGTCACATGTCAATGTGTGAATGGATTAATAGGTGGTTGTTTTTTAATAACTCAATCTGCATAAAATATTTTTTAGATACGAAGAGGCAGAATATCAAAATATGAAAAGGTAGTTTATAGGTAGTGCAATAATACTCAATGTCATTCTCAACTACCATGGTATTGCCCTAACGAACCAAAATATTAAATAAATAAAATTACAATAATTTAATTGAATTTTTATATGAAGAGACAATATAATAATTGTTTTGGTATCCAATTTATTCTTATTTAAAATTTGTAGGGCTAAGAATCGGTCTGGTCCGGTAATTATCAGTCAATTACTTTATTACTTGTCCGAATCGACCACCCAATTTTGCTGCATATGGAAAACTATTATCGGCCCGACAATTATGGGTTGGTTAATGGTTGGCAACCACTTTATCAGATTAAGTGATTAACAATGGATCGATTGGAGGTATTATCGGCCAATTTTTTTTTTCTTTTTATAATAGTAAAACGTTTTTAATTTTTTTTCCAAAAGATATTTAAAATTTTGGGAAAACTTATATTGCAAAAATCTTAATTTTCAAATTAAGAGTCTACTGTTTTTTTTTTAATTAAACTTATGCAATAAATAAAAACATAAATGAAGAATATGAAATAAAGAATTATAAAAATATGAATAATACGTAGAGGTTTATAAATTTGTGTATAGAGTTATCGAGTTTTGACTTCTTTTATATATTTCAACGTTAAGAAAATAAGAAGTACAATTAAATATTTGTAATAAATTTTTATTCTTAATAAATTGGTTGGCTGCTATTACCCAACCAACCGACTTTTGAGTAAACTGAAAACCAACGACCTTCCAATTTATATATTGGTCGGCAAAATTATTGGCCCGACAACAAAATTATTGGCTGATAAAAGTGGGTCGAAAGTGGGTCGGTTGGCCGATAAAACCGACCCATGCCTAGCCCTAGAAATTAGTTATAATTGTTGTGTATGTAAGTTTTCTGAATAATCATGTTAAGAGTTATTACATATGTCATAAGTTTAATTTATAAATATAATATATGTTAGATGAGTTAATAACCTAAACTAATAAAATTTATTATATACAGTACTAGTTTCTGACATTTAAAATATAGGGGCCATTTTATATACACCCCTAGAATGAAAAATATATAGGGATAAGACCACCCCTAAAATTCTTTCTTTGAGATACACCCCTGGAGAGGCAAAAGTACTATTGTGCCCTTATTTGTAAATTTTAACAACTGTATTCAGCTTTTCCAACTGCATTCAGCATGATAGCTCACTGCACTCCACATTTTTAGACATGTATTTATCATTTTTCAGATTGTTTAATAAAAAATTATAACTTTTTATTTTATTATTATTTTTTAATACGTACCCTCTTTTTGTATTTTTTGTATTTTTTTAATTTTTTTAATTTTATTTATTTTTTATTTTTAATTTTTAAGTTTTTTTAATTTTTTTATAATTTTTTATAATTTTTTTTTTAATTTTTTTAATTTTTTTTTAATTTTTAATTTTAAATTTTTTTTTTTAATTTTTAATTTACTGTACTGAAATTGACTACACATGACTATAGTATACCACAGTCATGTATAGTTACATGTAGCCATGTACTGTTTTTTTACCCCAAAGTTATGGTCAATCGATTATAAAAACCGTTGATTATATATATAAAAAATCATCTATACCAATAAAAAAATTCAGAATTTGATTCTTGATATTATAAATAATTTAATGCCTAACAAAAAAGTGAAAACAAAAACACAATCATCAAGATCACTATACATCAGAAAAACCAGATAGCTTGTATATAAATATATATAACTACATGGAACTATACATGACTACAGTTATCTATACGACTAAATTTGACTCAAATCGCACTTGTCAACACGAGAACCGCTTGTTTTGAACAACGAACACAATCCACTCCGCAAAAACTTACTATTTAGTAGTTCAAACACCAAGACCAGTGAAAAAACTTACTACATAGTAGTTCAAATACCAAGACCTGTGAAAAAGAAAAAAGAGTTAAACAAACAACGAATTTTTCTTCAAATATAAATGTGCACACACGCACTATCACCTACTGGTACACATAGATACTCCCCACTTAACTCATACATGGCTACATATAACTACATGACTACATAGTTTACTATATATTACTACATGTGACTACACCATATATTACTGTATGTTACTACATGTGACTATATATTACTATATGTGACTACACCATATATTACTGTATGTTACTACACATGATTATATATGACTACATGTATATGACCACATGTGACTATATACATGTATGCGACTTTATTTGTCCCTTCAAGTACCTGACTTTTTGTTCTCCAGGCGATACGAGACAACTTATATTATCAAAATCAAATTACAAACAAAGTATACTAGTCATTATTCTTCGTATAACCAAAGGTTAAAGATCAAAGCAAGTTGAAGTGGAACACCATAGATAAAATAATAGTTGAAACACACGTAAAGTAGTCACCTATTTCATTCTCGATAAATAAAATATCAATATCATATTACCAACAAAATATTCTCATCACGAATCTACATATACTCCCAAGTATAAAAAAAAAGTAAACAAATCATTTGAGGATCAATAAACAGTGATTCAATATATTAAGAAGCACATTAAAATTCATTACCTTTTCTATGCCTTAAATGGATGAACAGTCAGTTTTGTCGCACCACCACTAGGAACAAGTTTCGAGTTTTTTTTATTATATTTCTTGCCACAACAATCGCGTTTTATGTACAAGTCGACTCCTAAAATTAAACTCACAGCTTCACACACAAAAAAAGGAAAAAATTAAAACCAAAACTCAAAAAATAACTGCAATATACGATGATGGTTGTACAAAAAATACAGTTATATATATAACTGTATATTCACCTGACCCAAGTTCTATAGTCATGTATAGTTATATGTATCCATGACTATACATGACTATATATATGACTGTATATGACTACATATAAGTGTATATTCACCTGACCCAAATCACTTATTTATGTAACCACTACTGATTAAGTTTTGATTAAGTTTCTACTACAGGCAAATAGAGCTCTCACACTCTAGGTATTTTGAATCATCTTCAAATAAATTCGAAAAATAAAAGACATATGATTTATAACAAAAATGAACAACATAAGAATCAAACAAAATAAAAGTTACATATTAGCTACCTTAGCCAAAAAGCTACAGATCTCCCAATCATTGCCCCAAAATCAAAACAAAAACACCAAAAATTCAAACTCGATGCCACTAATTGTTACGAAGACGAACTAAAAACATGCGATTATTTACTTCAAACATACATCATAATTTTGCAAGTAAAAAAAAAATTAGATTATAAATCCCAATGGTTATAATAATAATTATTATAAAAAAGGCAGAAAAACGTGTTAGCTTACACCAGGGGACGCGAGAGATCTGAAATAAAGAGGCTATCAAATCCAACAAATAATCCCGAAATATGAGCAGCGGAGCATCGCGGTGGTGGAGCAAGGTGGTGGCGGAGCAACGGAAAAAAAAAAAAAAAAAAAAAAAAAAAAAAAAAAAAAAAAAAAAAAAACAAACTAACCATAGTCGGTGAGGCAGAAAAAACTCAAGTGATGATGAGCTTGAAACTATTGATAGACACTAAAACAAAATATTCTCATCACGAATCTACATATACACAGAAATATATTTTAGAATTATTTTGAAAAGATAATGTTTATTTTCTTTCCTAAAAGTAGGCCAGCTAGGGATAAATGAGTCGAACTCGAGTAGAATCTAGGTGTTTTGCCAAGCTGAGTTTCCTAAAAAAAATCGGATCAAGTTCGAGCTTGAGCCCAATGTCATTTTGTTAATATGCTTATTTTATTAAAGTATTTAATATATTATTCTTATTATGAATTATTTATATTATAATAGGAAAACTATAAAACAATTAATGAAATGTATTTTTTTAAATATAATATATGTATTTATGATATTATTATATATATTATTTATATTTAAAATAATAATGAAAATTAAATTAAAAAAATAATGTCGGGGGTAAACTTGTGAGGTCATGAACAGTTAAGAAAAAACTTCAGCTCGAACTCGTCTGAAAGCTCGAGTTTATATTTCTCGAGCCGATACAACTCATTATTTACACCATCTCGACCAGCATAAATTGGTAATACCTATTGGTATGCTAAACATTTTGGTAGATACCGAAATTTCAATAATGATAGCGAATTTACACAACTAATCTAGAGATTCTGATTTTGGAAGATGTTTTTCATGTGGGAAATGTGCGTGTTTATTCAATTGTATGTATATAGTGGCTTCACTATATATATCTGATTTGACCATTTGTTAGTCGTTGACTTTGTGCTTCTTATTCTTATGTTACTTCCATTTTCTGCTTTGAGGCAAAACGAAAAGTACAACAATTAATTATTAATAGTTGTCTACTACTTACTCTCTTTGTTCCACAATAACTGTCTCTTTTTTAAAATATATTTGTTTCATATTATCTGTCACTTTAGATTTTCAGTACTGCATTAAATGCATTTTTCATGTTTTAACCTTATTAATGAAACTCTAATCATTATTTTTCTCTTATAAATCATTAAATAATAAATGTTATTTTAGTCATTTTTATTTAATTTTTCCAAAATCAAAAATATTTATTGAATTTTTTAATCTTTGTGAAAAGTGAAAATGACACTTATTTAGGAACGGAGGGAGTATTAATTAGTGATTATACAAGTGCAATTTCTAATGCAACTTTAAACATTATTCATCCATCGTGTTGTGTGTATATATTTAGCCAAAATCGACCGCGAACCAAATTTTTTGGTTTTTTTTTAAATATCCTGAAAAAAATAAAAATAAAACAATTAAATTTTTTTAAAAATAATACAAATAATAAATCCATATTCTAAAAATGAATAATCTATTCTTCCTTAATAAAACCATATTTTTTAGTACTTTATTTTTCTATAGTAGTAACATATATGTAAGAATAAAAAAAGAAAATGTGTTATACTTGTATATATGTACCAACCCCACCATTAAATGAAATAAATGTATTATCAAAGCAGACAAAAGAGATTGTGACATTTAGCTGATACATTTATGTTCACTGCTGCTACATAACTCTCTTCTTGAATTCATCAGATTTATGGAAATGGGACCCACCCCCGGGGTAGGGGGGGTGGGTGGGTATGGGGGGTGGGGTGGGTGGTCGGTTGGCCCCAAATTTCCGACGTGACATAATTTAAAAAGATATTTCCTAAAATGGAAAAGGTTTCACGTGTCAGATGGGCTGATGACGAAAGTGTCTATCTTTTTAAGGTTAAAAATCTGACACAATTTGTACTTAATTACCCCACATCATTTAAACCTCACTATTTATTCAATAAGTCTTCCTCTACAATTTTACTCCTAATTAATTATCAATATGAATAGTTTAATAGAGTATATGATAGTAACAATAATTATAATAAATTTATTAGTGATACCGGTAACATTAATATTTATATAAATTTTATAATACAAATTCATTTCGAAAAATATATATAAACTTATTTGTCGTAGGTGGTGCTTGCAAAATCTTAGTTAATAGCAAAAATTAGTGATTGCGATCAGTTAAGATGGAATTAAGTGATTTTTTAGAAGTTAGCGGTGTTTGTAAATTACCTGGAAAATCAACTAAAATAGAGAAAACAGGTACATGGTTTTTAAAAAAAAAAAAGTTATAGCTTAAAGCAACTTATTTTAAGAGAAGCAAAAGCTTGTTTTACTAACACCTAAAAACATATTATGTGCAGAAAACAAACTCATAATCTATTTCTAAAAGTATTTGCAAACACCACCGAAATTGATCATTAAATAAATGAAGTAAAGAAGAATTAGAGAGAATATGTTGTAAAATAGGAGATACAAATAATAATAACAATTAAAAAAATATAGATGTAATGGATTATGATTGTGCTAGCATAGATTTGGTGTGAAAGTAAAAAAAATGGCTGCAAAATAGGATTTCTTAGATTGTACTCACATTTTTTTACAAATATGTTATTAGAGTTTCTTATATTGTACTGACATTCTTTTATTTATTCATTGTTATCAATTCTATAAATTGTACAAACATTGAAACGATAGTTTCTTTAGCGTTTCATAATTCGGTTCGAAATCGGACAGATCGAATTATAAGTAGATCCGTTCTAGTAAAAAAGTTTGAAATCGAAATTTTTAGAAGCCAAAATTAATTAATTTGTTCTTAATTTAAAAAAAAATGTATGATTAATATTTATTTATTTATGCCCCGAAAATACACAATTAATATAAATATTAGAAAATCTGCAATTATTGGTACGAACATTTTATTTAATATTTATTTAGAAAAAATGACAATTAAATATTGAAGCGATGAAAAAAGAAGTCCACGGCTGAAGATGGAAACTGTAACAAGTAACTTTGGTGGAAGGGACAGTAACAAGTAACAAAAATTGAATTTACCCATATCTGTAACTTAGATAATTTTGTCTTTTTTTTCTAAATTCACCCAAAATAAAATACGAATAATTTAATAATAGTGGACGGCTGCTAACTTGCGCATCGCTGGGCCCACGTTAGCTTTAGCTTTTTTTAACGTCAACTTCATTTCTGTTCACACAAATTGAATTTCGATCTTCTCCACCTATCTTTACTGTAGCGTATTTCATTTCTTGGTTTATTTGATATAGCCCCTCGTTAATCTACTTAATGAGGGATTGATCCAAGACTTTTTATATTTTTGACTTAAACCTATTAATTATAAGTTTCATTTAACATAAGTCTAAATAGTTTCATTATACCCATTTTATCATTTTCAAATTCTAATTAGTGTTTGTTTTACCTTGTCTATTTTGATTATTATTATTTTTATTTTTATTTATTTATTATTTTAAAAAAAAATCCCCGAGAGTGGCCTGGGTGGTCGGAGCTCCGTTAGCTGACTCAGTATTAGTTAACTTCAATATTAGTCGACATTCCATTTTTTTGTTTTATCTTTTCTTTTTTTTTTTGTTTTAATTTGTTTTTCCGATGGCTGGTTGTCGGAGCTCCGGTTAGCTGACCCAGCATTAGTTAACTTCAACGTTATTTGATCCATTTTTTTCTTTTTTCTTTTTTTTTTTATTAATTTTTTTCCGGTGGTGGGTCTTCGGAGCTTCGATTAGCTGACTCAACATTAGTTAATTTTAGAGTCATCGTAATAATGGAATAATAAATTCTTTTTTGGCAAAAACAAAAAATCTTTAGGGTACGTATTTACTGACTTCAACATTAGCTGACGTCCAATTTTTTTTTTTCATAAAGTACGTAAAGCCTCCTAAAAAAAAGTAATACCGTTATTCAGCTACTTATCGAGTATCAATGAACAAACAAATAATTCTTCACCATCACAGTATTGATGATCTTGATATCGCGTAGTGATCATCTTCATCCCCATCATTAAACTCCGATTTTGGTTCATTATACTCACCATACAACTTTGGTTCGTCACACTCATCGTCACCACGTTCAGCCTCATCATTGTGATTGACTTCATCATCAGACGCATTCTCAGCACCTTCATCTCCGTTAGATGCGCGGTATAAGCAAACCATTCGGTTTCCAACTAAATGCACAAGCAACTCGAGGTTATTCCAAACTGGAGGGTCGACTGTGATGAATGAACCACCGACAACACATCACCAACTACCTTTACCAATGTGCGACTCATTGAACAATGTAGTTAAGCAGTTTACCAATTCATTGATATCGTTATCACGTGCCTCAACCATGAACCTAAATGCATCTAGGATCATCAAAACTGTCATGGCATAGCTTAGCATGAATTAGCTGTCAAAATTTTACTTCTTGGTGGAATTTGAGAATTTTTTTTATAGAGTGCGAATCTTATTAATTGTGACAACATAAATTTTAAACAAATTCATTGTACAATTAGGTAATGTATTGAAAAGTGTCTAATCAAAGTACAACATCCATCATATTAAAGTAATGGCTGCAGATATTTGCAAGACGAAAATTACTAAGTGCAAGACCTTACTTCATGCAAGACCAAAATATAAATAAATTTACTAAGATCAAGACTGGAAATTACAAATATAACCCCAATAATAATTTAGATATTATTAATTTAAATTAAGCTAATTGCTATTGCAAGACCAAAAAAAAAATACAAAAAAAAGAATAAAAAAAAAGGAAAAAAGAGAGGGAACTCACCCAACAAAACACCAACATCTTCTTCTTCACCCTCATTTTACACATTTTTTTCCACAAAAAAATCTTCCATATTCTCCAAAACCCTTATCACATAAAACCCTCAAATCTTACTAAAACTTGAAAAGAAGGACATTATGGATACACAAGACATAAATATGGAGGATTCTAAGGTCGAAAAACACAAAGAGGTAAGAAATATTGTACTTTGTGATCGTTTTTCTCGTTTTTCGCACCTCATTTCACGTACAAAATATTCGACATATACAGGTCGAAATATCCGCTTAATATCGACACAGTAGTGTCGAAAATTTCAACATAATTCGACACTCCTTAATTGTCGAATTATATTGAAATTTTCGACATTATGGTGTCGATATTAAGCGCATATTTCGACGCTAGTGTGTCGAAAATTTGCCAAAAAATCGACAAGTACAGGTCGTTTTTTTGTAAAACCGCAACTCCTTCAACAATAGTGCTACAATCGAACCCTAGAATCATCAACTATGTTCTAAAATGACTTGAATTCATTATTCTAACAATAAAATCATGTTTATCACATTTATTTCTCAAAAAATAGTTAATTCAAAAAGTAATTTCCTTACTTGCTTTTCGTGAGATTGTTGTGGCGGGGTTGGGGCAACAACGGACTTCAACGGCGACGGGGAGGTGGTGGACTTCAACGGCGACGGCGACGGCGATGGGGCGACGACGATGGGGCGACTATTGAGTGCTGCAATTGATTTTTTTGTTTTCTTCTTCCCTTCTTCCCTCCTCGTTTTTTAATTCTCAATTCAATTTCTTTTTTCTTTCTTTTTTTATTAATTTTTCCTTTTTAAATTGGTCTTGCAAAAGGAAATCAATAAAATAATTTTTATTTTGTTTGTATTTTATTAAGGTTATTATAGTCTTTTTATACTGAATTTAATAAAAAAAATTAATTTGGTCTTGCCCTAAGTAATTTTCGTCTTGCAAATAGTCGCTGCCTAAAGTAATTTATAGTACCAATGCAAGTACATATTATAGCTTGAGTTTTTAGAATAATTACAAAAAAAAAAAAAAAATCCTTAATCACTCCTCCTATAGTTATAGGGAGGCTTAAGTACTTATCATCTTTATTACTCGTCTTAATATTAATTTACAAATGGCTTTGGAGAAGATATTTTTTTAATTATGTTTTAGTTTATGCTAAGTCCAACATCAATAGAAAAGTTATGTCATGAGTACTGTTAAATAAAATGAATGAATTTATTATGTGTGTTAATTTTTTTTTTAAACAAAAAATTGTATCATGAGGTGGTAATTGTAATATTGTTTTGGAGAAAAAAATATTGACGTTGTGTATGAGGAGTTTTATTGTAATGTTCATTATTTAAAATGGTATCAATTGTGATTTTTGAGTTTTTAGTTGTGTATTATAGACAAAATATTTATTATTTGAATTCACTACATCTTTCTTAGTTATCTGTTTCTTTTGTTACTATATGGGGTTTACTAATATCTCTTCTCAAATTAGTGAGTTTAAAATTTAATGCAGGAATTGATTAATTTTGGAAAAATATATACCATTTTTTTAATGGAAATGAGTAACTAATTCTAGTTTCGTTCAAAAAATATTTGGAAATTTTGAACATCAAAGTTTAAAAATTATTTTGAAAAAAAATGTTCAAGAATCAATTTCTTTTATCAGAATTAACAAAATTCGACAATTTTTTTTTTTTTAATGTGGCTAAAATATAAATACATAATAATATTGATATTATAAATATTATCGAAAAGTCAACTGAAAGTAGTAAAAATGTCACTAAAAATTCATATGAATGTCGATTAAAATTCGGCAGACCGATAATATACAACATCGGAGTTTAGGAGAGAATTTATTCGGCAGACCGATAAATACTGGAGAGAATTTCTAATAAGTGGATGTTAGTTTAGGAGGATTATGATAATTTTTATCCTTCAATAATAATTGCTTCGAAAAAAAAAATATAGCGGAAATATAATAAGATTAGTTCATTATAAGAAAATATTATATGCACTTGGTAAATTCCGCTTTAGCATGAAATATATTTTTTACCGCAGAAATCATGTGTGACGCGCTCGATATTATAAAATATTGACATGGGGATTCGAAGTCATGTTGTTAGATGTCGCGCTCTCCTACTCTCAACTTGGCTACCCCTTGATACAAGACCATTTTTGCATCTACCTTAGCAACAGTAAGTGTTGGAAATTCATGTATATAAATTAGGGATTAAAATCGGATGGATCGGATCGAAATTAGCTAATTTTTAGAAAGTGACAAATTAATTCCAATTTCATTCTGAAACAACCTAAAAAATTTGAATATCGAAAATTCAAAAATTATGACGAAACAAATTAAAAAAAAAAATTGAATTAGGCTTGCAGAAATAATAATTTCATTCTTTAGGGTCCTAATGTAAAATGCATGTTTATATCTTAAGCGTATTTTTCCAAAAATATCAAAAGATTCGATAATATTTTCAAAAGGTAAAATTAGACCGAAAATCAGAATCAAGTATATCAATTCCAATTTCGTTCAACAAAAATATCAAAAAGAAATCGAAACTTTTCAAATTCATAATGAAAAATATTATTTTGAAATCGGAAAGATTCTAAAAAGAAAAATTGAATCAGACTCGCCTGAAATTATAATTTTCATTCTTTAGGGTCCTATAATATAATGTAAAACGCACGATTATATTATAAGCTGAACTTTCCAAATATATCAAAATTTTCGAAAATATTTTCAAAAAAATTAAAATTAGACCCAAAATTAGAATCAAGTATATCTACTCCAATTTCGTAAAAAAAAATCGAAATAACTGAAACTTTCGAATTTAGAATGAAAAATATTATTTTAAAATCGGAAATATTCAGATGGGAAGTCGTGTTTTTCCTTTTTTTTTTTTTTTTTTTATCAGGTTTACCATAGGAAGTAAATAACCAAAAATAAACCCCAACCCCACAAACAACACTACCTTTATTTGCTTCATAAGGATAAATAAATATGTGATACATATGTATGAAGCCATATTTAATTTGCACCAATAAGAAACTTTGGTAATAAGTTGCTTTATTGTTGCTTTATTTTTTATTTTTTTTATTGAAAATCTTGATGAGTTGTAAATTACAAACAATGGACCACAAATATCCTTTGAATAATTGATATCTCACAACTGTAGAGGCTTTAACGTATCGAATAAGTATATATATATTTGATATTTATATGGGCGGTGACGCATATATTTATAAATTAGAAATAAAATAAAAAATAAATAAAAAAATAACTCGTGAAATTGGTTTTACAATATTGAATAATTTCTGAACCAATTTACCATATTTATTTTTAGAATTAATTGGTTCAGAAATCATTTAATAGCAGTTTTTAGAGGTGCATGTGTTAATTAGTATATGTGTATTTTTTATGTTTAACTAAATTTCCCTATTAATTTCCGAATGTGTTTTGGATCCGGGACTATAGGCAAGAAAGACGGTCACCTAGGGCTCCCGACTTTTACAAAAATATTTGGGCCCCTAAATAATTTTTTGTGCTCTTTATATAATAGTCATAATTTTAAATGATATTTAAAGTATATTAATAATTCAACAATTTGAATAACCATAACTATATTATTTGAAATAGTTTAAATATTCGTTGGAAATTTTTATACTTTATTCTAACTTTTGATTTGAATGAATCGTCTTAAATCAATTTTAAATGGTTGGATATTGAGTTCTTTTTCAACAAGATTTTAAATTTTATTCCAACAATCTTTGCATAATATACATTGTCTACCTATAAGGCTATAAATTCAAGGAGTTTCGGTAATTTGAAGTTATTATATTATATTTTATTATATTTAAACAAGTGTTACATATATTTATTTGTTCAATATACTTCTAAGAGTAATTTCAAAAAAACTTTAGAGCTCTGCTTCGAACCACGAAAATGTTTTTGGTTTACCTTATTAACTTGGTCGATATTAGTCATATTATCTAAAAAAATTCTCAATTCATAATCAAAAAATTAGGGTCCAATCGTCCTCGGTAGAGCGAACTAATGTGTATAGTATACAAAATGGCCCCATTTTTCCAAAATTTTAAAACTCGCATATGCCCCTAATTTCTCAGGAACGGGCTTGCTTGCATATATCGAAGAACAAACTAAGAAATTTGATGGTTATAAATAACTAGAAGTCATATTAACTAAAATAAAATGACCGATGATTATGTAATTTAAAACGAAAATACTTATTTGGTTTACTAAATTATTGGTTGATAATGGAATATTCCTCTAAAAAAATAAAAATAGTCTAATTAATTCTTCACCAAATTGCACAATCGCCATCGCTAAACAGCTAGCTAGCAAGAATAAATAGCCATTAATTAACCAACAAAGTAGTATTCAATTAGCTCATTCATTCGAGACTAGTTTTAGCTAATTGCATATTAAGTATCTTCATTAAGACATGCCTCCTTCCTAATTAAAACAAGCTACCTACCACAACAACAACATAATTTCCTTTTTTTTTTTTTTTTTTATTTTTTATTTACTTATTTATTTATTTATATATTTATCACCAAATAGGAAAATAATCAAATTTATGCTACACTTTGTGAAGTAGAAGCAAGATGAATCATCCGTCGATAAAGTTGTGTTGATTAGTAAACATTCGACATAGAAATGAATTCTCGCTCAATACTTTATTCTTAAAAAAAATTCGTCACGTCAAAGCTTAATTATCAAGCTTGCTTTAAACCATATTTTACGTTTCGAATTTACAAATAAATATTGCTATTTTTAAGATATTTTCTTCACCATGGTTCGTTTACCTTTCGTTACGATTTAGTACGAAGATTTCGAGATGACAAACCCATATATCAACTTCAAGGGATTGGAATTGGAAGTTTTCTGCTTTTGCGACCAAAAGTAACACACGTGAAAAACATCCTTAATTAGTTTTAATAATTATATGAACATCTAAAAGTTCTCATTTTCACAATTTTTTTTTTTTTTTTTTTTAATATCACGAGAAAAAGAATCTAAAAAGAAAAGATAACTTTTTGTTGCCTAATTTAGTTATTAGTATATAAATTTATTAAATATATGTAAAACATGTGAGTATCTTTACTTCATCCATTAAATTAAATCATCTCTTGTGGAATGGTTATATCATAATTCTTTTCAGAAGTAAAAAACTAACTATAATTTCCTTCACAAAAAAATTGAAGAAAATGGAGATCAAAATTTCAGAAACTAGAATGATTTTTTTTTTTTTTAATCAAAAATAAGAATTTTTTCCATCGAAATTGGTGGAATTCGAAATCTTCAAAATTTGACTCATCTACAATATATAATACATCATAATATTGATATTATAAGTCATAAGTGTAAATTTTGAGAAAAGAAATGGAAATTTCAAAAATATTTCCAAAAATAAAAATTGGATCGAAAATCAGAATCTAATATGAATTCCAGTTCATTTCGAAAAAGAAAAAAAAAATAAAATTGAAACATTCGGAATTCGCATTGAAAAACACTGTCCAAAACCGTAAAATATCATACACGAATCGAAATCAGAGAAATTCGGAAACATCGTTCTAATTCCCACCCTAATTTTGGCTAAACAAATAAATATTTTCATTACATAGGGAGAGCAATTTAACGATTGAAAAGACATAAATATTTCGATTACATTGTAGCTAGCTAGTTGAGAAGGGCAGCTGCCCACCCCCAGTCCCCTTCATCACCCAGTTAGATCATGACACGTGTCCCATTGCACCGATAAAACTCTTCAGTTTTAAGGTTTCCCCACCTCATCCATCTTGTCTGCTTTTTCACCACCCCCTTCTTCTGACCGTTGGATCAAACTGGAAGTTCTTCAGCTCCCCATAGTCTAACCATGCACCTCACCACCACCAAATAATCTCCCATAACTCCATCATCATCTAAAAAAAAAAAAAAAAAAAAAAAAAAATCAATTTTTTTTAAAAGAGAAAAGAAAAAGATTAGTTAGCGTATTTATGCAAAATCTATTCATGGGATCATCATGCTCATACCACCACTAACTAATATTCTCTCCTCTGACTTCATTTTTTTTACATATACATATATATATATATATATATATATATATTTGCATACGTTATTATTTATAAGGGTGTGTGTTGTGAGAGTTTAGAGTGATTTTTAGAGAGAGAAAGAGAGGAGAGAGAGAGAGAGAGAGGAGAGATGGGGAGAGGGAGAGTTGAGCTGAAGAGGATAGAGAATAAGATAAACAGACAAGTGACTTTTGCGAAGAGAAGGAATGGTCTTTTGAAGAAAGCTTACGAGCTTTCTGTTCTTTGTGATGCTGAGGTTGCCTTGATTATCTTCTCCAATAGAGGAAAGCTGTACGAGTTTTGCAGTAGCTCTAGGTATACATACATACATCATATACATACACCAAACAAATTAACCCTACCTTCATTTTTTTTTTTTTGCAATATTTTTTTTTTCAAGATTCTTGGATTTTATTTATGGGGTTAATGTTTTGAGATGAGGGGTTGTCTCAAAATTTAATCTTTGTTATTAATTTTTTGGTGTTTTGATTTTATGGTAAAAGTGAATCGTCTTTCTTAAATGGTTGTTTAAATTGCCGTTTGTGTGAATGGTTTGGGGGTGGTGTTGGGGTCTGGGGCTTCTTGAAATGTTAGATCTGCAAGAGGAAACCATGAAAAGAAGAGTTGTTTCCATTTTCATGTTCATTTTTCTGCACCCTTGTGTTTTCCTGTACTCCTCTCTCTTCTCTCTCTCTCTCTCTCTCTCTTCATATTTCTTTCTTAAGAGATCCGATCTAGTGTTTCTCACTACTTCTAAACCAAACTCAACCCCTCTCTCTTTCTCTCTCTCTCTCTCTCTCTCTCTCTCTAAACCAAGAAGCTTTTTTTTTGGAATTGTTAAGCATATGATTCCTACCAAGTTTTCTCTTCTGTTCTTTTGGAATTTGGTTTCAAGAATTAAGGATCAATATCTCAACCTAGCTAGCAGAAGCACTAGAGGTTGTGTGTGTGTGTGTGTGTGTGTGTGTGTGTTTCTTTCTTTGTTTTTGGGGTCAAAATCACAACTTTTTTAGGGTTTCATGTTCAAATATCTCTTCTTTTCATTCAAAATATATTTTTGAAACAGAAGTAACTCAGATTGCTAAATCAGCTTTCAAGATCTTGGTGGTTATTGAATTTTTTATTATTATTTATTTTTTCTGTAGCTAGGGTTCTGTAAGAACTTAAAATTCTGAATTTAAAAACTCATCATTCTCACTGCTTCCTCTCAGATCTTGTAGATTTTGTTTCTTATTTGGCCCTAAAAACTCACTCTTCAACATTTTTTTTTTGGGTTTTCAATTTAATTAATTGGGTTTTTTTAGATTGTTAATTTGATTGAAAGCAGTCTTGTATCCATTTTTTTTTTCAGTTTTATGACATGATGACTAAGGTTTAATTTATTATTTGTTCCTGATCTATTAGCCAAAGCTGCAAGAAAATTAATTATATTCCTTATAAAATTCCAAAGAGTTACTACCAAATTACCTCTGGACAAAGTTTCAACACTGGATTTTAACCTCAAATCTGTTTTTTTTTCTTTCTTTCCTGCTTGAAAGATGTGATTAGACATAAACATGCTTTTAGCAAGCCAGAAAAAATCATTATTTTTGCTAATATTTTCATATCTCTCTCTCTCTCTCTCTCTCTCTCTCTCTCTCTCTCTCTCTCTCTCTCTCTCTCTCTCTCTCTCTCTCTCTCTCTCTCTCTCTCTCTCTCTCTCTCTCTCTCTCTCTCTCTCTCTCTCTCTCTCTCTCTCTCTCTCTCTCTCTCTCTCTCTCTCTCTCTCTATCTCTCTCTCTCTCTATGTATGTAAGTACTTACTGCAATTTGTTATGTGTGTTTACTTTAGCAGCATGCTGAAAACACTGGAAAGGTATCAAAAGTGCAACTATGGAGCACCAGAGACTAATGTATCTGCCAGAGAGGCCCTGGTAATTTTTTATCTTCTTTTACTCTTTTGTTTTTTTTTTGAATAATAATTTTCACATAAATAAAAATAATATCTTTGTGTGCAATCTTTTCTTGTTGAAACACTTAAAAAACTGAAACAAACAATAAAACATCAAATCAAAAACTCATTAACCAAACTTTACCCTTTACCAACAAACAAATCATCACAATTTTTTTCAAGAAAGCATCAAATAAATGAAGCCTCATTACCCTATTCTATCTGAACTCCGAAAAGCCTAAAACCCTTCGTCTCGTTGCCTAGAATCTCAACTCTCTCTTCCTTAACCGCCTCACATTCACCGCCTCCTTTCCCCGCCGCCACATCAATCACAAGAAACGACGAATGACCAAAACGCCCTCCGCCTCGGCTCTCGTACATATAGAAAGCAATAGTATCGTTCGCCCTCAACCCTTTCTCCTTCACAAACCGATTCCAACCCCGTGTGAACACAAAGCTCTGGCTACTCTTCCAATAGCAATACCTAAACTTCCACAAACTCATCCCCTTATCGTAAAACTCGAGCTGCACCTCCTCCACTCTCTCTCCTCCACCCTCTCCGGAACCTTCCGGAACATTCGGAAAATGCTTCACCGCATACCTCTTAGGTATCACGAGCCTGTTCAACTTCCCTACGTCGCTCGGTGTTAGCTCTTTTTGAAAAAGCAGCGTGCAAGAAAACTCGCCATCCCCGTGTATCGAAGATAGGTTCAAGCCGATCTCGATTTCGCCCTTTTGGGAATTTAGGAAATCCGAAAATTTCGAAGGGTACGACCCGTCTCGTATCATGTTCAAAACTGCCTCGGTCGTGAAGTGGCTTTGGAATTTGGGCTCGAGGTTGTTGAAGGTGTTTGACGGGAAGTTCCGGTGGTGGTCCCCACTTGTTCGGAGCTTGATGGCAGCGCTGTCGTAAGCCGTGGCGGCTTCGGTTTCGGATTTGAACGTGCCGAGCCATATTCGGTGGTGGTTCGCGTAGATTTGCGCCCCCCAGTGCCCGTTTTGCTGCGGGACCACACCTTTGAAACGCTCGATTCTTGAGCGTTTCGTTGGGTTGGATATGTAGATGGTGCTGCAGTTGGAGTCGGAGGATTCTTCGGTGGGGTTTCGTTTCGTGTACGAGATTAGGGTTAGCATTTCTTGTTCCATTTGCGCAACCTGAAAGATTTGAGGGTTTTTTTTTTCCGTAACATCGAAAACGAAAAAATAAGGGGTATATTAGGGCTGCATGCTGTGTTTTTTTTATTTTTTTTCAAGAAAGCAATAAATGAAGTCTACAGTTGATGTAGCATAGATTCATGATTAAATGCTAATATATATATGAAGAGAACAAGAATTCAACACATATAAAGAACATATAAAAAAATAAAAAATCAAGAATGGGATATACATACAAGAATGAAAATATATACATACAATATATATGATCTTACCAAGAAATTTCTGAAACTTCTGAAGGAAAAGTAAACAAGAGAGAGGAGTTTATATATATATTTTTAATAACATGAAAAAAGCAGGTGAAAAGTCTTGTGTATATATATATATATGTGTGTGTATGTATATACAGAAATTGAAAAAATCATACCAGATGAGTTTGAGCATATGTAGAGATCTCAGGCTTATAAGAAATGGAAAAATCCCTTCTTTTTTATTTATTTAATTATTTTTTTCAGGAGAGATTTTGGGAGGAAAATCAGTCAATCAAGGATTCTTCTTTTTTTTCTTATGGAAAATGGATAATTTCCATTTCATGCCAAAAGTTAGTTGAAATTTAAAAAAAAAAAAAATAATATAATTAGCAAATTAAAAACTAGTAATTAATATTTCTTGACAGCCAAGAAGTTCTAAACCTAAAACCTCGAGAAACTGTCTTAAATAAGACAAGACAGAATCCAAAGAAAATATTTCAACTGTTTTCATTTCTATCCTGATATTTATTTATTCATATAGGGTTTTATACATATATCTCATTTTTTTATGTTTTATTTTTTATTTTTTTATTTTTTTATTTTTTTATTTTATTTTTGGTCTTAAATCTTGTCCATTTCATGTGTCTATCCGAGATTTTTGCTGTCCTATTTTATAGGAATATCTAGATATATTATTATTGGTTCTTTTTATTTATTATTAAGTAGTAGATACATAATTGCTAATATTAGTCCCACGTGCATTATTATTACCTTAAAATTTGAACAACTTTCCTAAGTTTGCATAATCTATTTTTCTTGACAATTTTATTTCACATGTGATGAATATCTGTATAAGCTGGCAGATTTGATTATATTCCACGTCATCTTATTATATTCCCTATAATTAGTGTATGGGAAGAAGTATTCATGCGTTTCTTGTGACATGATTTTATTGATCAAATAATTTGATCTGGTATTTTATCTATTCAGAAAATAAAAGAATCATAAATATTTTTAATTTTCAGATAATAAATAGGTTAGCAAAAATAAATCATGAATTAAGGGCTTGTTTGGTTAATCTTGATTTCGATTAACCAATCTATTATGAAAAAAAAAAAAAAAATCGATTTCGAAAAATACAAATAAATGATATTATGAGTGTTGTTGCTTGTAGGAACTGAGCAGCCAGCAGGAGTACTTGAAGCTTAAAGCTCGTTACGAAGCCCTACAGCATTCTCAGAGGTACGTACATATATATTCCGATTTTCTATATATTAAATAAAAATAAAAATATTTGAGGTAATAAATAAATAAATAATAATGGAATTTGAAAATCGAGCAGAAACCTTCTTGGAGAGGATCTCGGGCCATTGAACAGCAAGGAGCTTGAATCACTTGAGAGGCAACTTGACATGTCACTTAAGCAGATCAGATCAACTAGGGTTTCTACTTTTTAAATAACTCGTCGTTTCTCCGAACACGCCGCGGAATTATTTTCCTCGTCGTGTGAAATTAAACGCATGCACGGCTTTTTAAAACGTTATTTAATTTTTTTTGCAGACCCAAGCAATGCTGGATACCCTCACAGATCTTCAGAGGAAGGTAAATATATATACATATATATGTATCTTTTTTTTGAACACGTTAATTATTTCCGTCGTCTCGTTTATTTATTTTATTTAATATTTTGGGTATATATCATATTATATATGCATGGTTGTTTAAAATGATTAGGAGCATGCACTGAATGAGGCTAACAGGAGTCTGAAACACCGGGTACGTACGAACGAACGAACGAACGAACGAACATCCTTTCATAAACCGAACAATTACGTGAATATTAGTGAAGGAATAAAGATTTGAAAATAATAAAAGGGATTTAAATATATTAATATGTGGTGTACATGTAAATGAATGAATGCAGTTGATGGAAGGAAGTCAAATAAGTCTGGAATGGAACCATAATAATAACGTTGACCATGACATGGGCTATGGTAGAGAAGCGCCACCTCAGCCTCATCAGCCCGATGGCTTCTTTCATCCCCTCGACTGCGGTCTGCAAATCGGCGGGTAATTAATTACTATAATACGACGACTTCTCGATACATATGTTGTTAATTAATGAATTTAATAACGCAGGTACCAGGCAGATCAAATAACAGGAGCAGGGCCAAGTGTGAATAACTACATAACAAGCTGGCTCCAGCAATAATCGAGTTCCGACCGGGCCGAAATGGATCGGATCTTGTTGCGCATGCATGCATGCATGCTCTAGTCGTTTAATTTCTGTCTCTCATAATTAAAAAAAAAGTACTCTTATCTGAGAAAATTTCAATTTTTATGTGTGTTTAATTTCATAAAATTGCATGTTTAATATCTATTATATATATATAGTAGCTCGATCGGACTTATTTTCAGACGACGACCGGTGGTGGTGGTTGAACAATTCGTATAACTTATTTTCTCTGTCATGAGGTTTCTTTCTTTAGTTTGTAGTTCATATGCAGACTATGTAAAGAAACACTCTTGCTTCCTATTCAATTTTTCTACTACTACTATTATTATTACTATTATTATTATTTTCGTCTGCCTGCAGTAAAGACTAAAATAGACTAAGTTATATATATTACTCCTTCCGTCCCAAAATTAAGCAAGTGTATTAATTTCATAAGTCAGCCCCCGTGCGCTCAGCCAATACGAGCGCATGGATGAGCCTGTGGGCCGCGGCCGGCTGGTGGTGTAATATTCCCTTACCATTTAACTTTAATGAATTATGTTAGTTATATTTCACGGTACTTATCGACCGGTTAGCGCTTAGAGTTTAGACTTGGCGGCCTTCATTTTCAAACATTAGATGTTATCATAGTAGTGAAATGTAATTAATGATAGAATTAATTAAGAGGATTAGGGGTGGTTAATGTTATAATGTTACATTTGATATATATGCAAATGATAAGCGACTTAAATACACATTGGTTCACACAAAAAACAGTCTTTCAAATAAATCCATCCCTATGTCTTTACTCTAAAATACCCTTCATAAAATATTTTTTATCAATTCCATCCATTATACTCTAACTTCCTCAATATTACACATTAGCCCCAAATTTAAATAAATATACCACATTAATCCCCATTTTAATAATTTTTTGAAAAATATTTTTTTTTCCAGCCAGATTCCAGCGTTAGACTTTTTTTTTTTTTTTTCGAAAAGTTTTTTTTTCTGAATTTTTTTTCCGGCCGGTCAATCACCACTTACCGCCGGGTCTTCGGCGTTGACTTTTTCTTTTTTGATTTTTTTTTTCTCAAATAAAATTATTTTAATTAATATTACTGTGTTGGCTGCTAAAGTACTGTCTCAAACAGTAAGATTACGGTCGAAAAGAGCAAAATTGCAGGCTAAGACGATAAATTAATTAATACAGTAAAATTACTGTCTCAGACAGTAATATTATTGTCTCAGACAATAACATTACTGTTTCCGACAGTTAGATTATTGTTGGAGACAATAATTTATCAATTTATTTTCTTGAATATTTAATCCCATTAATTACACAGTGCTAATATAAAATACATGAAATTTGATTATTCGTGAGAATATAAATACGTTTTCGAGTAATTAATATATTCCAACAGGCAAATAATTTGTTTTATTATAAATGCACGCAGAAACGATTTATATTGACCATTAAATGCACAAAACATAAACCGTACGTGGAGAGCAAACAAACGGTAAAATTTCAGCCCGCGCGTGATGCGTGGATTAGGGCCGAAAAGTTTTAGGTCGTGCGTGAAACTCACGCACTAGGGTTTCGCTCGCCGAATCCCGTGAACGCCAATCGGAGGATGGTCGTCCTCTCTAGCTAGGCAGTGACGATGAATGGAGCTTCGAAAAGGGTGATCCTTAACAAAACATCAAAATTTAATAAACGTAGGTATAGGTTAAGTACAAATCAGATGCCAAAAAATGATCGCTCGGATACCATGTAGAAAATGAATATATAATTCATATTATTGTGTATTTAGGAAAATAATACAAGGGAGTAATATATAGGGGCAATTTGCTATATGTCCTCCTTTAAGAGATTTTATGTCTATAAATCCAACTAATAAAACTCAATTTTTAGTAAATTTATTATTTTTAATAGGGTAAATTCCACTTTACCCCCTTATACTCTGCCCAAGAACCACTTTACCCCCTCGTACTCTTAATTTCGTCGATTTACCCCCTTGTACTTGTACAATTTTCCAATACAACCCTCTTCGTCAACTTTTTTCGATTTTGACTCTGACGCCATTTGGTCAAGAGTCAAAATATTGACGTAAATATTGAGTTTTTTCGATTTTGACTCTCGAGATTAGAAAAGAGAAAGTGTCACACATTCATATATTTTTTTCTTTGCACTGGGTGGAATCGATCAATTTTTGGGTCTTGATTTTTACCAAGTTAGGGGTTCAATTTGGGGATATCTTGGAAGGGGAAGTGGTGGGAGAAGAAGAAATGACAATATTGATGGAGGAGAAACGACGCGTTATAGGCAGTGGCAATTTTGTAATTTACAGAGTTGACCAAATGGCGTTAGAGTCAAAATTGAAAAAAAAAAATTGAAGAAAAGGGCTGTATTGGGAAATTGTACAAGTACAAGGGGGTAAATCGATGAAATTGAGAGTACGAGGGGGTAAAGTGACTCTCAGTCAGAGTACGAGGGGGTAAAGTGGAATTTACCCTTTTTAATATGTCAAAAATATCCCTAACAATATATGGAAATAAAAATTTCCAAAATAAATATCCCATATTTTTCTCCTTGCAGTTAATTAACCCATTCCAAAACGTCACGTATTATCAATCTCAAATTCCACCACACCCAAGAATCGATTTCATCAAATTTCACCGCTCCAAAAAATCGATTTCATCAATACCAAACCTAACTAGAAATCGCATTGAGTCTGTCGTTTGCAATCCACAAAATTTCGTGTGTTGTCTACGTTGGGAAATCAGTTTTTTTTTCTTTTCTCGTTTGTATTTGGAGATCGTTTGTTGTTTGAAGACATCGTTTGTTGTTTCTTCATCTGTTGTTTGTGATTTCTACAATGGCTCAAACACAATTTCGTCTCGGTAAACAATACTCCTATTAACTACATGTACATAGCATTGTTCGATTTTTTCAATACTCATTCAAAAACCCGTTTTTTTTTGAGACAGCGAGCGAACGAGGATGATGAATTCGAATCCCCGAGAAATCAGATATAAATTGCAGGGTTTGTTGAAGTTAGTAGTCTAGTTTTTTTTTTTTTTTAATTGCAGTTTGCACTTTGCGATTCTCTATTGTAATTGAAGTTGTTATTGGTTGTTTGCAGTTCATGTTTGGCCTTAATTGGAGTTCGTATTAGTTGTTTGCATTTCATGTTTACATTTGTAAGATAAACTGTTGTTTTCATCTCCAATTAATAATTGCTATTAATTTCTTTTAAATTTTACTTAAGCAGTTTTTATTAAGCTACTTTTTTTACACTTTGAAGCATGTATGTTGCAAAAGACATTTATTTGCAATTTTAGTTTTCACTTTGAAACTATTTTGTAATGTAACGCTTGTTGTATGTTGACGTTCTTGAGTTGCGAATTATGTTGCTAGCAATTAGGTTTACATTGTACTATAATCCTCATAAATTGGACTTTAGATTAGTTTTTCTCTTTTTACACATGTTTGCAATCAATTTTCTATTTGCATTTTTCAGATTATTTTGCAAATCTTGTTTGAACTTGCGTATGTTGTTTGTTTTTTGCAATCACAATTCTTTTTTGCTATTTTTCCTTAACTTTGCAATTAGTAAGTCGTGGTTAAAGTTTGCAATTTTTTTTTTTTTGTAGGTTCAAGATTGTACATTATATCCTGCCGTGAGAGTGTTTCAACCCATACATGCCTGGGTAAAAAAGAAAGAAGATAATTTTCGGTTAATGCCGCCGACATGGTCAAAAATTATTGTTTAATGCTTTACATTTATTTTTCTCTTTGAATTTTAATTTATTTTTTGCATCATGATTTATTGTGAAAATATTACACTTTTTAGAGTTTTGTTGCACATCCTGTAATATTGTTATAATTTATTTTTTCTATTTCAAATGGAAATTTGTATTTTTTATTTTTTATTGCTAACATATTTTGTCGTTTTAAATAACTTTGGTAGTTTACAGTTTACAGTTTGCACTTCATGTTTTATTATTTTTCGTGTACAATTTGCCTTCACAGTTTGTATTTGCAGTTTGTAATTAGTGGTTGTTAATGTTAGCAACTATTACATTTGTTGTTTTGTATCGTTGCAGTTTTCTATTTTATGTTGCAAATTTATTATGTTGTTCAAATTTTTTATTTTGTTGTTTGTTCAAGTATAACTGATAAGAAAATGCAAACAAAAAAAATGCAATATTGTCGAGAACATACAAAATAACAATTAAAATCCAACACATATAATCTCAAGAAAATTAATAATTGAAAGATTGCTATAAAAATACTTATGTAAAAAATATTAAATATTTTTATAAAGTAATAAATAATTAATTTTCAAATTTTGTTGCCTTGAGAGAGAGGGTGAAATACGTGTGTGATAGAGAAGGGATGAGAAAGAGATGTGTGTAGGTGTGATGAGATGGGAGATGTGTTTGACCGTGTAGAAAGGAGAGAGAGTGAGAGATTTGTGGGATTTGTTCCTTTAATTTCTAAAATAACTATTTACATATAAATATTAATTGGGGGCATCTATGTCTATACACTAATAATTTAATTTAATTTAATTGATTAAGGACCTACACCTATATTCATCAAATAGATTGGATCTCCACCTATATAAGTTTAGAATAAGGAGTGTCTAGCCAATTTCCCCTAATATATACTCCATAAGCCTAACTCAAGGTTAAACTAGAATACTGACCAATGTTGCATAATAATTCAACTCTAAATTATATACATTATTTATATACTCCATAATGATAATATAATTTATGTTAAGAGTTTTTATGTTATAACTTTATTTAAGAAATATTTTATGTTAAAGCAAATTAAGAATATATATATTTAGAATACTTGTATCTCAAATATTAGTTTTGAGCATTTTAAACAAATACATGCCTTGAATTGATATGAAAAAAATAATATTCAATTTTGTAATACCGGAACTTTTGATAGGACAACAATAATAAATTTCATTCTACCAAAATTTCAGTAATGATATTGATTTAAGGAGTTTGATGCGGTTACCCTACCAACCTCACCTCTATTTATAATGAGGTTATACACTTCCCTTTTTAAGGAGAAAAATAGAGTTATTAACATCCTTTCGGTTTTAATTTAGTTATATTATATTTATCCTTGTACTGTTTAATGGGAGACAAAATTTCAAAGAAATGTTTGATAATATGAAGTAAATCTAATACGAACCTACACGAATCGTTGTGATAGCAATTACTTTGTTCCACAATAACCGTCACTTTAAAGAAATATTTTTATTTCAAATTCTCTGACACTTTACAGCTCCAAGCTCCAATACTACATTAAGTCCATTTTTTTCCCCATATTTTATCCATATTTATTAAATTTTTCTCTCTTATCACAATATGAAATTATCAAGATTATTTTACTATTTTTAATATATTTCTCTTAAAATTAATACACATTTATCTTAATATATATTTTTTTCATCTTTATCTCCTCTCTCATCTCTCCCACCTTTCTTCTTCCCCATCATCTTCATCACCTTTTTCACCTCCACAAAATTATTTTTTTCCTCTACACCACAGCATATATATCCCTTTTCTATTTATCTATTTTTCTTTCTTCTTCGTCTATTTTGATTCTCCCTCCATACCCAGTCGTCACACACAACTTTTTCCGGTCATCTACCACCAGATTCATCAAATTCCGGTCCCCCACGGCTTACTCCACCCAGATCCCACCACCAACAGCCAGCCACCTCCAACGCAGTGTTTTAGACAAATACTAGAGTCAATGGCCGGTTTCCAGGTTCACCGGTTTCGTCCGGTCCCACCGGGGTTTAAACATTTGAACCGGGTTCTTAGTTTTTCTGGTTTTAGAGGTCGAACCGGGCCGTTTTTTTCACGGGTCGCGGTCGGACCGGCCGGTCCAATCCGGTTCCGACAACAATAACCCCTTGATTTTTAGATTGATGTAGAATTAAAAAAAGAACTGGTAATAGAGCTTTTTTCCTTGTTTTGGCTAAGAATGAAAAAGGAAAAAATAAAAATAAAATAGCGGCTGTACCACCGGAATTGCGAGCCAATCATAGCCAAACCACTTTTCTTCTAGTCGAACCGGATTGGGCCGAAGAAAGAAGCATAGCGTGGTCTGCTTCGTATCTACACCCGCGTGGCGCCACGTGTACACTCCTCTAACATCTCCTTTTTATTATAATATTATATTATATTATTTTATTTATATACACACGTTAGTAATCGCAAATATATATATATATATATATATATATTATTATTTAACTATTTTTGTTTTATAAGGCACAGCAAATTAAAGTCGAAAATTACTCCCCCTCGGTTCACCCAAAGATGAAAGATTTCAAGATACAGATTACCCCTCCTCCTCTAGTAAGTGAACACACACACACACACACACACACTGTGTGAGAAACAAGAATTTGCTGGGGATCGAGTAGAGGCGGCTGCTTTTTTATCCACAGAATAATTACAAAAGTTTATTTTATTTTCTCTCTCTAGAAAACAACAAAGAAAAGGGAGAGAGAGAGAGAGAAAGAGTGATTTCCGTTTGTTTACCGAAAATGGGGAGAAAGAAGCTGGAGATCAAGCGAATCGAGGATAACAGTGCTCGGATGGTTTGTTTTTCGAAGAGAAGAAATGGTCTGGTTAAGAAAGCCAAGGAGTTATCTGTTCTTTGCGATGCCGACGTGGCTGCCATTATCTTCTCCAAGAGGGGAAAGCTTTATGAATATTGTAGCGCCAATAGGTAATTAACACCACCTAATCTGTTTTTTTTCTTCTTAATTATTTTAATTCTCTTTTTGTTTATGTATATACAGTTGAAATTGTTGGTTGATGGGAATTTCAAAACCCTAGTTCTCTCATATTCCTAAAATAGAAGATTTCGAGATTTTTAGTAACCAGATTACTATCTTTTAGAGCAAGAATTAATAAGAGGATCGGATCTTGAAAATTCCCTAGCGTGCCTCTGTCTTTCGAATGCCTCCATGTGGGGTGTTTTTGTTATTAGTTAATTTCGGATGTTATTTGTTAATTTTCTCAAACAAATGTAATAAAAGTCCAAATTCAGTTAATCAAATATTATTTTTATGCCGAACGAAATCGAAACCGAAACCGAAACCGAAAATAAAACAAATTCATACCAAAACGGATTAACATCGAACCGACAAAAAACCGAGACGTTCGGTTCTTAAAATATGAAAAACCAATATTGTTGGTACGTGTTTGGTTTATTGCAAAAAACCGAACCGTACACACCCCTACACAACATTAGTGTTTGTCATTCAATCATTGAAAAAAAATGATATATTTAACTCCGGAAAAAAATTGTTTCATATTAGTATTTGTTAATACTTAATAGTCATGTGCTTTCAGAGCCATCTTAAATATTATATTGTCACGAGTTATCCTCGTGCATATGACAACCTTTGTTGAATCACATATAACTTTCCATCTTTGTATAACGTCTCATAAATTATTTCATAATAATATTATTATTTGTAGTGTCAAAAAAAAATATTATGTTTAATGCTTGTACGTACTTTAACAAATTTAATATCACTAGAGAATATTATTGTTATTCAACACAATTAATTTATTATTGAGATAATAAGAATATTGTTTTATTCTTTTTACCATGTAAAGTATAATTTCAAAATAAATAAGTAAATAAAGGATTAAAAAATAGGGAAGGACAATAAGAGCAAGGTGTTACTTAAAGGTGTGTTTGATATTTTTGAATGTTAACTAATGAAAGTTGAACAGTTTGCAAGCAAACAATTATTTCTAATGTCTATATTAAATTATATGATCGATTATATAAAAGAACAGAACATTTCTATATATTGAGTATATTTTTATAGTTTAATATGTGCTTTTAATTTAATATAAATGGTAGGTTAAATAGCACTTGACAATCCCGTGGTTCGGACTTCATGCGCATGACTCTCTCTTATAGTTTCAATATAAGCACATGACCCGCACATGACCCCCCATAGTTTGAACTTTGTACAAATAACTCCTTTATACTTTTAATATAAGCACATAACCCCCTTATGATATTTCACGTGGTAAATAATCATCTGCATTAAAAAGAAGAAATTATTGAAAGTAAAGGGGGTCATGTGCTTATATTAAAATACGAGTGGTTTATATGCTATATTGAAAGTACCAGGGGTTAGGTGCACAGAGTCCAGACCACAAAGGATAATTAAGTGCTATTTACCCTAAATAATATATGTGATGTTGCATTTGCAGTATACCCTCAATAAAAGATAATGTTCAACAATATAATAAACGTAAAAGTTCAATCTTTTAGCACACACTCTGGATATTATCAAGTTTTGGTCCTTCCATTAAACTTTCTTTTATTTTTTTCAAAGTTCAAGCTATATAGAGAGACATATTTTGCATCTGATGACTACATTTGAAAAAACCAAAAAAAAGAAAAAAACCCAAGGAATTAAATGGTCTCGAACGGGTAATTTCACGACCCTTTACGCAAAACGTGTCTTGTTGGAAGAAGATTATTGTACTCGAGCTTCCAAGTTAACACTGGCTACAAGTTCTTACTCGTAACCGGCATATCATCTTTTGATCATGTTTTCTTCGACTGATCATGAATTCATTTTTGCACCTTGATATCGCTTTTCTTGTTTCTTACGCCTATCTTACATTAGTTCCTATGTAACAAAAGTGTATTACAATCCTCACTTTTTATTTAAGACGTGAAAACTTGAGCTTATTTAGAGTGTCACGTTGCTTATTGGTTGGTCGATTGGTCACATTTTAAGATTCTCATATATAAACGAAGATTTATTTTTATTTCATTTTTTAATCAAAAAAAGAAAGACAAAGGAACAAATGGATATTATATGTACTAGCAACATATTGTCTGTTTGTAAGGAATGAATGTACTCTAAATTCTAGACAATTTAAGAATGTTTCCCTTTCTACTTTCCAACATTCCATATTTGATAAAGTACATATGATTTTGTTTCTTAGTGAAAGATCATGCCATTTCTTGTTTGCCTTAACTTTATTCCAATTGCATTTTTATTCTTCTTTTGGTTTTACCTCAATATTATTTTGTTTTGGCATGAGCATTATAATACCTTGATCATGTTGTTACTGTTGTTATTAAACAGCATATCGCAGGTCCTGCAAGAATATAAAAGTCGAATCGAGAGTGAGAAAGATGGTTGCGATACAGAGGTAAGATTTACGCCCGAAGATGGATTTCGAAAAAAAAAAACCAAAAAAAAAAAAAAAACTTAATACTCAGGTCTTACTCAAGATTTATATTGTCAAAACATTGATCATTAATGAAATTTGAAATATTATCGCTTATCAATTAGGTAAGATAATTCCGTAATTTTTCAAGAATGTTATATGACTGTTGGTCTTTTGTCATTTAATCTGAGAATAGGAGTTCGATCGGATAATTCAACTTCACTCTCGTATATGCATAGATGGGTGATATTATTAAATACATGATTTTGATTGATGTTTATTCGTTGAGATATGTGGTGTTTGGAATTTTTATAGACATCGGTCTCGTGTGATGTTTGAGGCCTAATAATTCTTCCAAAGATAGAAATAAATCTACTAGCGGACGTGATTCATTACTTAGAACTAAAGTAGGAAGGCAATTTTTTTGTTTGAAGTAAAGTCTCTTAAGCTCCATTTGGATATGGACAGGGATTTCAAGTCTATAGTAATAAATCTCTTGCACTTGTTTGAACTGAGAGATCTGATGAAGAATTTCAAATCCACACTCCACCATTTTAGTTATAAATTGGGTCATTCGTGTGGATTTCAATTATCTCAAAATTGGAGTCATTCTAAATCGTTCTTTCAAATTCATTCCCCAAATCAAATCATTCCACCCAAATGGCGCCTTATGCACTTTGGACAGAGGGATTCGAAACGACAGATTTGTAATCCCGCACAATTGCTCAAAAAACAACTGAAATGATAGCATTGGATATGAAATTCCTAAATCAATTCCTTTCTAGCCGAATGTACCGTAAGTTTAAATTTTCATTTGCAATCCCTTCTTTTTATTCTTAATTTACTCGTTCTTAATATATGCCTTATCTCGAGCTATTGCTCTCTAAGTCACTATTTGTTTTCTAGTGTTCCTTTTTTCGAAAATCTACTTAGTTTCATGATATGCCTACAAAATCTGGTCAGATGACAGAAGATTTTTTCTATTAGTGCTCATGATACTTTGATAGATGGTTTTGAATCTATTGCCGTTTGCTCGCTCTCTTTCTCGATCTGTGATCTGTTAATCTTCTAACACGTAACGATAAATTAGTCGACCAACATAGTTGATTTTAGTCAACCACCAACATCCATTCATTTATACATTTATTTATTTATATACGTAACAACATATTAGTCAGTAGTCCACCTAGCTCTGAGGTCGACCTACCTAGTTAACCATATTAGTCGACACAAAATTAGGTCTTTGTGAAAAGACGAAAAAAAAAATACGGAGTAGAGGAACATTTGTATAAAGTTTGGATTCCGAGTAAAGACAAAATCAAAATATAGGGTCAAGTTAAAATGAAAATTTCCTGACTAAGGAGGTTCAATACTTCTATAATATATAGACACCAATGCTCACCTCAAGTTGGAACTGCTTAAGTTACGTAACACTCCCCTCGAGCTAGAGTCTATGAATAAGTAGATATTATTAGTTCATGACGACAACAATTTCTTCATTACCTAGGGTTCCCAACAAAAGACGGAGCAGTAAGAGCTGTAATAACAAGATTAACAGCATAAAGGACAACACAAAGGACAACACGAAGATTGTCACAAAACAAAGAGGACTACTCGGAAATTATGGTTTCAAAGTAGATTTTGAGATTCATTTTCAAAAATTTCGTTTTTTTTTTTTGGGTTTTTATATTAAAAATCCAACTCTCCCTGGATACACTCGACACTCGACTGTCGACACCATGTCAATATAGAAAAGGCAGGGTTGGTCAGACGAAATATTATAGAAATGCCAGACATATAATAATATTATAGAGTGAGCCGACTCTCTTTATAAGAGATGGGAACATAGTTGTAAATTTGTAATAAAGAAGAAATTCTTCAAAAATATACACACTAATCTACATATAAGGGCATTCATTTCACAAGGTGATTGATTGGCAGGATCTGTACTCCAAAAACGGTGATTATCTTACATATGGTGAGCTTCTCAAAACTGTTGGAAGGTAACTCCCGATTTCTGAATAATTTTATTTTGTTTTTGTTGCAAAGTTTTCGGGGTTGTCTACTCACAAGTTATATTTCTTCCGATAGTGAACTTAAGGAGCCACGTGTTGAGCAGCTAAGTGTGGCGGACCTTGGTCTCATGCAGAAACAACTTGAGACTGCATTAATGGAGTTACGTTTGACTAAGGTTTCATCTTCACTCTCCATCATATTTTGCAGTCCCTTTGTATATTCTACTAATTTGTTTACTCAATGAACTGTAGAAAACAAATGTGACCCCAAACATATAAAGTGCACTTAAACAAGTATTCTGCTAAGAGAAAATTCATCATACGGTCATACCTCATTCAGACCAGCAGTTGTTCGATTCTCTATGTTTTTCTTTTGAACCAAGCAAAGCAATGATACATTTGTCTTAAAACATTGATATTCTCGTTAACTTTTATCTCATATAGTTTGTTCAAGAGTGGGTTATGAATGTGTGTGTGGTATATCAATGCGATTTCATGAACTAAAGAAGTCAACTTCATATAGTAGTTTTTGTTTACCTTTTTGATGAACTGAGCTTATGTGGCAAGAATGTTCGAACATCAGTAGACTAGTAGACTTCTTTCCAGTTTCTTGTCAACCTGTAAAAACATATTAAAGTTAATTTCCATCCATACAACATTGTGATGTCAGAATTTATTAATTTATTACTTCATGCAGACAAAAATGATGACGGATGCTCAGTCAAGCCTTCAGGAAAAGGTGCGGAAATCTATTTTTGCCACTATTATATTGCAGGGAAATTGTTGTTATCCGAGTATTCTCCAGTGTGTGTGTGTGTGAGTGAAAAAGGATAAAAGCTTAGATGCATAGAGCATGTTATTGCGGACAATTGGTTCATGTGAAGTAAGATAAGTGCTTATATTATGTGAACAGGAAAAGATGCTGGAAGAAGAAAAAAAGAATTTCAACGAGGTTATTAAAGTTGAAACCCTGCATATATATATATATATATATATATATATATATATATATATATATATATATATATATATATATATATATATATATATATATATTATGATAACACAAATGAATTTATTAGACACAATTGTTTTACATATTACAGATTGTTGAAGGCAATAAGTGTGCTAAGAAAAAGAAGGTGGTGATAGATCTCAACATTGCCGCAGACGGTTAAACGACAAATAGAAGCATACAACACCGGACGGACCTCCTTCAAACTTTTATGTGTAAAATAAAAATAAATCATCTGCAGAATCATAAAAATGCATGCAGGTATAAATAAAAGCTGCTAGAGGAATATCTACCTCTTTATTGTGAGCGAGGCACTCGTTGCATGGTGTAAGCTGCTTGAACCCTCTTCTGTATCACCGTTAAATATTGCTCTGTTTTTACGCTTGAACATATATGGAAAATATATATGCTTTGCTTTAGCCCACGCCTCTTTTATCATTGCATACAAAAAGAAAACTATCTCCGCAAACGTGGTGGAATAATCTTCACCTGAAAAATTAGGCTTCCTTTAGTTGTTGACGTGGATTCACATTGTAGAGAAAGAAAAGAAACTAGATGATGAATGCATATTTTTCCTACTTGCTTTTAAACGTACCAAGTCGATGTTTTAAGGGAAGAAACATAAACAAGTTGGTTCTCTTCTTCCTATTTGGAATAGAGGATATTGTAAAGCTCAAGGGGAATATATAGTGTTCTTGATTTTCGGTGACTCTTAAGAGTGAGAAGATAAACACGGTATATTAACTTCCCACTTAACTAGAATAATTGATTTAACTTGCGATACTACTCCAGGAGTTATACATTCTGGTCACCCGTATGCAAAGTGGTTTATGCATTATAACTAGCCCTAATGCCTGCATTCGCCATTTTAGTACTCACAAGTTCCACTCAAAATCCTACACGAGTCTAAAAAAATTCAATACTATTAGGAACATAGTTTTGGTGTAGAAGAGACCAAGAAAAAGAGAGATATTTAGTCGGCCCTGCATTTAGAAACATTGTGCTTCATGCTACGTGTTTTAGATGAAAATAGAGTTACGGGTTTTGGAGCAAGACTAGATTTTGGCCTTCTACATAGAAAAGAGTTCAGAAATTAAAAAAGAAAAAAAAAAGGGAAACGAGCTTCCCTACAGATCAAAACAGACCGTCCAACTAATTGGTCCAAAGTTCTTGGAGTTTGATTAAACTACAGACCTAAATGTGGCACTGTCGAGTTGGTTTTCAAACCACGTAAACAGTTACCAAGTTCGACTAATAAGTTCAACCAATGGACCAACATTGAAAATAGAGATTATATATCATGTGAGTTCAGAGGCACGTAGCAACAATACCAAAAACATGATTCATAATACACCGGATTATTCAAAATGAAGAAAAAACAGCAAAATCCGATCCAATTTATCGTAATCGATTAGTTAATACATGCAAGAATGAGAATAGGCATTCTCAAATGGGCTTGAAAGGAATGGGCACATCCAAAATTGTCCCTTTAGACTAAAATTTAAACATAAAACGTACTTTTAATCAACATCTACTAAACGTTTAACTCTCCTACACTTCATCGTTTTCTTTCATAGCAACCTCGAGGCAAGAACTCCTCTTTATTGCATAGCATGTGACTCTAGACGAACATGAAATGTGTCCACAAAAAAAATGATATCAAACGAAAATAACAATAGTTAAAAAAGGTTCTCCTTGTCTCGTACCACATTCGACAATTTGATTTTGGCTCTATTTAAATCTTGATTCATGTATTAAATCACATTTGTACCAATATTGTCCATTAACCAATTATTGAGCCTGATTAGACCTTTTGTGAATCTCTTTTCTTTTGTAAACCGCACAATGTTAAAGTCTCGAAAAAAAAAATGTACCTAATACATGTTAAATAAGATAAAACTCATAAAATGGATTTCGGTAAGTCCCGATGAAGGTCCACCCCTAAAAGGCAAAGTGATTCTTCTTGTTAGTCAATTTGTCAATCACCTCTAAAGTGGTTCTATTATTTTCTTGAGTGGTATTTGAAATTGTTGTCGAGCAAAGGGACTTAAGATATTAAAATTTGTAAGACAAGGAAACGTACCTTTCGAACTTGTTTCCAAAATCCAAAGTACTAAAAAATAGCACCAAACAACCATTGGAAACACATTGCTTCATTTTAGCTCATCTTTATATTCTAGCATCTTTTCTAACACCGATCATAACGTTTCAACAAAAATAGAACAATTCACGAGGGTGGAATACCAATATTAACTGCTTACTTTAATATCTCTTATTAGGGCTCTATAGATACGCCTAACCGTTTTTTGAACCCATATATGAAGTATAATATGCTGTAGCTTCCAATCCCTCTACACTTTCCATACGCCTGAACATTTTACATATCTCTACACATGCATGAGATGCAAAATGCGCTTCGAATCGAAAATATTGAAACGAGAACATATTTGATATGTAATTCAATACTCTATTTCTTTTTGCAAGCTTGTTAAAACTAGAGTCTCTCGTATTTGCAGGACACGGAACAAACGAGTGCAAGACGACTTTCTCCATTTTAAATAAAAGACACCATGACAGCCAAAGGAAGAACAAAGCACATATCCTGCCAATTTTTACAGCCTTATATTTTATTATATAATATATATTCCTTCTGCAATTCTACACACACACACACACACACACACACACACACACACACACACACACATATATATATATATATATATATATATATACACACACACACACACACAAACACATATATATGTATTACACACATGGATCTCAGATTCAGACTTTTGTGGAGAAAATATGATTTGTACACGAGTTCAGAAACAATCAGCCCAACTTGTTTGAGATTCTTTTGTATTTCTTCTCTTATTCACACACACACACACAGACACACACACACACAGACACACACACAGAGATAAATTAATCGAGCAGGTTAAAAACGAAGAGAAATAGAAAACCTCTTTGCATGGGAATAGAACATCACACAAGAATTAAAAATGGAGGAGCTTCGAATCAGTTAATAAACTTACATCAAATCCAAGTTTGAAGTTCTCTCTCTGCATATGCATCAAAACCCTTTCCGCTTGCAAAATTTGGAAAATTAAAATTAAAAACCCTAAAAAAAAACCGCATCTTCACCCACCCCCACACCTCACCGCCTTTGGATAGAGGATTCAAGCTTCCATTACCCCGAATTTCTGCCGCTATCTAAAAGTTGGTATGGCGAAGGGGTAGAGAGAGAGAGAAGAGAGAGAAAGAGAGAACACATATATGAAGTATAATATATGGATTTCCCACTCTTTACGATTTTAGATATCTCTATCACATGCATGAGATGCAAAATGCGCTTCGATTCGAAATTGTTGAAACGAAAACATATTTGATATATAATTCAATACTAGTATTTCTGTTTTGCAAGCTCGTTAAAACTAGTCTCTCTCGTATTTGCAGGACACGGAACAAAAGAGTGCAAGACGACTTTCACCATTTTAAATAAATAGAAGACACCATCAGAGCCAAAGGAAGAACAAAAAAGTACATATCCTGCCAATTTTTACAGCCTTGTATTTTATTATATAATACACAGCTTTATATATATATAAATACATATTCCTCTACAATTATGTATATGTATATACACATAAACGCATATATATGTAGTACATACATGGATCTCGGATTCAGACTTTCGTCAAGTAAAATATGATCTGTACACGAATTCAGACTTATTCACACACACACACACACAGTCATACACAGAGATATAAATTTACCGAGCAGGTTAAAAACGAAGAGAAAATAGAACATCAGAGAAGAATTAAAAATGGAAGGAGCTTCGAATGAGTTAATAAGCTTACATTTTATGCCAAGTTTGAAGCTTTCTCTCTCCATATGCGTCAAAAACCCTTTCCACTTGCACAAATTAGAAAAAAAATTAAAATAAAAAACCCTAAAAAAATCGCATCTTCACCCACCCCCACACCTCACCGCCTTTGGATAGAGGATTCAAGCTTCCATTACCCCGAATTTCTGCCGCTATCTAAAAGTTGGCAGAGAGAGAGAGAGAGAGAGAGGGGAGAGAGAAAGAGAGAGAGAGGCGTAGAGATGAGCTATTATTAAGCCAAGTGGCTGATGCTTATATTATTATTTTTATTATTTATTACTCAAATTATTATTATTATTATTATATATGGCAACACCTTAACCCTTCAAAAGATTGACCCTTTATTACTTGTTCAAATTAAACGCACTACACGTGGCAGTCAATGCTTATCACAAGTATATATAAATATCCATCAAATAAAGGGTAAATTCCACTTTCCCCCCTTGTACTTTGGCTCGATATCACTTTACCACCTTCTACTCTCAGTTGCATCCATTTGCCCCCTTGTACTTGAAAAATTGTCTCAATGTGGCCCTCGCCGTTAGTTTTCAGACCTTTGACCTTAGCACCGTTTGATCTAAGTCTGAAAATTACTAAAAAGTCACCCCTCCCAGTTTAAATAATTATTAAAAAAATAAAAAAAAACAAAAAATAAAATAATAAAAAAATTTAAAGACAACGAGAAAACATAGTCCACGACGCCAGCCACAATTTATTTTTTTGTTATTTTTTTTTTATTTTTTAATAATTATTTAAACTGAGAGGCGTGGCTTTTTTGTAATTTTCAAACTTATATTAAACGGTGTTAAGGTTGAAGGTGTGAAAACTAACGGCGAGGGCCACATTGAGACAATTTTTCAAGTGGGGGGGGGGGGGGATCGATGCAATTGAGAGTAGAAGGGGATAAAATGATATCGAGCCAAATTACAAGGAGCAAATCAATGCTATTGAGAGTAGAAGGGTGTAAAGTGATATCGAGGGAAAAATTAGAATTTACCCTAAAATAAAATCAGAAAAGAAAAAAAGTGTAGTATCTTATAGAATAAAAGCCTTAATCTTCCTCTTAATTAATTAATCTAATAAATAAATTGCAACATCTATCCCGAGGTTAAAGGGTAAATTAAGTAGAAGTAAATTAAGGTCAAATTATGAAAAATCTCTAGTGTTTGAGTAATTACAACCACCCCAACTATGACTTGTTACGCGCCGCCCTTACGGTATCAAATTTAGTGGAATCTTCTAAATTATGTGGAATATTCTCCAGTTTGTACCCGTTTTACTCTATTAGATCTCCACTTTCAAAATAAAATATATCTCGCTTGACTTTTAAATATCGTCATTTATATTACAAATATATTCTTTACATTTAACTGTAACTAAAAATGAGGTTTATTCCAATAACATTAGATATTTTACTAGTTTTAGGGGTTTCAGGATTATGGCATTCATGTTTATTTGAAATTTGAAATAAGAAAACAATGTGTCATCGAATTAATCAGGTAATATTTGAAAAATAAAATAAAATAAGGGGTAATGGCAAATAGGCCCATGACAAGGGCACTTAATTAAAATAGGGACATCCAATTTTTTTGTCTTTCAAATAAATCCACGCCATTCAAACTTATTTGCAAATAAGGAAAATCCCTTTATATATACCAAAATTACCCCCAATTCATTGAAACCCAATTCAACTCCAATTTCATGATTTACACCCCAATTTCATCAATTAACCAATTTTAACCCAAATTTCAATTTTGACCCCAATTTTAACCCTAATTCGTATCAATTCCACCCATTATGCTCTAACTTCTTTAATATTACACATTGACCCCGGATTTTAACAAATATATCACATTAACCCCCAAAACTTTTTTTTTTCAGAAAATAATTTTTTTTCTGAAATATTTTTTTTCCGGCCAGATTCCGGCGTTGACTTTTTTTTTTTTTTTTTTTTTTTTGAATTTTGTTTTCCTGAATTTTTTTTCCGGCGGGTCTCCGGCGTTGACTTTTTTTTTTTTTTTTTTTTTTTTTTTTTTTTGAATTTTGTTTTCCTGAATTTTTTTTCCGACCGGTCAACGGCCGTTGACCGCCGGGTCTCCGGCGTTGATTTTTTTTTTTTTTTTTTTTCTTCTTAAAAAAAATATTTTAATTAATTTTACTGTCTTGGCTGCTAAATTACTGTCTCCGGCAGCTATTTAACTGTCGGAGACAGTAATTTAACTGTTAATTGACTGTTTTTTTTTTTTTTTCTTCAAAAATATTTTAATTAATATTACTGTATTCGTTGCTAAATTACTGTCTCCAACAGTTATTTAACTGTCGGAGACAGTAATTTAACTGTTAATTGACTTTTTTATTCTTAAAAAAATATTTTTAATTAATATTACTGTATTCGTTGCTAAATTACCGTCTCCAGCAGTTATGTAACTGTCGGAGACAATAATTTAACTGTTAATTGACTTTTTTATTCTTAAAAAAAATATTTTTAATTAATATTACTGTATTCGTTGCTAAATTACTGTCTCAAGCAGTTATTTAACTGTCGGAGACAGTAATTTAACTGTTAATTGACTTTTTTATTCTTAAAAAAAATATTTTTAATTAATATTACTGTATTCGTTGCTAAATTACTGTCTCCAGCAGTTATTTAACTGTCGGAGACAGTAATTTAACTGTTAATTGACTTTTTTATTCTTAAAAAAAATATTTTTAATTAATATTACTGTATTCGTTGCTAAATTACTGTCTCCAACAGTTATTTAACTGTCGGAGACAGTAACTTAACTGTTAATTGATTTTTTTTTTTAATTTTTTTCCTTAAAAAAAATTTATTTTAATTAATATTACTGTCTTGGATGTTAAATTACTGTCTCCAACAGTAATTTAACTGTCTTAGACAATAATATTAATAATATTACTGTTCGGAAAAATAATATTCATAATATTACTGTCCCAAACAGTAATATTACTGTCCCAAACAGTAATATTACTGTCCCAAACAGTAATATTACTGTCTGAGACAGTAATTTAGTAGTCAAGACAGTAATATTAATTAAAATATTTTTTTTCTAAGAAAAAACAATTCAAAAAAAAAAAAAAAAAATCAACGCCGGAGACCGGCGGTCAACGGTGGTTGACCGGCCGGAAAAAAAAAATTCAAAAAAAAAAAAAAAAAAAAAAGTCAACGCCGGAATCTGGCCGAAAAAAAAACAGTTCAGAAAAAAAATTATTTTCTGAAAAAAAAGAAGTTTTGGGGGTTAATGTGATATATTTGTTTAAATCCGGGGTCAATGTGTAATATTAAGGAAGTTGGAGCATAATAGGTGGAATTGTTAAGAATTATATTATTGAGGGTATTTTAGAGTAAAGACATGGGGATGGGCTTAATTGAGAGACTGTTTTTTTTGTGGACTAAAATGCATTTAAGTCGCATGTGATGGGCTTTTTTGTCATTTACCCATAAAATAATTGATCTCCACTTGACATATTTAATACTTGTATCTATAGATATTTTGTAGGGCAATAACACCTTCCGCGAAATACTACTTTAGAGTTGTATAAAATATCTTGAGTTGATTTCACTCTTTCTATCAAATATTTTAAGGGCTTCTTGCACTCTCGTTCCGATCCTATTTTTCATACCTAAATTAAGTATTTTTAATATCCCAATTTGAAATTATTGTTACACCTAAAATTATGGTGATTTAGTTTTGATTTCTCATTGTGTCACATAACACATCATATCCACGTATTACCAAATTCTATATTTTCAACAAAAATTTTGGTGAAGAAATTTGCATCCCCCACCCTTCCACCATTCTACTATTTTGTCCACCAAATCTTATTTTTCCTATTAAATATAGAAATTAAAATAAGATTTGGTGCAATTAACACCATTTTATAATTACCATATAAAATTATTATATTAACTGATTTCATATGATTACCAATTTATACATATTTATAGTAAATATATTTAATTAATTAATTAATTAGTGTTCAAAATATAAATACATTTATTTTATTATTATAATAATAATAATAATAATAATAATAATAATAATAATAATAATAATAATAATAATAATAATAATAATAATAATAATTATTATTATTATTATTATTATTATTATTATTATTATTATTATTATTATTATTATTATTATTATTATTATTATTATTATTATTATTATTATTATTATTATTATTATTATTATTATTATTATTATTATTATTATTATTATTATTATTATTATTATTATTATTATTATTATTATTATTATTATTATTATTATTATTATTATTATTATTATGTTTTAAATAAATATAAATATGTTTGGCCCTAATAAGTTATATGTTTAAAAAATAAATATATGTATTATCAGAAATTTGATAAATCAAGGAGAATATAATGAAGTAAGAAAAAGGTTGGTAGCACATTTGTGGGATAAAGGTGACCAGCTAGATTATATAATCAATATGCTTATAATCGGATCTATAATCAATATTTTGAAAATAAAATATACTAAACTTATGATTAACAATAAATTTATTATTTTGTGATATATTTGGTGAAATACCATGGGAGACCAAACTAAATGCTATTATCTATAAATAGAAAAATGATTTAATATTATTATTTTATTATTTTGTGCAAAATTTGATGGAATTGGTGGGAGACCAAATACACTATTTCTTCACTAAAAGTAGTGAATTTGCAAGTGTGCTAAGGTCTGAGATAAACCCATTTTTTCACCACAAATAATAGGATTTGGTGAAAAACATAGTAACGACGTTGGAAGATGCTCTAAGAAGGATAAATAAGTGGGTGAATTACAACCAACCCCTGATTTAAGATGCAGTTACGAAAATTCCCCTCTTTTTTTGGAAAATTATGTTCACCCTGCATTTAACGGTTGCAACAAAACCCTAATAGAGAATGTGCATTGTCCAAGTTACCCTTTACATGAAAATTAAATAAATAAATAAAAAAGATTATGACAATTGAAAATGTCATATTTACCTATTTGTATTAGCATACAAGTTTCACCCAAAATTGATATTATCCATTTTCACCCACCACTGCTGAAATTATCTTGACGGTGGTAGACCGCTGCTTTGGATTTGAAAGGGTGTGAAGTGGATTTGGCTGAAATTTCAATTTAGCCCATTATTTGAGTTATTTCTGATCTGAACCGAGATCAAAATATTTTGTAACAAAAAAAAATAAATTCTGAAATGAACCATTTTATTCTGCCATGTGTGAAGCGGTAAATTGGGGATATGCTAAAAAATATTCCACCAAATCTAATTTTTTTATTTAATATGACACCGTTATAGTCGATATGTAAGACAACAATAAAATACAGAGGCTGAATGTAATTTTGTAAATAAGAGAAGTTTTTTTTTTCATAATTACAGTTTATCTCTGGATGTGATTGTAATTTATCCTAAATAAATATATGATTTGAATGAGTTAAAGCTATTTATTTTGTTTGATAGTTTATATCTTATTGACTGTGCTTATTTAAGTAAGTGCTAAATAAAATCAATACCGAAATTCGAATTACGCTAATATGCAACAGTTTTGGATAATTTGAGGTAGGTCCAAAAAATTTGGGATTCATTTGACATGCCTCTCATTCACTAAAGTAGTTCCAATTAGGACTAATACTGGGTTGGGTCGGTCGATTACCAGCCTAAAAGCCGATCCATACGACAAACTAATTTTCCTCAAATTTGAAAATCGCTGCCGACCCAATCTTTGTGGGTCGGTTAATCGTTGACAACCGAATATTTGGTTCCGAAATGTATCGGTTGACGGGTTATACATGTCACCTAGTTCACTTAAAAAAAATCAAAATATATTTGGAATAAAAATAAGCACATTATGAGTAATACCACTGCACGCTCATCAGTTATCAGTTTAAAAAAATTAATAGAAATTTAAAAAGGAAAATATAACTAACAAATTCAAAATAATTAAAAAAACACATTCTTTATTTTATATTTTTTAATAAAATAGTTGGTTGATCGATAATTATCGGTCAACCAACTTTGATAATATTGAAAACCACCAACCAACTCATTATAGATGGGTTGGTTGAAATTTTTGACCAATCCAATGGTTCGGTTAAAAAATTATTACCCGCCTAAAAATATGGTCGGTAATGAATCGGTTGAAGGATGAAAACTAACCCAGTCGCAACCCTACTTTTGGATACTCAAAAGGAAAAAAGGACTATACTGTCTTAAACTCTTAGTATGCAATTTTCGCCTAACGGCATTCAATATTTTTTTTATCTACATTTATTATTTTCCTGATTTTTTATAAATCTATTTTTTATTTTGTTATTTTTCCGATAATTTTTTTTCTAATTTTATTTATTTACTAATTTTTTTAATGCTTTTTTTTAAAAGAATTTTTGGAAATATTTACTGTACTGAAAACGACTACAAATGACTATAGTTGATTGTTGTCATTTCTTTAGTGAGATCGGAATCTTCCTCACGCTGGGAATTGCTCTTAGCTAATTGGGTTGCCACTCCTTTCCAGAGAGCAAAGGAATGGATTTGCTAACCAGGCAAGGTGCTAATGGAAGGCTTAGAACCTGTTGTTGTTCCTCCTGGGAGGTTTAGGAGCGGGATTTACCCAAGAATGACCATAATTGTGGTGGTACGGAAGGCACGGACTCCGCGTGCATTTTATTTACACCCCAAAATTACGGTCGACCAATTATGTACATACACGAATATCACGAGTTAATTGCATACACCCCTTTTGCAAAGTGTAATTGCCGTAAAAGTCCATGTTTAAAAAAATTTATCATATACCCCCTATGATGGACTTTATTTAGCCTATCACCCATTTCCCATATCAAACGCGTTGACTGTAGTGAAACGACTAAACTACCCCTAAAAAAGATCAAGCAAAAAACTCCCCACCCCAAAAAATATACCAAAAACAAATTTCTTATGTTTATATTTCTGATTGTTTATTTTTATTTTATATCTTTAAAAAAAAAATAGTGCCTTTAGTTGGAATTTTATGAAATAAAATATGTACTAAATAGAAATAAGTCTTAAAAATCTCATATTATTTCGTGCTATAAAACTTTATTTTTTATTTTTTTAAACAATTCTATAAGTAATTTAATTGTACTGAATTTTATAATATAGTTGCTTTTAGTTTTATAAATATTGTATATTTCTTTATTTTTGTAATTATAAATATTTATATATATATATATATATATATATATATATATATATATATATATATATATATATATATATAAGAACTCAAATATATTTAAATAGAAAAATACAAAAAATACATATTAAATATAAAACCAAAAAACGAAAAAGTCAAAAAAAAAAAAAGAGTCATCTTTTCACGTTCCCCATCCCTAGGGGTGAGCAAAAAAACCGAAAAACCGAGCCGTTTTAAACCGTACCGAATAGCAAACCGCATGTACGGTTTTTTATTTTTGAAATACCAAATTATTCGGTTCGGTATGGTGGGAAGGTAAATAACCGAACCGAAAAATCGAACCGAAACTATAAAATGACTTCATTTTATATAATTTATGTATTATTTTACCCTAATATTTATTTTCTATCTTTCAATTACTTGTCTCATTCTAAGCATTTGTTCATAAATTGAGACATTGTATTTTATTTATTTCGTAAGTAAAAATTTACTTGAGTTCATGGTTTTAATAATGTGGTAGATGAAAGTAGGAAAAAAAATGAAGCATAATACATTATCTGAATTACGTAAGTCCTATGAAATTAAAGATTTTATATTTTCATTGCATTAGTAAGTTGTGAAAGTAATTGTAATTGTATTTTTTTTGTTTGTACAACAACTTGAATATATATTGACACTTGAACCGAAAAATAACCGAAACCGAACTGAAAAAAACCGAAACCGAACCGATAAAAAACCGACATACACGGTTTTTAATTTTACAAAAACCGATATATCGGTTCGGTTTTTGGCTAAAACCGAACCGAACCGACCCGTGCACACCCCTAACCCTCCCAACCTGCTCCTCCTCTCCGCCATTCACCATCTTCGTCGCCTCTCTCCTCTATGCTTGAAGGATTGGTTCAAATCAATGACAAATTCCTCTACAATTGAAGCCTTCTGCTTCGATTCCACCATTAATCGACGAAATTTATTCTACAACTTCTTCCCCATTCTTCTAGGTTTCGGCGAGAAAAAAAAATCCCCAAATTAAAGAACTAAGGTTTGAAGAGAATCTTGACCACTGTTTGGGGTTCCAACGACTAATGTCTGGAGATAATCATGGGAGAGAGGGCTTTATTGAAATTATAAGGGACTGAATTAAAATTTTTGAAAACTTCATTTGAGACTTATAAAAATTCTAGGGTGAATATATAAATTTTTGAAATTTCTGATTTAGAGGGTATTTATGTCTTTTCAGGCTGAAAATACACCCTCAGTCGCATAACTGGTGAGTGTATCACACGATCATGGATTAGGGGGTTTCATGTCGTTGACTAAATTTCGTAGAGTGGTAAATGCTAATACTTTATATACAAGGACTTTTCCGACAATTAGACTTATCATAAGAGTACTGCTCGCTAAAATTTCCGAATATCACCGACTATATATAAAAAAACTTCATCAACACCAAGAACAAAACTTACAATCTAAATATTTAAATTATAAATCAACTCGTAACCAATAAAGACATATTGAAATACAGAATAACATGTATTTGTTACTGTATATAACTACAATAATTTTGTATGTATATGCTACAGATTACTACACATTACTTTAGTTATATGTAGATGTAAATCCGTCAAATTCGTCTACAACTTTAACCGGGTTTTTGGTTCAAAGAAAAGATCAATAACTTCCATTTATAAAATCAAACAAAAAGAATTAGTTATGTTATTTGCGGAGACTAGTAACAATGAATAGAGTGTTTTGTTATTCCAAATAAATTTTAGGGCAAGTTAACAAAAAATGACAAATCTTTAAAACACTCAAAATCAATGAAATTTAAAAGAGGGATAGGGAGAGAGATCATATCTGCGAATACTACGAAATTTTAGACCAAACCGCCAAATTGTACTCTCACCCTAAGAGTCTCTTACCAAAATCCCAGCCGCCCTCAACGACCCAAGGTTTATAGCGCTTAAATGGAAAAAATCACATAAAAAAATTTGACAATCAAAATTGAAACAAACTAAACACCCAAAGATAGATATCGACAAGAGGAATCCAACAGTGGGTAACTCGTTAAATTCCAACCACCAGATAATAAGTTACAGTTCAAAGAAGAACCACAGTTCGTCGAAATATACGCGCACGGTAAAACGAACAAAGGAATATATCCTGAGCTCCAACATGTACAAAATTACCATAAATTAAATAACTCGACGAGAGGAATCCAACGGGAGTTGATCAAATTCAACCATCGGCGAGAAAATTATGACTTCGAAAAACACCATCGTCGGCCAGAAAACTAGGAGGCGAAAATTCAGATGAGAGAGGAAAATGAAATACAAAGAAACTATTGTGGTTGGTGTTGGGTGCTAAATACCTAACACGCAAGTGCACGTATCGCAAACACGTAGTAAAAGTGGACTCGTGAGAGTCGGATGTCGATCCCACAGGGAATACTCAAATTACCTAATCCTAAGTACCAAATTCTAACAATTATGATTTTTATCCAGCCTACGCAAGGTTGTCAATTTAAATCAATTAAAACAATTAAACTAGTTAAGAAAGCAAATAATCACGAGACAATATCAATATAAAAACGGATCTAGGATTTTATCTTCCCCCTATGCGATAATTCATCACCCAATTAAACCTCTATCATGCAAGTTACAATTCCTGATTATTAACCCGAGACACGAAATTACTCATAACCCGCTGTCGCGTGTATTATAAGTCTATTATTCATAAACGATTCACTATATGTCTATGCAAACCTAGTATGAATAAAACATTAAATAACAAGTCTCGGAAACGGTTACCTAAGGTATTATCTGTATGTCTACGATAACACATGCAATTAACACACTCATCCGGTGAAAACTAATCGAAGGCTCTCCTATCCTTGTTCTAATTATTAAAACGATATGTCCATCAATTCTAACAATAACATATAGCAACATAAATTAGCTACTTTCATGCGCTAAATAAGATCAAATAGGAGAAATAATCAATGAATTTAAACTTGCATAATATTAGAAAAATAGGTTCGAATCACCACATAGGGTTCCGACAAAATCCTAGAATAAAAACTTAGCTACTCATGTTCTCTACGAAAAGCATAATAAAAATACGAAAAATCATAAAAGTTATGAACAAAAGTAAAGGGAGAACTATGATGAAGAATCGTCAAGTCTTCGTCTTCGTTGCTCCGTTCTCTTGCTCCTAGAACGCGTGTAAAAAGATAGATTCCTAATTGTGTGTTTTTTTGGCCTTTAAATAGGGTGCAAAAATATAAGAGGGCGGTTTCCTTGTGAAATTAAACTTCCTTCACTGCGCCACTTCGTTAATCCGGACGCCCGTGCGAGAAATAACTCTGAAATCCGGACGGCCGTCCGATCTTTAATTCTTCAGAGTTTTGATTTTTTTACTTTTGGCCCACTTTTTCTCCGAATTTGCAGTTTTTACCCCATAAGTTGCCAATTCTTCGATTTGTACCTAAAATACAAATAATAACCATTTTAAGCACCAATTATCGTAAAACACACCCAAAAGCTACAATTAAAAGGTACAATTAAGTGTAAAAATATACACTAATGTATTGTCAACGGCTGTACAATTACGTTAATTAACTATCATTATAGTATAATTACATTAATTTACTGTCAGTGATAGCACAATTACGGCTAACTTTAGCGGCAGACGTAAAAAATAAAAAAAAAAAACAAACAAAAAAAAAAGAAAACACTAAAAAAATTCAACGTCGGAGACCGCCAGAAACCGGAGAAAAAATCCGGAAGAAAAAAAAAATAAAAAAAGGAAAAAAAAAAGTCAACGCCAGAAACCGGCTAAAAACTCCGAAACAAGTTTTTTTTTTGAAAAGTCAACGCCGGAATCCGGCGGCAAAATTTATTTTTTTTTGAATTTTTTTTTTGAAAAAAATAATTGGGTCAAAATTGAATAATTTGTGAAATTTGGGGTTAAATTGAGATTAAATTAAGTTAAGGATAAAATTGGAGTATATTAAAGTATGCTAAAAAAAAGTCAAAATTGATTTTTTGTGGTCAAAGTTGATTTTTTTTAACAAAATTGATTAAATTGGGGTTACAATTAAAAATTGAGTATAAATGGTCGAGGGTAATATTGGCATATACATGAATGTTTCCTTTATTTATAATAAATATTAAATGAGTGGGTTTATTAATGAAAGAAATATAGTCCCTAAACCTAGAATAATAAAGATGTTTGGTTGAGGACTTATGTAAAAAACCTCAAGATTTAAAATATAAATTGAATTGAGTGGGTGAGTTGTGTTACAAATAATATTTAGGGCCCACTTCGTATGACGTAACACGTTTTCAGTTGTGATACAGCAGAGATTTTCCTAGTTTTGGTTGAAAATTAAATAAAAAAAAAAAAAAAAAAGGGCTGTTTTTTGTTATTTAACATTCAAGGGTAAATAGCACTTAACCCCCCTGTGGTTTCACCGTTTGGCACTTCGCCCCCCTGTGGTTTCGATTTAGGCACTTAACCCCCATGTGGTTGTCCATTGGTAGCGGCCGTCAAATAAACTAACGGAAAAAGTTAAATGTCTGAAATGCCCTCTTAATTTTCTACTATTTGCAGGTTTCCTTTATAGATAAATACAAATTCAATATGATTTAATGATAAATAAACTAAATTCATAGGACTAAACTACAATTTTTATAACTTCTTAACACCCAGTCATCTCTTTTTTCACCTCGCCTACAAATGCGCCAAGTATTCCAGCCCCTTCAGAACACACATAATTTTTTCTCCCTCTGGTTTATGATTTAGGGTTAAGCCGATAAACCTCGGGGAACAAATCAAGAATTCCCCACAATATATTGAAAAAATTCCCAGAAAATTAGATAAAAAAAGACAAAAAAAAAAAAACCCAGGGATTTCATCTCAGAACCCATTGTTCGCGTTTTTCCGTCTTCTGTGGCGGCATCTCTGATTCCTAGGATTTTGATTCTTCTTTGAAATCCTCAATTTTGAGAAGAATATTGATAATTCTCTGTTCCTTGTGGTTATATTTAGAGAATTTTGGTTGGGGATTTGATTTGTTACGGTTTCAGAAACTCAAGTATTTTTATATTATTGTAGAAAGAGAAGAGATATGAGTTTTCAGGATCTTGAATTGAGGCGTTGAGTTGGGTCACCAAGGGGTTGATGGTCGGCGGCGTGTTATAGAACTCCTCATCTTCGTCCACATTTTCTTGTTTCTTCCGCCTGTTTATTTTTCTCTCTCTTTTTTTTTTTTTTTTTTTTTTTGTTTTCATTTTTATTTCTTTTGTTTTGTTTTGTTTTTTTGTTTTTTTTTGTTTTCATTTTTATTTCTTTTTTTTTGTTTTGTTTTTTTGTTTTTTTTTTGTTTTAGATTGGGTAGATTCATAAAATCAGTCAGCCCTTATTATGGTCTTATTTTATTTTTCTTTCTAATTTTGTAATTTATTTTTTTGTGACGTATATATATGTATGCTCTTTGTTTAAAAATAAATTGAATAGAAAAATATTTAAAAATGTAAATGATCATAAAATAATTCAAAATATGTAATTTAAACAATAATTAATTTAACAAATTAAAAATTATACAATTTTAAAAAAATCAATTTTGTTTTTCTCAATTAAAAGAAAAGTGAGAAATTGGTGTAGCATTTTTCACTGAAGGAAAAGGGGCAATACGGGTATTATAAAGAATTTCAGCTTGGAAAATATTCAACCACTTCAATTTGGGCGAGTGAGACGCACTCACCGTTAACTTTAACGGATTATTTGACGGCCGCTACCAATTGACAACCACAGGGGGGTTAAGTGCCTAAATCGAAACCACAGGGGGGCGAAGTGCCAAACGGTGAAACCACAGGGGGGTTAAGTGCTATTTACCCAACATTCAATGTACCTCTGGAATTGGGAGCCAATCATAGCTAAGCTACTTTTCTTCTTGTCGTACAGGGATTGGGCCAGAGATAAGGCAACATAGCATGGTCTGCTTCGTATATACGCCCTCGTAGCGCCACGTGTACACTCCTTTTTTTATATATATATATTATATCATATATTATATATTTTATTATATATACTATCATTTTTCCCTACCACATATTATTTCAAAAGTGAAAAAATATCTTAAGATTTGAGATATATTGATGAAAAATAGGAGATTAATAATCGTTAATAATTAGGGATGACAATGGTTACGGGTTTGGCGGGTCTTGGACCCGGAACCGATCCGTTTGGGACGGGTTTGAGTCAACTAAATGTTTCTAGGTCGGGTAATGGGTTTAACTTTCTAGAACCGGATGTTTCTGGGTCGGGTTACGGGTCTTATTGGAACCGACCCGGGACCGACCCGTATATATATATATATATATATATATATATATATATATATATATATATATATATATATATATATATATATATATATATATATATATATATATATATATATATGTTTTGTTTATTGATATACATACACACGTTAGTAATCACACATATATATTAGTATTAAATATTTATTTTTTGTTTTGAAAATGACAGCAAAGTGGAGAATTACTCCCACGGTTCACTCAAAGAGGAAACATTCCAATTATCCTCCCATACAGATTCCCCCATTCCTCCTCTAATAAGTGAACAACACACACACACACACACACACTATGACATAGTGTGTGAGTAACAAGAATTTGCTGCGAGGAAAGCCGGCTGCTTTTTTAACCACAAAATAATTACAAAAGTTTATTTTATTTTCTCTCTCTAGAAAAGAACAGAGAAAAGGGTGAGAGAAAGAGAGATTTTCGTTTGTTTACCGAAGATGGGGAAAAAGAAGCTAGAGATCAATCGAATCGAGGATAACAGTGCGAGAATGATTTGTTTTTCGAAGCGAAAAAATGGTCTGATTAAGAAAACTAAGGAGTTATCTGTTCTCTGCGATGTCGACGTGGCCGCCATTTTCTTCTCCAAGAGAGGAAAGCTTTATGAGTATTGCAGCGCTAATAGGTAATTAACACTGCCTAATCTTTTTTCTTTTCCTTAATTGTTTGAATTCTCTTTTTGTTTATATACAGAGTTGAAATTGTTGGTTTGTGGAAATTTCAAAACCCTAGTTCTCATATTCCTGAAATAGAGGAATTAATAAGGGGACCGGGTAATAAAATTACTATTTCGATACTTGAAAATTAAAAGTACTCCTATGGTGGTGGAGGAATTTGAGGTGCAAAATTGCACCCAGAAAAAGAGAGGACTCAAATATTCATTAAAAAATTGATCCTGCAGTTTCATCGTGATTTAAAGGAAAAAATGATAAAGACATCTCAACATATTACAAACATAAAGAGATAATAATTTATTAAAAGCGGAACCAATATGCACCGTTTTCAGTTAAAATTGCATATACGTTAATTTTTTTTTTTTTTTTAAAAAAAACCCAAAATATCGATTTGTGTATGGGGAATAAAAAATTACCGAACAATACCAATTTATACAAAAATACGTTTCTGTAATATATAGTATAAATATTTACCGTTTTCCCCTAGCTGCCTTTATCATTCGAACGCCTCCACGTGACATGTTTTTTATTAATTATTTTTTTCAAACAAATGTAATGAAAATCCAAATTCACTGTAAATCAAATAATCGTTTTTTTATGGTGAATCAATAGACGAAACAGAAACAAAAAACAAACCGAATTGATACCGTCATTAACACCGAACCAAAAAAACCCGACATGTTCGGTTGTTAAAATATGAAATACCAATATAGTCGGTACGTCTTTGCTTTATTGCAAAAACCGAGCCGTACCGACCCGTACACGCTCCTACACAACATTAGCATTTGTCATTCAATCATTGAAAAAAAAAATGATATATTAACTCGGGAAAAAAGTTGTTTCGTATTAGTATTTAATTTGTTAATAGTCATGTGCTTTGAGAGCCATCTATATATATATATATATATATATATATATATATATATATATATATATATATATATTATATTGTCACGAGTTATCCTCGTGCATATGACAAGCTTTATTGAATCACATATAACTTTCCATCTTTGTATAACTTTTCATAAATTATTATTTGTAACAAATTATTTATTTTAATGCTTGTACTTACTTTAACAAATTTAATATTAGTAGAGAATATTATTGTTGTTCATGAATCAAGATAAGAATAATATTTTATTCTTTTTACCATGTAAAGTATAATTTCAAAACAAATAAGTAAAGGAGCCTTTGAAACTATTATGATAATTCTTGTTTTTTTACCTTGTATTAATTTAAAAAAAAAATAGGGAAGGACAATAAGAGCAAGCTGTTGCTTAATGGTGTGTTTGGAATTTTTGAATGTTAAATAATGAAGTCGCATAGTTTGCAAGCAAACAGTTATTTTAATTTATTTTTATGAAACACCTGCCAAAATAGATGTAATGTTTTAATTTATACATTCTTGACGCTGGTAGATTTCTAACTGTAAGAACCTCCGCTGGTAAGTTTGTGCATGCGACCGTTTTTGTACTTTTAATATAAGCATATAACCCTCTATGGTATTCCACTTGGTAACTAAGACACGAGTTCAAATGAAAAATTCGAGCTTATTTAGAAGTTCATGTTGTTTATTGGTTGATTGGTCACGTTTTTTTAAGAGTTCCATATATACGAGCAAGATATAATGTTATTTTATTTTTTAATCGAGAAAGGCACAGATGGATATTGTACGTACTAGCGATGTACGATCCAAAAGATATTGTACGTTTGTAAGGAATGAATGTACTACAAACTCTAGACAATTTATGATTGTGTCCTTTTCTGCTTTCCAATATTTCATGTTTGATAAAGTACATATGATTTTGTTTCGTAGTGAAAGATTTTTGCATTTCTTCTTGCCTTGCCTTTATTCCAATTGCGTTCTTATTCTTCTTTTGGTTTTAGCTCAATATTATTTTGTTTTTTTATGTTGTTGTTATTAAACAATAACAGCATGGCGCAGGTCGTGCAACAATATCAAAGTCGAGTCGAAAGTGAGAAAGATGGTTGCGATACAGAGGTAAGATTCACACCTCCGACAATGGATTTTGGAAGAAAAAAAAAACAAAAAAAGAAAAGAAAAACTGAATACACAGGTCTTACTCGATATTTATATTGTGAAAACGTTGATCATTACTGAAATTTCAAATAATATCGCTTATCAAATAGGGAAGATAATTTCGTAATCTTTCACGACTGTCATATAACCACATGATTGGTGATATTAATAAATACACGAGTTTGATTGATGATATTTATTCTTGTGAGATATGTGGTGCTTCGAATTTTTGTAGTCATCGGTCTCGTGTGATATTTGAGGCCTAATATTTCTTCCGCATATAGAAATAAATCTACTATCGAAAGTGATTCATTACTTCTAACCAAAGTAGGAAGGCAATTTTTTGTTTGAAGTAAAGTCTCTAAGCTCCGTTTGGATGATACAATTTGGAGGAGGGATTTCAAATCCATAATAACAAATATCTTGCACTTGTTTGGATTGAGAGATCTGATGAAATGTTTCAAATCCACACTCGTCCCTTTTAGTTATAAAATGGGTAACTCGTGTTGATTTCAAATGACTACAAATCATAGTCATTTCAAATCTCTTCCCCAAATCAAATCATTCCATCCAAATGGAGCCTTAAGACACTTTGGACTCTGGGATTTAAAACAAGTCCAAATGAAGAGATTTGAAATCCCCCACAATTGCACTGAAATGATAGCTATGGATTAGAAATGCCATAAATATAGTAATATTATAGAATGAGCCGACGCTCTTTATAAGAGATGGGAATATAGTTTTAATAAAGAAGTTCTTCAATATATACACATATAAGGGCATTCATTTCACAAGGTGATTGATTGATTGGGCAGGATCTGCTGTACTCCAGAAACGGTGATTATCTTACATATAGTGAGCTTCTCAAAACTGTTGGAAGGTAACTCCCGATTTCTGAATAATTTAATTTTGTTTTTGTTGCAACGCTTTCGGGGTTGTTTACTTGCAAGTTATATTTCTTTCCCATAGTGAACTTAAGGAGCCACATGTTGACAAGATAAGTGTGGCGGACCTTGGCCTCTTGCAGAAACATCTTGAGACTGCATTAATGGATATACGTTCGACTAAGGTTTCATGTTTTTCTTCGATTGCCTATGTTTTTTTTTTGGACCAAGCAAACTTTTGTCTTAAAACAATGATATTCTTGTTAGCTTTTATCTCGTAAAGTTTGTTCAAGAGCCATTTCATGAACTAGAGAAGTCAAATTCATACAGTAGTTTTTGTTTACCTTTTTGATGAACTGAGCTTATGTGGTAAGAATCTTCGAACATCAGTAGACTTCTTTCCAGTTTCTTGTCAACCTGTAAGAACATATTAAAGTTAATTTCCATCCATACTACATTGTGATGTCAGAATTTATTAATTTATAACTTCATGCAGACAAAAATGACGACGGATGCTCTGTCAAGCCTTCGGGAAAAGGTGCGTAAATCTATTTTTGCCACAATTATATTGCAGGGAAATTGTTGTTATCCGAGTATTCTCCAGTGTGTGTGTGTGTGAAAAAAGATAAAAGCTTACAACGGCTTATATTCTGTGAACAGGAAAAAATGCTGGAAGAAGAAAAAAAGAATTTCAACGAGGTTATTAAAGTTGAAACCCTGAATAGAAATTATGAATATAAATTTCAACGAGGTTATTATCACAAAAATGAATCTATTACACACAATTGTTTACATATTACAGATTGTTGAAGGCAATAAGTGTGCTAAGAAAAAGAAGGTGGTGATAGATCTCAACATTGCCGCAGACGGCTAAACGACAAATGGAAGCATACAACACCGGACCTCGTCCAAACTTTTATATGTAAAATAAAAATAAATAAAAGGTGCTAGAGGAATATCTACCTCTTTATTGTGAGCGAGGCCCTCGTTGCATGGTGTAAGTTGCTTGACCCCTCTTCTGTATTTGAACTTTTGTTAAATATTGCTCCTCTGTTTTTAACGGTGCAACATATATGGGGATATATGCTTTGCTTTAGCCCACGCCACTTTTATCTGCAAACATGGTGGAATAATCTTCACCTGAAAAAATTAGGCTTCCTTTAGTAGTTGACGTGGATTCACATTGCAGAGAAAGAAAAGAAACTAGATGATGAATGCATATTTTCCCTACTTACTTTTAAACGTACCAAGTCATCAGCTTATTATAAATAATCTTTGGCTGTCTAGTGTTCTTGATATTTGTGACCATGCAGAATAAATGATTTATGCATCATAACTAGCAGCTAATACATGTTCCATTCAAATTTTTCTACACGAGTCTAAAAAAATTCAATATTATTAGGAACATAGTTTTGGTGTAGAAGAGACCAAGAAAGAGAGAGAGATATAGTCGGCCCTGCATTTAGAAACATTGTGCTTCATGCTACGTGTTTTTGATGAAAATAGAGTTTAAAGTGTTTAGGAGCAAGACTAGATTTGGCCTTGTACATAGAAAAGAGTTGAGAGAAAACGAGCTTCCCCTGCTCATTTGACCACGTAAACAGTTACCAAGTTCGATTAATTAGTTCAAGCAATAGCCACCTCGAGGCAAGAAGTCCTCTTTATTGCATAGCATGCTGTATCGCATAGATGTGACTCTAGACGAACATGAAATGTGTCCACAAGTAAATCTGGATTTCATGTATTAAACAGCATATTTGTACCAATGTTGTTCATACACCAATTATTGAGCCTCATTAGACCTTTTGTACATGGTGCAAATCAACCAGAAAACCCGACAGAAATCACCAATCTATACGCCGGAACTAGATTAAATAAAGAAGATTAAATGTGAAAATATCATACAGAGACGATGAAATTGAGCGGATCCATTCTCGATTTCAGCCACAATCTCAATCGCGAGAAGCTCCAGCCGCGCCATTGAAAAATCAAATACAAAATTGAGAAAAATATCAACCAGCCCAACTTGTTTATATTTCTTCTCATATTCACACACACACACACACAGTCACACACACACAGAGAGAGATAAATTCACCGAGCAGGAAGAGAAAAATAGAAAACCTTTGTGCATGGAAATAGAACATCAGAGAAGAATTAAAAAAGGAAGGAGCTTCGAATGAGTTAATAAGCTTACATTTTATGCCAAGTTTGAAGCTTTCTCTCTCCATCTGCGTCAAAAACCCTTTCCAATTGCACAAATTTTGGAAAAACCCTAAAAAAGACCGCATCTTCACCCACCCCCACACCTCATCCCCTTTGGATAGGATTCAAGCTTCCATTACGCCTCATCACCGATATAGAATTTTTGCTGCTATCTAAAAGAGAGAGAGAAGAGAGAGAGAGAGAGAGAGAGAGAGAGAGGGGGAGGGTAAATATGAGCTATTATTTGACAAGTGTCTGACTGATGCTTTATATTATTATTTTTATAATTATTTATCTAAATATATTATTATTATATTGGGATAATTAGTGAAACCCCCCACATCATTTACATATATGAGGGTGGGTTTAACCCCCTTTTCATAATTAGTGAAAACCCCCATGTATTAAATTCGAATTTTTATGAATAATTTCATAATTGATATTTACATTTTCACCCTTGTGTAATTAATTTATTTTAAACATGTGAGTTGAAGAAAATCTTTGAAATCACGATATATCGGCATATTCCATAACCGCGTCATCTCTCTCAAACATCGTGTTAATTTCTGAACCGTTCCAAAGGCGCGTGTTGAGATTCATATCTCGTTCCGTTCAGAGAGTCGGCGAATGTAATTGAAGAAGGCGAGTTTTTTTTATTTTTATTTTTTGCAACTCAGATGTGTTTTATTGGTGATTTGATGCATCAAATTTGGATTCATATATATGGTGAATCTGATGTAATTGCAGAAAGTGGCTTCTAATTGATTTCATGTATGCAAACTGTTGTTTCGTTGTTTGTGCAAACGATAGCGTACGGAATATGAATGAACAGTTATGTATGTATCCAGGAGAATTTTTTTTTTGTGCTGAGTATGTTCAGATTATATAGTCGTGTTATGCAGATAACACGACTATTGGTTTTGCAGTAACATGTTCGCAATTCGTTTTCTATTATAGTTGATTTATTTATAGTCGTTTAATTATAGTCGTTTATGCAGTAAGTATTAATAGTTGTTTAATGCATATTCTATATTAACTGCGTTTTCATTTAAATATTATGTTTGTTGTAGATGGATAACAATGTTAATATATTTGTGAAGTACGGTGGTTTGGTTGCTCTGAAGCGATCTTCGGGTCTCACTTTCCAAGCATTGGTTGATTTTGTGTGTTCGAAATGGCAATGTCTGAATGCATCTAGTATAAGCATGACTTATATGATGGCTGATTGTGGAGAATGCATTATCGCGGATGATGAAGACTTGGTATCCATGTTTGCATTGTTGCGCGAGTTGTCTTTGGTGCGTATAAATATCGAGGTGAAGGGTGTAGCTGGCATTGTGACTCGACCGATTCAACATGTGGATGCACCAATTCGGCATGCCGACACTCAGATGACCCTGCCAATTATTGGCTATGACAAAGATGGTGAGAATACGGAAGATTGTGATTTAGACAACGTGGCTGCGGTGGTTGAGGGCAAGAAGCTGTTGAGTGCTGATTGGATTTATTTGATACAGGACGTAGGTCAGGTTTTTGAAGGTGGTGTTGCCGATTTCAGAAAAGCACTTATTAAGTTTTCAATTGAAATGGGGTTTGAGTACGAGTATATCAAGAACGAGTCATATAGGGTGACGGCAGTGTGTAAGTACAAACATGAAAAACAATGCTGCTGGAGGATACACGCTTCTGTTGACAAATATAGCAAGTTTTGTTCTATTCGGACGTACGATAAACATCATACGTGCGGTATGTTTTTCGGGACTGCGAATAAGAAGAGATTAAGTGCAACTATTATTATTGACTTGATTGCGGGTGAAATTCGATCAAGGCCAGGTACCCGACCTCGTGAAATAATTACGCAGGTGAGAGACAAGTTTGGAGTTGACATTAGCTATTATTTAGCGTGGAGATCGACTGACGCAGGTAGGGCATTAATCTTTGGCGATCATAGCAGCTCGTATTCATTTATTCCGTCATATTTTGAAGAAGCGGAGCGGACAAATCCTGGTAGTTTATTTCACTTGGAAATTGATGATGTGAAGAAGAATTTTCGTCGTTGTTTCTTTGCATTTGCAGCTTGTATGGAGGGGTTCAGGTTCTGTCGTCCTGTTGTCATGCTTGATGGCACCTTTTTGAAGGGCAAACACAAGGGCATGTTACTTAGCGCTGTCGGAAAAGACGGCGATCAACGTAAGTTGTACAGTGTATGTTTTTTTTTTGGTTTTTAGAGTATAGTTGGTTTGACGATAGTTAATTTCATAAATAGTTGTCTACATAATAGTTGTTTACATACAAACCAGTATTTAATATCATTTTTCACATCCAGGTTTGTTTCCAATTGCATTTGCAATTGTGGATGAAGAAACCGATTGTAATTGGTCATGGTTTCTAAATCACTTGAAAGTTGCTATTGGAATGGATAGGGTTTTTAAGTTTGTCTCAGATCGTAATCATGGGATTTTGGTTGGGGTTCAGAATGTGTTTCCACATTGTCTTCATGCTTACTGCTACAAACACTTGAAGGGAAATTTGAAAGATCGATTTAGGGGTGAGTCCAAGATTTATCGTAAAGCTGTGGTGAGGCAATTTCGAGATTGCGCTTATGCTGCCACAAAACCTGAGTTTGAAAGATGCTTGGAGAAATTCATAAGAACTGGTGGTGGAAGAGCACGCAATTTTCTAGCTGATATTCCAAAGGAAAAGTGGTCGAACGCATATTTTGAGGGACCAAGGTATGGCCAGATGACGTCAAATGGTTCTGAATCTTGGAATGCACAAGTAATGGATGAACGTTTTTTGCCAGTGACTAATTTGATTGATGGTATTCGAAGTAAGATAATGGCACAAATTTGTGACAGGCTTATTAAGGGAACTAATTGGCACACTCTGTTAACATTTAAAATTGATAAAATTATGAAAGATCTAGTTGATAAAGCGAGGCCTTGGTTAATTAAGCAAGCTTCTGAATTTGTGTGGGAAATGTACTCGGATCCAACTGCGATTATAGATGTTCGGGAGAAGACATGCTCATGTAGGCAGTGGCAGATTACGGGGCTGCCATGTTTTCATGCTGCTGGTATTATTTTTCTAAAAATGAAGGGAAGGTATGACCTTATTGATAAGGTTTTTCATACTTCAACATTCTGACTGACATATGCTTCCCCTATTTTTCCATTTGTTAAACCTCCTCTCGACCCTGAAGCTGCTATCGTAGGACCTCCAGATTACCGTCCTCAGCGTGGCAGACCGAAAAGGAAGAGGATCTTATCTAGGGGTGAGCGTTTGCCTCGCAAGATGAAATGTACCATACGCAACATAGTTGGAAATCATAATAAGAAAACCTGCCGCATGCGGGTGGAATTTTTATAATTTTTATTTTTAATTGTAGTTGATTTTGTATTTTATATCGACAATATTATTCGTACATTGATTTAGTAGTTGGATTAAACAGGTCGAATATATGATTTAAGTGTTTCAACTTTGAGGTTGTTGTTGACTTGTTCAATATTGTTAGTATAGTTCATTTCTATTTGATTAGATAGATCGAATATACATTATATTCAAGTATAATTGAGTTCAGATATGCCTTTGTTTGTGCGATGTTTTCAACATAAGGTGTTCAGTGTACAAATTATTCAACTATTTTTTTTTTAGATTATAGTTGTATTCATAGTTTTTGCTCTCATAAAGTATAGATCAATATCTGGTATAGAATACGTTCATATACAACTGACACTACCTTTTTGTAATAACATGAGAACTGTGAAAATAGTTCATTACATAACATATAGTTGTTTTGCAGCATCCTTTTACATTTACACTACAACGCACGATTGTGCTTTCAGCAACCAAAAAGGCATACAACTATTAATGAAGAACTATTATAAACCAAGATTAGTTCAGTACATAAATTAAACATCGTCAACATAAAATACCTACTAAAATATTCTACGCAAGTTTGCAGATACAATAAACTAAAAGTTTGCTCAAAAAACTTCGCCCAAAAGTAATAAAACGTCAACACAAAATACCAAAAAAAAAAAAAAATCTATGCAAGTTTAGAACTACGAAAAATGAAAATAATCAAGCGATTTTTTTACTCGAATTCATCTTTTTGCTTCCCCAATCTAGAAAGGTTTTCACAATTTCAGTTCGCATTGCTGGGTATTCTGATTCAGCTTCGTCCTTTATGATTGGTTGTTGCTCGAAAAGTTTTTTAATCAGATACAAAACCACCACACCGCAGTCAACACTGTCATCTTTTTGTTGTGGCGCTTCAGCGAGTGAAACGATTTTCTCTTTTGGACATACGAGTATGAGGTTGTGATGTGCTGCTGTTTTTTCCAGGGCCCTTTTCTGAATTTGTACATTTATTATGTAAGTTGAAGGTGTATTATATTGTAATATAAAAACAATGCGTAATTGAAAAAATACCAGTTCCATTGCCTCTGCAAGATAACAATCATTGGAGCGACGACACATAGAATTGTAGAAAATCCAATCGCCATGAAACTTGTCTAAAACAAGTAATGTCCAGTGATCCTGACATCTATTTTTTGCTGTACTAATATGGAGAATGGGGAACACCAGATAACGGTAGTTAATGATGTCATCGGGTGGATCGAACATCCCATCAGGCCTCCCCCTTACGTAGTTCTGCAACACAAGGTTCAATTGAAAAAATAAAACTGGTATGATCTATGAATTAAAATTAGTGATGCGTTTCTTACCAGTAAGTATGAGGGGAAGACAAAACTACGTCCTTTCAAATCTGAATCGGCTGTTTGGTTGAATGTGCCTCTGCATTGCTCAAGAGAAATAATCTTGCTGTACGAGTCAACTACCTGTTATTCAGTACAAATTCTTGATGATTATTAGGTTTTATTTTATTTTTCTTGTACGTTGACGGGGGATATTAAACACAACTACATTTTACCAATTGACTTATGCATTGTTTCTTCAGGCAATGAAAGATGTCTGTCACGAACACGCAAGCACGCTTGTCATCCAATCTCCACATGACCTTACTGCAAATTAAGGTTGAATACAGTTGGTTAGGGAAAAATGATTTTTAACTGACTAGTTATGCTCTAGAGGAAATGAAATTATTTTTAATGAAGACAAACAGTGGTTTTACTTTGAAAATAGTTGTTTAACTAATATGTTGGGATTGAAGAAGAAATTTATTTATTTACTAAATAAAAATAGTTAATTTTAGGTTGAAATAGTTGTTTAACACTAAGCCCAAAATTTTCAGCAGTAATCAAACACACTATTTACGGCCATAAACAGTTCAAATCAAACAAAGATATATAAACCTTAAAAAAAAAAAAGATACAATTAGAAAATCACTTACTTCATCTCGTCATCCGACGAAGCCATGATGTTGACAATGGTTTTGTAGTCATCTGACAGGTCTTTGTACGGTTTGAATTTATTGTAGTTTTTCCCTATGTCAATCAGTTGATTTTTTCCAAATGGCGTGACGTCTTTCCTCTTTGATCGAGTCCTCCTTGCCACAACAGAAGTTGGTTCTACATTCTCAAGATAGTTTATTACGGAAGTGGTGAGGTCGAAGTCTTCATCTGCTGCCCCACGCGTGATTGGTTGGTCTTCACAATCACCATTCTTGAGCGATTTGATTTGCATTGCTTGCTCCTCAATTAGTTTGAGCAGTTCCTCTTGTTTGTCTTCCAGAATTTTACATTTTGTACTGAGATCTACTATTTCGAGGCTCGATGTACTCAAAATGGTTGATTGCATTTGGGTTGCAGCTTGTGTTTGAGACAATAAGTCCCATGATGGCATGTCTTGATTTTCTAGCTTCCGAGCATTTTCTTGGATGTCGTCACTCTTCTTGTCATTGTTGGATTCTGTGTTGAGCCTTTTGTTTGCTTCTACCAAGCTGTTGTTGCACAACTTTATGGTTGTCATCTCAGCTTTCAACTCCTCATTATCTGCGACGAGCGTTTCGATAGTGGTATGTAGATTCTCGTTGGCGTTAGTCAGTTTTTGTATTTGTCTGAAAGATCGGCGCTTTTTTTTAGCTCGTACTCCAGACGTCCTTGGAGAACCTCCAACTCCGTAGCTAACTGTGGGTCAGTTGAGGTTTTAATTCGGTGCTCTAATTCTTTGTTATGCTCCGAAACATTGGTTGCTTTTGTTTGCCATGCTTTTGCCTCCTGTAAAGCACATGCAAGCCTTGCCTCAAGTATTGTGTTATGTGTCAACAAATCATCGTTGTGCTCGTCAACATATTTTCGTTTCTTGCTCCCTGAAGATTGCTCAATGGGACTTGCTGTGGCAGGTGCATCACAGTCAAGTTCATCATCGTTCTCATCATCTGCATCAACCGATTCACTTTCACTATCATGCGGTTCGTTTCTTGCTTCTGAATCGTCATTTTCCTCGTATTCATAGTCACGTGGCTCCTTTTCACTAACTTCTTGTTCTTCACAACAACCACTCAACAATGAACGTTCCATATCAGTCTCTGTTATGGGGGTGTCTAGAACTTGTTCGTTGGTGATGTCCTTTATGGCTGTACAAACAAGCTTTTCCTTAAAGGTCTTCAAGCTCCATTTTCTGAATCTTGGAAATGCGTCTCGGCATTCTGGCTCCACAAGATTAACTCGTTCACACATCCAGAACTGTCAAGTTATGTCACAAAAATAAGTTAACGCAAATAATTAAAATTAATATTTGTAGATTGTAGTAAATTAATTCAAACTTCATAAATAGTTGAAAGAGTATTGGATGTGTGCATACACCTGCATGTCGTTGTAAGTGAACTATTATTTTTACAAAACGACTGTTTAATTAATCAAGTAATAGAAAACATCAGTCTCCTAAAATTAAATAAACACCAAATACAGTTTTAATCAGAAAATGTTCACTAAACTAAGCAGTTATTTTAGTGTTCAAAAACTAATATAGTTCAATAATTTCAAAACATATGACTCACCAGAAATAGAGGTACACAACCTTTCACCGCTTCTGCCTCATTATCTTTTACATACTTCATTAGCAAATCAACTACCAGTTTCCCCCAATTGTACTCTTTTAATTGATTGATGTCGTCGCACAACTTGAACATCCACGCACTGACCACATCCTCAGAAATTGTGAATAAAAGACTAGACAATATATGTACTATTACTATACGTACGGTGTCTTCAATATCTTCTTCAATGTTGCTTCCAACAATTTTTATCAACTCTTTTTTAAGTATTTTTGGCGAAACCTTTGTGTAGCGGTGGAATCTCCTCCTTCCTAGTAGAGATTGTTGAACACTACTTCGCTTTGAATATTTCACCCGTGTTCCAGATTTGATTCCAAATATCAAGTCAAACTCGCTTGGATGTATTTTGAGAGTTTTTCCTGCTATTTCAAATGCACCTCGTTTTCTGTCATACGTTAGTAGTAGTTGTATACTACCATCTTGTGTTCCCCTTACTGTGGATGGAAGTACTTGTTTTTTTGCAAATGGTAATACTAAATGGTAGAAGGGCGTTCGTTTTAGGCAATTAAGGTGTGCTTTCGTTAGGTGAATGTTCCTGAAGAATGACCACGTTGCCCAAAGGTTTGATCGAAACTGTCTAACCCAAGTACCCTCTGTCTTTCTCTTTTTTACAATCCTTTTAGTACCATCTGTTACACAAATTATAAATAACATTAATTAAATTATCAAAGTAGGCAACTTTAGAAGAACAGATTTGCAAAACACATTTTCACAAAACCAACTCTTGCATATTGAACTATTTCACACAAAAAAAGTCTATTTACCTATTAGTCAGTTTACAGAATAGTCTATCTAGACAGAATAGTCGAATTGTCCAATTATATAATAATAAACTGTTTCCAAAATATGTTAGTGCCTCTTACCAAAAAATAGTCTGTTAATAATTGCAGAACATCCAAGACAACCAAGATAATAGATTATTTTCGAATCACAATGGCATGGAGATTGGACTGTTTTTTCTAAAAAGACTATTCACAGAATAGTCAATTTATATCGAGGCAGAATAGTCTATTTACAGATTGTCATGTAAAACTACTGCAATATTACTTAAATAGTCAATTTACACATTATTATGTCAATTTACACATTATTACTTAAATAGTCAATTTACACATTATTACTTAAATAGTAATTTTTACAGATTGGACTGTTTTCTAAAACAGTCTATTCACATAATAGTCAATCTATATCGAGGCAGATAGTCTATTTACAGATTGTCATGTAAAAACTACTGCACTATTACTTAAATAGTCTATTAATACATTTAAGTCTTCGCACAAGACTTCCTAAAAGCAAAAGGCTTTGCACATTTGACTATTGATTTTTGAAATTTCATTTTTACCCTTAACCAAATATTAAGTAGAAGTAAATTAAATGGTGAATTACGAAAGAAAAAAAAAACCCTCATGTTTCGTAATTACAACCATCATTATTAAAATCGTACGATTTACGATTCAAATCGTACAATTCGATTCATTCAACCTAATAATAATAAATACTTCCATTCACAAATACTATAAATTAAATGATAATAAATCACATTTTTTTAATAACTTTTGTTTTTATCATGTTAATTTTTTGTATCAAAGTCCATTTAGTATTAAATTTTAAATATTAACATGTTAACCTGAGTAACTTTTGTAGTTATATATTTAATATATTAATATTTTGAAGAAATTTTAAAAATCTTAGGATTTATGACTTGTTATGATTTACGCTTCGCAATTTTGATACAGCGATTTTCGATTTGATTCACGATTTGATAACCATGAATCATGATTACAATCATCCCTCAACTATCAATCTTGTTACGCTAACGACACACACCTGCTCCTGAATCTTGTGTACGAGTGTCAAAATTCCCATTTGACCCCCCCCCCCCCCCCCCCCCCCTAGCGTCAATTCAATTTAGGAATAGGGCAAATTACCAAAACCCCCTGAGGTAATTATTGTGTCAATTTAGGAATAGCTTGATAATATAATTTATGTTAAGAGTTTCTATGTTATAGTTTTATTTAAGAATATTTTATAATAGGTAAGTTAAGAACATATATTTAGAGCACTTATATCTCGAATACTAGTTATGAGCATTTTAAACAAACATATGCCTTGAATTGCTATGAAAAAAATGACATTCAATTTTGATTCAAATAGTAGAGAACATAAATTGGTAATTACCATACCTTGACATACATAAATTTTATATGTAGAGGTTAATGAATTTCATTCTACCGAAATATCATTAGTATAAATTAGTATACCTTAATTTTTTGGTAGGGCAACGGCAATGAATTTCATTCTACCGAAATATCATTAACAATATTGATTCAAGAGTTTTGGTACGGTTGCCCAACCGAACTCATCACTATATATTTGTAATGTAGAGGTTACACACTCCTATTTTAACGGGAAAAAATAGAGTTATTAATATATTTTCAATTTTAACGTAGTTATATTTATCTTTTTACTTTTTTAATATATAGGAGACCAAATTTCAAAGAAATATTTAATAACATGAAGTAAATCTAATACAAACTTATACGAATCGTGTGATACCAATTATTCACTTCGCTCCACAATAACTTTTACTTTAAAGAAATTAAATATTTTCATTTCATATTATCTGTCACTTTAGAATTCTAATACTACATTAAATCCATAGTTATACATTTTTTCTCTCTTATCACATTATAAAATGATCCAGATTATTTTAGTCTTTTCAATATATTTCTCCTAAAATCAAGACACGTTTATCGAGTTTTGTAATACTTATGCAAAGCTAAAAAAAGACAATTAATAAAGAATGGAGATAGTAATAGAAAGTCAAGTCTTGGGAGGACCCTACAATAGACACGCAATAATTTTAGGCCTCGTTTGCTTGCCTATATCGGATTAGATTGGATTATTCCTCACTGATTAACTAATTAATTAGTTACTAATATGTTTGGTTCATTATATTATATATTGTATTAAATTTATTACATCATGTTGTCTCATATGTGAATTGTCTAAACAAACTTTCATTTAACAAAAGGGGATCACTATAACAAATTCCAACTTTTGCTTACTTGAATACCAAAAAATTAAAAAATAAATAATTAATAGTAAATTACTTTAATACCCTTAATGAAAATTAAAACCAAAAAAATATTACAAATATTATTTTTCCTTCTTAAATACCAAATAATCAAAAACCATCAAAAACCATTTCCCTCCTCACTCACAAACCCTACACTTTTGTGTAGATCGATTGCACCCATTCATTTACCACGTCAGAAAAATTACCAACAAAAGAAGCTTTAATGGCATGAGTTCGTGAAGTATGTAAAAGAATTGGAATGGTGTTAATGATTGCGGGATCGAGTGACGGGGATAGAGGACGTAGAATAAAAAACATATTCTAAGTATTTTTGGACAAAAAAAAAATTCAAATTATCAAAAAAAAAAAATATTGAAACAGAAAAGTTTCGACAGGTAGATGTCGAATTATAAGACAAAATTCGACAGCTAGCTGTCTATTTTTGTCTGATTCAATTTTTTTTTTTTTGATAAATTGCAATTTTTTTTTGTTGTGAAATTAACCCCAAATCTATTGCAATGTAAAATAAAAAAACATATTCTAAGTGTTTTTAGACAAAAAAAAATAAAAATTTCAAATTATCAAAAAAATCCCATTTAAAACAATCAAAATCCATATAAAACTAAATTTAAAAAAAAAACATGTAAATCAAACAAAATCCATCAAACAACATCCATCTAAAACAAAAAAAAAACATCTAAACCAAACAAAATCCATCAAAATTTGTGTACAATTCCGATATCTCGGGACCTCGGACTGGTTCGTTGCTCGAATCACCAACTTCTAAAGGTAGAGCCGGCACCAGATTCGTTGAGGAAGAACCCTCTCCAGAACTTCTTCTTGATCGTGGTCTTTTTCTTGGTCGTGATTGTCTTGCCCTTGCCCTTATCTGATAATTCCTTCATCTTCTTACGGTTCGAGACAGTCGGAGGTATACGAGGTTCATGTGGTTCTTCCACTGCGAAATAACACACAAATAAAAATAAATATACATAATATAAACACAAGCAAATAAAAATAGGAAAGAAAAAAAAAATTAATAAAAAAAAAAAATATTACACACTAAAAATTCGACAGAACACTGTCGAAAATTGGTAGAAAATTCGATAACTAGCTTTCGATTTTCCTACCCATTTTCGACAGTGTTCTGTCGAATTATCAAACATTAACTTCAAAGTTTTCACAAAAATCGACAACTAAATGTCGATTTTTTCAGAATTTTCGACATCAATCTGTCGAAAATTCTGATAAAATCGACATATACAGGTCGAGTTTTGTGAACGAAGAACTGACCCACGAATCTCAAATCAATGCTCAAATTAACTGAAATTAGATGTACCCATTAATAATTAACGATCATTCCTACCTAAAACAATCAAATCCTAAATAAATATTCAAGAAAATAAAAAATCGAAAACAAATATTACTTATATAACAAAGGCGACGGCGACGGCTTGATAACAATGGAGGTTTCGACGACGGCGGCGTTCGGCAGCGACGTCCGGCGGCGGCGAGGGTTGCAGCGGCGGTAACGACGGTGGGGAGGAGGAGCAACCGTGGAGGGAATTTGAAAGAAAAGAGATTTTTTTTTGTTTTGGTTTTAAAATAGGCAATTTCAAAAAAAATTGATATAATTGATATTTTGTATGAAATGGTGTTTTTATACTTTTCTTTTTATTTTGGTATTAAAGTAAGAAAAAAACTTATAAATATGTACTCAATTGTGGTTTTCAACTTGGGAGCATTCATGTAAGCAAAAGTTGAGATTTGTTATAGTGACCACCTTAACAAAATTAAGTTATTGATTTAAGAATAAAATTGTAATTTTCCGATTTAGTCGCCTCCTACTAAATTAATTGCATGAGGAATTGCGGGCTTCAACTTCAATAGCAGACATGAGTAATGTTGAATCTTACGAATCAAACATCATAGTAGCTTCTACTAACTAGTTAATCTCACCTAATAGTAGCAAGCAAACAAGACATAGTATCTTTAATATTTAGATTAGGGGTGAACGCGGGCGGGTTTGGGCGGGTTGACGTAAAAAAGATAACCCGACCCAATATAGGCGGGTTACCAAAATTTCAAACTGCACCTGTCTAGTTAGGATTACAAACTGCCCTTTGTCGGGTGGCACACTTTGGCGGGCGGGCAGGCGGGTTGGCGGGTTTGAGAGAACTAGACAGTATTTAAAATATAATGCCAAAAAAATAATTTAAAAGATGAAATTGTTCATTAATTCTGAAGCACAAAAGTATTTGCTGAGTCTTATGTTATTATAACATTTTGCTCACATCAAAATCAAACGTTAAACGAAATTAAAAAAAAAAAAAAAAAAAAAATAATCCTTCTTCCATTGCTACAAGTCTGTAACATCCAATATAAACTGAGTTGAACTTTCTTTATAACCTGAATAAACATGGACAAAAGAACAATTATGGTCAATATTGTAAACTTCAAAAAATAGACATGTAATCTGCACAAAAAAAAATATGAAATACGTAATATGCCTATAAAAAAAATCAGAAGTCATATATTGATCAATTTTATATATAAGTTCTTGCTTAGAAAATTATTTGAAAATGAATTTCTTACCAACAAAAGACGATCAGCCGTCAAAGACCACAAATCCAACAAAGCTTCAAAAAGTAGAAATATGTAATCTTCCAAAAAACTTGTATGTAATTTGGCCTGAAAAATATAGAGTCAGACTGTAATGATCAATTTCATACCAAGTTCTTGTTTAGAAAATTAAATGAAATGAGTCACTTACCAACAAAATGCAATCAACCATCAATGATAATGGATTTATCATTTGAAGCACCCAAAAGTTCTGGAAAAAAAATATAAATGCCAATCAATAACTGAAGAGAACAACAAATCAAAAGTTAAAAAAAAATAAAAAATACTGCATCTACCTTTTATAATTTCATCATACTTCTCCACTTCTTTGATAGGCACTTCTCTCATTGATTCTATGATGTCAATTGTGGTTGGCTTTGATCTTAACCAACTTTGGCAACATACAAGAGCCTCCACCATTTCCGGATTAAGGGAACTTCGATACGGATCAATAATACGACCACTTGTGCTAAATGCCGACTCAGATGCCACTGTGGAAACAGGGATAGCTAAAACATCTCTAGCCAATTGGGAGAGAATGGGAAATCTAATGGAATTTTCTTTCCACCACCTCAATATATCAAAAGACTCGACATTTCTTTCACATTTTTCTTCCAAATATCTAGTAAGTTCTGACTTTGTGTGAACACATTCATCTTCCTCCATTTTTTTTTCAAATTGAGAAGCTAAAGAGTTCCCTGCCCCCAGATTATCATCCAATTCCATGACATCAATGGAAGTTTGACTTGAGCTTGTTTGCACATTTTGAGAATCTTCGCCCGAGGTGCCATGTTGATAATGTCCATACAAACGAATCAAAATATTCTTGACTCTCTCTTCCATAGAATTAGATAAAGTACTATCATTTTCATAAACTTCGTTAAGACAAAATCTCACAAACCTTAACTTGTAACGTGGATCCAAAATAGTTGCAACATAAACAAGGAAGTTCAGTTTATCAAGGCTTTCCCAGTATTTGGTGAATTTATGTTTCATTTTGAGTCCCATTGAACTCACTTTCGGATCACTGTGTTTGGACAGATATCTCAACCTAGTTTGGACAGCCACAATTTCTTGAAAAAACATATTAGATGTCACATGTAAAGAACCAGAAAATTTTAAGGTAACATCATAGAAAAGCTTCAAAAACTTTGTAAATGATCTAGCAACAATCCAATCCTCTTCATTAGGCGGGCCGATGTATTTTCTTTCTTTTGACCTTCCCCTTTCACAACTCTCTTCATTCTCATTAATTTCATTTTCCACACAATCATCCGTATCTTTATCACCCAAGGCAAAGTACAGCCTGTAGTTTGAATCATCTTCTTTTAGCCGTTTAAAAGCTTTTTCAAACGTTGTCGCCGCTTCTAGCATTAAATATGTAGAATTCCACCTAGTTTCTATATCAAGGCAAACAGAACTCTTGCAAGCAATTTTCTCTATGTTTGCACAGTTTTTGAATGTCCGGAGTCTAGGTGGAGATGAACGCACATACCTTATCGCATTCCGAATCTTTAGAATATAATCATTTTGTTCTTTCAGACCATCCTTCACCCTTAAGTTCAAAATATGCGCACAACACCTTAGATGCAAAAATTCGTGATGTGATATAGTAGTTTCCCACCCTTTAGTGTTTTTCTTCACGTATTTAATTGCACCATCATTAGAGCTCGCATTATCAACCGTTATAGTCAATAATTTATCTATTCCCCAATCCAACAAACAACTTTCGATCATTTTACCTATTGTTTTACCCTTGTGATCAGAAATGACACAAAAACTTAAAATTCTTTTTTGCAGCACCCACTCCTTATCAATCCAATGTGCTGTAAGACACATATAATTGATGTTTTGGATTGAGGTCCATGTATCAGTGGTAAGACAAACACGTTCAGATTTAATAAGGCTTTTAAGTTTTGCCTTCTCATCAAGAAAAAGTTTTATACAATCCCTAGCAATAGTTATTCGGCTTGGAAGTGTAAATCTAGGTTGTAAGCATGCTGAATATCTCTTAAACCCTTCTCCCTCCACAATATTAAAAGGAAGCTCATCAAGAATAATCATTTCAATCAATTTCAGCCTACACTCTTCATAACTATAGCTCACAGATTTAAGAAAAACAGAAGAAGCTTCATTTCCCTCTTGTTTAAACGCATAAACAAGTGTCTTTTGTTTCTCATCAACAAGCCTATAAGGATATTTTTTGCACTGAATTTGCAAGTGGTTTATCAAGTTACCCGTACCATGTTGTTTTGGATGAGCTGCATAGTCATGGCCACAGTACTTGCAAGCTGCTCTCGGGTTTCCATTTTCCTCAAATCTTTCAAAATGATCCCACACCCATGAGTTTGGTCTACTGCCAATTGCTGCCTCTTTTGAGTTTTGTTCCTTTGGTTGAATCACTTTTTTATTTGTAATCTTCTTCCTTTTTCTTGAAGGTGGCTTCCATCGGGTTGGCCCACGGGGAGGTGGGGGCGACTTCATAGCTGATTTGGTTGCAGCAGATGTGCCTTGTTCATCAACATTGGGATTCAGGTCTCCAGTTTCAGCAATAATATTACTTGCATTTACCATCTGTAAAGCAAAATCCAACATAAAACATATAAATGAGAAATTCAAAAACTAATAAACATAAATGAGAAAGGATAAATTTATATTAGCTGGTTCAAGCCATCAAGATAGATTTCTTTAAAAATTAAAAAAAATTGTTTTTTTCTCCTAATCATGTCTCTTATCTCACAATCAGAAGAGAATAACCAAAAAAATGGCTGAAATTATAGATTCTGGAAGAAAACAAAAATAAATTGAAACACAAAATTAGAGGTCAAGGGAATGCTTTGTGGTTCTTCACAACTGAATAAAATCTTACCTTTTCAGTTTGTATTGAGGAGTGAGAACCAAAATCAGATTGGTGAGCTAGAAAATTGAAACAAAACAGCAGATTGTAGAGCAGTAGGCGGTGAACTAGTGACGCGGTATGTCTGCGGGAAAGGTAAAGTGAAAACCCTAATTACTTAGTATATATATGGCGGGCGGGTCGGGTTATGGGCGGGTTATAATATTAAGACCCGCTAACCGACCCGTTTCCTGCGGGTTGGTTGATTCATCAACTGCTACTAATAAAATAAAATGTAAACTGTGCGGGTCGCGGGCGGGTCGGGTCGGGTCGAGCGGGCGGGTCGGGTTGCGCGGGTATTTGTTCACCCCTAATTTAGATTGATGTAGGATTAAAAAAGAAAAATAAAGACATATTCCGTAATGGTAAAACACGCTTTTAGTTCTGGTAATAAAACGTATGTTTCCTTGTTTTGGTTAAGAATTAAAAAAAGCGGCCGCACACTCGCGTTCTTGGTAACATTCAATGTACCACACCACCCTGTGTCGCCACGTGTACACTCCTTTTATTTTTACTTTTTATCATATTTTATATTACTTTATTTAATACACCCACGTTAGTAATAGCACATATATATCATTATTATTATTATTTATTTATTTTCAGCAAAGTACAAATGAAAGATGAAAGTCACAGCAAAGTAGATTTACCCCTTCTCCTCTAATAAGTGAACACACACACACACACACACACTGTGTGAGAAACAAGAATCTGCTGGTGATGAAAGCGGCTCCTTTTTTATCCACAGAATAATTACAAAAGTTTGTTTTATTTTCTCTCTCTAGAAAACAACAAAGAAAAGGGGGAGTGAGAGAAAGAGATATTTCCGTATGTTTACCGAGAAAATGGGGAGAAAGAAGCTGGAGATCAAGCGAATTGAGGAGAACAGTGCTCGGATGGTTTGTTTTTCAAAGAGAAGAAATGGTCTGATTAAGAAAGCAAGGGAGTTATCTGTTCTTTGCGATGTCGACGTGGCCGCCATTATCTTCTCCAAGAGGGGAAAACTTTATCAGTATTGTAGCGCCGATAGGTAATTAACACCACCTAATCTTTTTCTTTTTCTTTTTCTTCTTCTTAAATTATGTTTTTGTTTACATACATAGAGTTGAAATTGTTGGTTGGTGGGATTTTCAAAACCCTAGTTCTCATATTCTTAAAATAGAATTCTTTGAGATATTTCAGTAACCAGTTTACGATCTTTTAGAGCAACTCCAATAGAGAGGAATTAATAAGGGGATCGAATAATAAAATTACTATTTATGTACTTGAAAATTCAAAAGTACTCCTGGGGTGAAGGAATTTGAGGTACAAAATTGCATCCAGACCCAAAGGAGAGGATTCAAATATTCCTTAGAAGCTCCTGCAATTTTAACATGATTTTTTTTTAATAAAAATAAAGAAATCTCAACATATTACAAATATAAAGAGATAATAATTTATTTGATAACTATGAGGAATGAGCACATATAATTTTTTTGAAAAAATGTCAGTATTACATTTAACATCAATTAAGTGTTTGATACTTCATTTTGATATCTCTCTCGCCACTGAATTTGCTCTTAGGTTCTCAATTTTTTTTCCTATAATAATAATAATAATAATAATAATACATAATGATGTATTTTTTTTTCAAAAAACGCGTGTTTTTAAAGGCACACAACATTAGGGATGAACAAAAACATCGAGAAATCGAAAACAGAAAAAACCGAACCAATATACCGTCTTGACTTAAAACCGCATATACGGTAATTTTTTTTTGAAAACCCGAAAATGTCGATTTGTGTATTGAAAATAAAAAAATTACCGAACCGAACCGATTTATACAAAATGACGTCATTTTGATATATAGTATAAATATTTATTGTCTTCCCGTATCGTATCGCGCCTCTATTCTTCGAATGCCTCCTTGTGACGTGTTTTTTATTAGGTAATTTTGCTTTGTTATTTGTTAATTTTCTCAACCAATATAGTGAAAGTCCAAAGTTTGTTAATCAAATATCGCTTTTATGCCGAACCGATAGACGAAAACGAAACCGAAAATAAACCGAATTGATACCGAAACCGTCAAGTGAAAACCGAACAATCAATTAACACCAAATCGAAAAAAACCGACATGTTCGGTTCTTAAAACATGAAAAACCTATATTATCGGTACGTGTTTGATTTATTGCAAAAACCGAGTTGTACCGACCCGTGCACACCCCTACACAACATTAGTGTTTGTCATTCAATCATTGAATATAATTCATACTCCATATCTGTTTCACAATATCCTTCCGGAAAAAAAATTGTTTCGTATTAGTATTTGTTAATAGTTATGTTCTTTGAGAGCCATCTTATATACTGTCACGAGTTATCCTCGTGCATATGACAACGTTTGTTGAATCACATATAACTTTCCATCTTTGTATAACGTTTCATAAATTATTTTATAGTAATATTATTATTTGTAACAATTTTTTTTTATTTAATGCTTGTTACTTTAACAAGTTTAATATATCAGTAGAGAATATTATTGTTATTCAACAAGTATAATTTATTTGGATTCAAAAAAAAAAAAAAACAAGTATAATTTATTTGAAATATTATTTTATTATTTTTACCATGTAAAGTATAATTTCAAAATAAATAAGTAAAGGAGCATTTGAAATTATTATGATAATTCTTAGAAGATAAATCTTTTAGGGCACTTTGTGGATTTTATCAAGTTTTGCTCCTCCGACTGAACTTTCTTTTAATTCTGATGAATGATGATTACATTTAAAATTTTGACCCTAAGAGCAACTCCAATGCTAAACATCAAAATTGGATTATCAAATACTCATTTGATAATTAAGATAATATTTTAATATCTATTTACAATTTATCTACTCCAACCATGGTTATCTAAATCAATAATCAATTGGAATTTTTTTAGTGGTTTTATTTGTAATTGCCACGTGTCATTTTGTGATTGGGTGTTTAGGTAGTTATTTTTTTGATAACTCAATTTCCGGGATGTATTTTTACATTGAAATAGGTAGAATATCAAAATACTTACCCACTTTGATACTCCCATTGGAGTGGAAAATTTTAATTTTGGAATATCAAAAAGGTGGTTTATGGATTTGATAATCCATTTGATACTCCCATTGGAGTTGCTCTAATAATCAAAATTAGGTAACTATCGATTGCTCGTTACAAAACTAAGTTTGAAAAAAAATGAGAAAAAAACCCCAAATAAGGAATTAAATGGTCTCGGACGGGTAATTTCAAGACCCTTTACGCAATCTTCTAGTAATCTATCTTGCAAGTTAACATTGGCTATAAGTTCTTACTCGTAACTGGCAAATCCTCTTTTGATCGTGACTTATCATGCACTTATATTTGAACCTTGATGTCGATTCTTCTTGTTCTCTTACGCCTATTCTAACATTATTTCATATGTAAAAAAAAGTATTACAAACCTCACTTTTTGATTAAGACACGAGTTCAAATAATATTCGAGCTTAAGTTCATGTTGCTTATTGGTTGATTGGTCACATTTTCAGAGTTCCATATACACGAGCAAGATATAATTTTATTTTATTTTTTAATCGAAAAAAGAACATATATATTCTACGTACTAGAGATGTAAGATCAAAAACATATTGTACGTTTGTAAGGACTGAATGTACTACAAACTCTAGACAATTTATGATGGTGTCCTTTTATGCTTTCCAATATTCCATGTTTGATTAAAGTACATATGATTTTGTTTCGTAGTGAAAGATCATTGCATTTCTTCTGGCCTTAGCTTTATTCCAATTGCATTCTTATTCTTCTTTTGGTTGTAGCTCAATATTATTTTGTTTTTGTATGTTGTTGTTATTAAACAGCATGGCGCAAGTCCTGCAACAATATCAACGTCGAGTCGAGAGTGAGAAAGATGGTTGCGATACAGAGGTAAGATTCACGCCTCCAATAATGGATTTTGGAAGAAAAAAAAAACAAAAAAAAAAAACAAATGGTTACTCGAGATTTATATTGTCAAAATGGGGATCATTACTGAAATTTGAAATATATTCACTTATCAATTAGGGAAGATAATTTCGTAATCTTTCACGACTGTTATATAACTACATGATTGGTGATATTAATAAATACATGAGTTCGATTGATGATATTTATTCTTGTGAGAAATGTGGTGTTTGGAATTTTAGTCATCGGTCTCGTGTGATATTTGAGGCCTAATAAATCTACGTCAAACGGCCGTGATTCATTACTTTGAACTAAAGTAAGAAGGTAACTTTTTTGTTTGAAGTAAAGTCTCTAAGCTCCGTTTGGATGGTAGGATTTGGAGGAGGGGTTTCAAATCCATAATAACAAATTTCTTACACTTGTTTGGATTGAGAGACCCGATGAAGTATTTCAAATCCACACTCCTTTTTAGTAATAAATTGGGCCACTCATGTTGATTTCAAATGACTACAAATCATAGTCATTTCAAATCTCTTCCCCAAATCAAATCCTTCCATCCAAATGGATCCTTAGACACTTTGGGACTCGGGGATTTAAAACAAGTCCACATAAAGAGATTTGAAATCCCCCACAATTGCTCTAAAATGATAGTTACGGATATAAAATTCCTAAATCAATTCCTTCCATCCGAATGTCACTCTTTTATAGTTAACTTTAAATCAATTCCTAAGTTTAATTTTTCATTTGTAATTACTTTTCATTTTTCTTTTTAATTTGGTCGATTTTAATATATGCTTCATCTCGATCTATAGCTCTATGTCACTCTTTGTTCTCTCGCTCCCGTTCACCCTTGCTCTAGATCTAGTGTTCATTTTCCAAAATCAACTAGTTAAATGATATATGCCTACAAAATCTGGTCACATGAGAGAAGATTTTATGTTAGAGCTCATGATACTTTTGGTAGATGGTTTTGAATCTCTTGCCATTAGTTCGCTCTCTTTCCCGATTTGTGATCTGTTAATTTGTGTTAATTTTCTAACACGTAACGATAAATTAGTCAACCTACCTAGTTGATTTTAGTCAAACACCAACATCCATTTATATAATTCCAATACTTCTATAATATATATATATGCTCACCTCAAGTTGGAACTGCTTAAGTTACGTAACACTCCCCTCGAGCTTAGAGTCTATGAATAAGTAGATATTATTAGTTCATGACTACAACAATTTCTTCATTAGCTACGTACGGTTCGCACGAGTAGCAGAATTGATAGCAGTGTAACAAAAGACAAAAGACAGCAATAAGAGTAGTAATAACAAGATTAACATCATAAAAGACAACACCAAGAGTGACACAAAACGAAGAGGACTAGTCAGAAATTATGGTTTCAAATTAGGTTTTGAGGTTATTTTCAAAATGTTCCAACTCTCTCTGGATACACTCGACACCATGTTAAAAGAGAAAAAAGCATGGTTGGTCAGACGAAATATTATAGAAATGCCCGAATTAGAAATGCCAGAACTATAATAATATTATAGAATAAGCCGACTCTCTTTATAAGAGATGGGAACATAGTTTTAATAAAGAAGAAGTTCTTCAATATATACACATATAAGGGCATTCATTTCACAAGGTGATTTGATTGATTGGCAGGATCTGTACTCCAGAAACGGTGATTATCTTACATATAGTGAGCTTCTCAAAACTGTTGGAAGGTAACTCCCGATTTCTGAATAATTTAATTTTGTTTTTGTTGCAACGCTTTTGGGGTTGTTTACTATCAAGTTATATTTCTTTCTCCATAGTGAACTTAAGGAGCCACGTGTTGAGCAGCTAAGTGTGGCGGACCTTGGGCTCATCCAGAAACAACTTGAGACTGCATTAATGGAGATACGCTCGACTAAGGTTTCATGTTCACTCTCCATCAGTCCCTAAATTGGTTTACTCAATGAACTGTAGAAAACAAATGTGCCCCTAAATATACAAAGTGCATCTAGACGAGTATTTTGCTAAGAGAAAATTCATCATGCCTCATTCAGACCAGCAATTCTTCGGTAATAATGTTTTTGTTCGATTGCCTATGTTTTTTTTTGGAGACCAAGCAAAAGGCATGATAATTTGTCTTAAACCTTTTTTTTTATTATTAGCTTTTATCTCATAAAAGTTTGTTCAAGTGCCAGCTATGAATGTGCGTGTGCAGTGTGGTATATCAAAGCCATTTCATGAACTAGAGAAGTGAAATTCATATCATAGTTTTTGTTTACCTTTTTGATGAGCTGAGCTTACGTGGCAAGAATGTTCGAACCGCTTGAACATTAGTATTCTTTTCCAGTTTCTTGTCAACCTGTAAAAACATATTAAAGTTACGTTTCAGAATACATAGTATTATTGCCTTTCCATTCATAAAACATTGTGATGTCAGAATTTATTACTCCATGCAGACAAAATTGATGACGGATGCTCAGTCAAGCCTTCAGGAAAAGGTGCGCAAGTCTAATTTTTGCCTTCAGGATAATTGGTTCATGTTAAATAAGGTAAATGCTTACAACAGCTTATATTATGTGAGCAGGAAAAGATGCTGGAAGAAGAAAAAAAGCATTTCAAAGAGGTTATTAAAGTTGAAACCCTGCATATATATAAATTATGATTACTAGATCCGTTTATCACAAACATGACTTTATTACACACATTTGTTTACATATTACAGATTGTTGAAGGCAATAACAGTGCTAAGAAAAAGAAGGTGGTGATAGATCTCAACATCGCCGCAGACGGCTAAACAACAAATACAAGCATACAACACCGGACCTCGTTCAAACTTTTATATGTAAAATAAAAATAAATTATCTGCAGAATCATAAAAATGCATGCAGGTATAAATAAAAGGTGCTAGAGGAATATCTACCTCTTTATTGTGAACGAGGCCCTCGTTGCATGGTGTAAGCTGCTTGACCCCTCTTCTGTATTTGAACTTTTGTTAAATATTGCTCTGTTTTTAATGGTTGAACATATATGGGATATATGCTTTGCTTTAGCCCATGCCACTTTTATCATTGCATACAAAACAAAACTACAGCTGCAAACGTGGTCGAATAATCGTCACCTGAAAAAAAATAGCTTCCTTTAGTTGTTGGCGTCGACTCACATTACAGAGAAAGAAAAGAAACTAGACGATGAATGCATATTTTCCCTACTTACTTTTAAACGTACCAAGTTGATGTTTCAAAGATGGTGAAGGAAACCTATATATGTTTTAAGGAAAGAAACATAAACAAGTTGACTCTCTTCTTCCTATTCGGATATTATCAGCTTAATATAAATAATCTTTCGCTGTCTTAACGCCATCCTAGCCAGTGGACCACATATAGTTTCTTGATCTATAATTGATTTAGCTGCATAGGAAAATTGACTTGCGAATGATTTATGCATCATAACTAGCAGCTAATACCTGCATTCGCCATTTCAGTACACACAAGTTCCACTCAAAATCCTACACGAGTCTAAAAAAATTCAATATTATTCGAAACGTAGTTTTCGTGTAGAAGAGAGCAAGAAAGAGAGAGATATTTAGTCGGCCCTGCATTTAGAAACATTGTGCTTCATGCTACGTGTTTTGGAGCAAGACTAGATTTGGCCTTCTACATAAAAAGAGTCGAGAGAAAACAAGCTTCCCCTGCTCATTTAGATAAAAATTCTAGGCACAGTGAGATCTCAAAATAGAGATTATATATCGAAACTTTGTATTCGTAGAGGCACATAGCAACAATACCAAAAACATGATTCGTATGCATGAATGGGCACTTCGAAAATTATCACTTTAGACTAAAATGTAAACTTAGAACGTACTAAACGTTTAATTCTACCAAGTACAGTAATCAATTCTACACTTCATCATTTTCTTTATTGCATGGCATGTTGTATTTCATAGATGCGAGTCTAGACGAACATGAAATGTGCCCACAAAAACATGATAGTGCAGAAAGAAGGAAGAAAAAGATGTCAAACGAAAATAACAATAGTTAAAAAAGTTCTCCTTGTCTCATACCATAGTCGACAATTTGATTTTAGCTCGATTGAAATCTTGATTCATGTATTAAACCGCATTTGTACCAATATTATTCATATACTAATGCACCTTTAAATAAGATATATTTTCAGCATACGTGCATTTGATTAGACATTTTGTAAATCACTTTTCTATTATTTACTTAGATATTGGGGAGCCAGAGCACTATGTTAAAGTCTCGAATAAAAAAATGCACCTTAAAATAAGATAAAACTCATAAAATGGATTCCGATAAGTCCCGATGAAGGTCCACCCCTAAAAGACAAAGTGATTCTTCTTGTTAGTCAATTTTTTGAATCACCTTTAAAGTGGTTCTATTATTTTCTTGAATTTTTTTGTTGAGCAAAGGGACTTAAGATATTAAAATTTGTAAGAGACAAAGAAACGTACCTTTCGAACTTGTTTCCAAAATCCAAAGTACTCAAAAATAGCATCAAACAACCATTGGAAACACATTGCTTCACTTTACCTCATCTTTATATTCTAGCTAGCATCTATTCGAACACCGATTTTAACACATTACTTTAACAAAAAAAAAAAAAACAATTCACGTGGGTGGAATATCAATCTTAAATGCTTACTTCAGTATCTCTTAGGACTCTATAGATACGCCTAACCGTTTTTTGAACCCATATATGAAGTATAATATATGTGGATTTCCCACTTTACGATTTTAGATATGTCTATCACATGCATGAGATGCAAAATGCGCTTCGAATCGAAGTTGTTGAAACGAGAACATATTTGATATATAATTCAATACTATTTCTGTTTTGCAAGCTTGTTAAAACTAGAGTCTCCACCATGTACAAATAAATAAAACACACCTTGAGAGCCAAAGGAAGAACAAAGTACATATCCTGCCAATTTACAGCCTTATATAATATAATATATATTCCTCTACAATTCTGTATATGTATATACACATAAACGCATATATATGTAGTACATACATGGATCTCGGATTCAGAGTTTCGTCAAGTAAAATATGATCTGTACACGAATTCAGACTTATTCACACACACACACACAGTCATACACAGAGATATAAATTCATCGAGCAGGTTAAAAACGAAGTGAAAATAGAACATCACACAAGAAATAAAAATAAAGGAGCGTCGAATTAGTTAATAAGCTTACATCAAATCCAAGTTTGAAGTTTTCTCTCTGCATATGCATCAAAACCCTTTCCGCTTGCAAAATTTGGAAAAATAAAATTAAAAACCCTAAAAAAATTCGCATCTTCACCCACCCCCACACCTCATCCCCTTTGGATAGAGGATTCAAGCTTCCATTACCCCGAATTTCTGCCGCTCTCTAAAAGTTGGTATGGCGAAGGGGTAGAGAGAGAGAGAGGGAGAGAGAGAGAGAGAGGGTAAAGAGGAGCTATTGTGTAGCCAAGTGGCTGATTGATGCTTGTATTATTATATATATATTCCCTCAAAAGATTGCCTGCCTCTCTATTACTTGTTCATATTAAACGCACTACACGTGGCGGCCGATGCTTATCACGACTATATATAAATATCCATCAATTCAAATCAGAAAATAAAACGCGCCTTTTGATCTTTCTACTAATTAATCTAATGGGTAAAGTTCATTTTACCTACCTCAACTATACCCAACGTGTAAAATACCCCCCTAAACTTCAAAATGAATCAAAACAGCCCCTCCCATTTATTGGTCAACGTTAAAAACAACAAAAAAAGGTGACACCGTTAGTTTTAGAGTAAACCCGTTAGTTTTAATGCGATTTTACATATTTACCCTTAGCATCTTCTTCCTCCTTCCTCTCCTCCCTCTTTTCTTTTTTTCTTTTTTTTTCCCCTCCCCCTCTGTTCTTCACGAGCAATACACAGAATTTCATCTATCAAAAAAATCATTTTTTTCATCAATCACTTCCTTCTCTCTCTCTCTCTCTATCTCTCTCTCTCTCTCTCTCTCTCTCTCTCTATATATATATATATATATATATATATATATATATATATATATATATATATATATATATATATATATATATATATATATATATATATATATATATATATATATATATATATCACCTGAAAACCTATTTAACGCCAACAGTTTACAGATTCAAATCAATGGGTTAGACTCATCTATTGCGCAATCGTCTCCACAAACGGGTCAGAAAAGATTACCCTCGAATCCACGGCGGCGCCACCTTTCTTTCACCACCACCACCACCACCACCACCGTCATGGGTCTTTCCATCTCCTCTTTCAACTTTTTTTCTCGCAACCAAAACCCCCAAGAAATTCAAGAAGAAACGCAAAAAAGATGAGGCGATTTCAACAAAGTCCCAAATCTGAAACCCTTCTATTTGTGAGTTGGGGAGAAAAAAATCAGGGTTTTGTGTCATGTACTCAGGCAAATTGAATTGGGGATCGAGGAAGAAAAGGGGAAATCGTAAAATTAGGGCTTTCAACAAAGGAATTGAAGACGACAACGTTTTGGCTGCTGAAGTGCACAAGATGGGAAATTCGAGTGGGCCACATCATTTCAAGCCCAAACCATACTCATCTGCTGAAGTGGGCCTAAAGCTTAAGCCCAACAATTTTATTTAAATACCTGCAATTAGAATATAAGGACAGGTGTTAGTTTTGTATTGGGTAAAGGGGAATATCCCTTTAGGTCAGATTTAGCAGGTTTCTATAAATAGCATGCAAATCATTAATGAAGGCAACTAGCCACTTTTATCTGAATTTCACCAACTCTTTCTTCTTCTTCACTCTTTCCTATTTCTTCTTACCCAATTAACCCTATTCTACTGTTCTATTGAAAATCAATACATATAATACTCAAAATATAATATTAAATACATCAGATCATTACATTTGGTATCCAGAGCAAGGCTCTTTTTCCTGGAGAAAACACTACAAATATGGCTGAAGCTACCAGATCTAAGGAAATATTAGAAACACACAAGAAATTGGTGGATCAGAAGATCCAAGAGGAAGTGGATAGGAGACAGGCAGTAGAGATTTTGCTCCAAAATCAGCTCAATTTGGTATCACAATCTGTAACAGAAGGGCAGACACAAATGCAGAAGGCAGTAGAGCTATTGCAGTTACAGATGACCAAAATTGCTGAAAGAATGGAGTTCTACCACAGAGACAAACCACTTATGGGAGGGGGACCTTCATCATCAGCTTCTGGTAACTCTACAATCCCTATGGCTACTCCTGAACACTACACTAGGCCAGCTACTGAATTAAGGGGGTTTAAACAGCATGAGAGGGATGAGCAGTTTGCTGTGGGATTTAACCCTAGCCCTAGAGTTGAATTCCCACGGTTTGATGGATCTAACCCTAGATCATGGCTACTGAGGTGTGATAGCTACTTCCAACTCATCCCAAATATACCTAACAAGCAGAGGGTTGCCATAGCCTCCATTCACCTTGAGGGTAAGGCAGCCTCATGGTATAGCCATTTGAATCAGAGGGACTTGTATTGGGAGGATTTTGTAGGGTTAGTAACCAACAGATTTGAGGAGTTACAGGAGGGGAATGTGTTGGATGATATACACTCTCTAAAGGTGACAGAATCTGTTGAGGAGTTTATTGAGAAGTTTGAGGAGATGAGGTGTTATTTACTGCTATTTAACACTAGGACATATGATGAGAAGTACTTTGTGCACTGTTTTATGAAAGGGCTGCCTGAGGAAGTCAGGAGCTTCTTTTCCCTTTTTGACATCAAAGGCTTGCATCATGTCATGGAAATGGCCAGGAAACAAGCACATACCATTGAATCTATCACCAAGAAGAACAAACCCCCCTATAGACCAACCACTACCCCATTCCCACAACAAAAGAAAATATGGCACAACCCCAATCCACCACCCACTCAACCTAATAAACCACCAACCTACACACCACCTGCTCTGCTTCCCCAGAGAAAGAACCTTACCATAGCTGAAATGAGAGCCAGAAGGGAAAAAGGGCTCTGCTACAATTGTGATGACACATACACACCTAACCACAAATGCAAACACAGCCATATCTACATGCTGATGACAGAAGCAGAAGAAGTTGAGTATTATCAGACCATGTCAGATGTAGAGATGTTGGAGGGAAATGTATCAGGGGAAGAGGTACAGGTTTCCCTCAATGCCTTATTGGGCAATACTGGAGTGAACACCATCAAGGTTTATGGTAATTTTGGGAATGTTCAACTCAATATACTTATAGACACTGGTAGTACAAACAGCTTCATTTCTGGAGGGTTGGCTGCAGAGCTCAACTGCAGAGTGGAAATGGCCCCAAATATGATTATTACAGTGGCAAATGGGGCCAAACTGTTGAGCACCAGAATCATTAGGGATTTTGCTTGGCAGATGCAGGGCCATACTTTTAATTTTCCACTAAGAATAATAGATATGGAGGGATATCATGTTATTCTTGGGTGTGATTGGCTTTTAAAAAGTAGCCCACTGGTATTTGATTATGACAAGAGGTGCATTGAGGTGAAATGTGGGGCCCATAGGGTCATGATCACTGATATCAAGGAAGAAGTTGATTGGAAGTTGGTTTCTAGTGAATCATTCTACAAAATGATGCAACATCACAAGGGAGATGCTGAGGGTCAAGTATACTCTATTGTGGACAGTGGACCACAGAAGGTATTCCCAGCTGAAGTTACACAGCTGTTGAAGGAGTATCAAGATATATTTGAAGAACCCAAGGGCTTACCACCAATCAGGGGTGTTGAACATCACATAATTCTCAAGAAGGATGCCATTCCTAAACAACTCTACCCTTACAGGTACTCTCATGCCTATAAGAATGAGATTGAGCAAATTGTTAAGGAACTGCTAGAGAATGGAGTGATCAGGCATAGTCAGAGCCCATTTGCCTCTCCTGTCTTATTGGTCAGAAAGAAGGACTCTAGTTGGAGAATGTGTGTGGACTACAGATATCTAAACACTATGACTGTGAAGCATGATTATCCCATTCCAGTCATAGATGAGTTATTAGATGAACTACATGGGGCAAGGTGGTTTACAAAGATGGATCTGAGGTCAGGGTATTTCCAGATCAGAATGAGGGATGATGATGTGTACAAGACAGCCTTTAAAACACATCATGGCCATTTTGAGTTCATGGTTATGCCTTTTGGGCTTTGTAATGCCCCTGCTACATTTCAATCTCTCATGAATCAGGTGTTTTCTTCTTATTTGAGGAAATTTATATTGGTGTTTTTTGATGATATTTTGATATACAGTAAGAGTCTGGAGGACCACTTACATCATTTAGAGACTACACTAGCAATTATGAGGCAACATGCCTTATATGCTAAACAGTCTAAATGTTGCTTTGCTCAGCCTTCAATTGAATACTTGGGTCATATTATCAGTGAGCAAGGGGTAGCTACTGATCCTGAGAAGATCAAAGGGATGTTGGATTGGCCAAAACCTACAACAGTCAAGGGGCTCAGAGGGTTTTTAGGGCTTACTGGTTATTACAGGAAGTTTGTTCAAGGCTATGGAGCTATTAGTAAGCCCTTGACAGAGATGTTAAAAAAGGGAGGTTTTCATTGGACTAAGGAAGCAGAAAGTGCTTTTGCACAACTCAAGGAGGCTATGGTTACATCACCAGTGCTTGCCCTGCCTGACTTTTCTAAACCCTTTCTGGTGGAGACAGATGCCAGCTCTACAGGTCTTGGAGCAGTACTAATGCAAGGCTCCAGACCTATAGCTTTCATCAGCAAGGCACTCAGTTTAAGGAATCAGGCATTATCTATTTATGAGAGGGAGTTTATGGCAGTTTTGTTGGCCATTCAAAAGTGGAAACACTATTTACAGGGCCACCACTTCACTATTAGAACTGACCAGCAAAGCATCAAGTATATTATGGACCAAAAGTTCACTTCAGCCCTTCAACAAAGGTGGATTTCCAAACTGATTGGGTTGGATTATACCATTGAGTACAAAAGAGGGGCAGAGAATAGGGTGGCTGATGCCCTTTCAAGGAAGGAATGTACAAATGGGGAATGTTATGCCACTACCACTGTTCAACCTAAATGGATGCTAGAGGTGCTTGATAGCTATGAACAAGATGCTGCTATCAAGAAAATATTAGCTGCACAGGTGTTGGATTCTTCTGCTTTTCCTGATTACTCAGTAGTGCAGGGTATTTTGAGGTATAAAGGGAGAATCTGTATTGGATCAAATCTGTTATTGAGGGATAAGCTGCTACAGAGTCTTCATGACACAGCTATTGGGGGTCACTCAGGCATTCATGGCACTTACCACAGAGCCAAGTCACTTTTCTACTGGCCTAAGATGAAAACAGATGTTTTGAAGTTTGTTCAGAGTTGTGATGTGTGTAAGAAAGCAAAGCATGAAACCAATCCTTACCCAGGATTATTAGAACCTTTGGAAATACCTAAAGAGGCTTGGTCACATGTTTCCATGGACTTTATTGAAGGGCTGCCTAAGTCAGAAGGTAAGAATGTCATACTAGTGGTAGTAGACAGACTCACCAAGTATGCACATTTCCTACCCCTTTCTCACCCCTATTCTGCCCCAAGTGTGGCCAAACTCTTCCTAGACCACATTGTCAAATTACATGGACAGCCAGTTAATATTGTCACAGATAGAGACAGAGTTTTTACTAGCCAGTTTTGGGCTGAGCTATTTAAACTTCTTGGTACTAAACTGTCTATGTCCACTGCCTACCACCCTCAGAGTGATGGTCAAACTGAGCGTGTTAATCAGTGCTTAGAGGGGTATTTAAGGTGTTTTGCCAGTCAGCACCCTCATCAATGGATGAAGTGGCTCACCCTTGCTGAGTTTTGGTACAACACCAATCACCATACTAGCTTGAAAATGTCCCCATTTCAAGCCTTGTATGGGTACAAACCACCCTATTTCTCTATGGGTTCTTATTTAGACACTACCAACTCTACAGTGGGAGACTTAATTCGTGACAGAACTCTTGCGTTAGACCTCATTCGTGATAATTTGTTACTAGCTCAGACACGTATGAAACATTATGCAGACACAAAAAGGGTTGAACGACAGTTTGAAGTGGGGGATGAAGTTTACCTCAAATTGCAACCTTTTCGCCAGAATTCGGTCGCCCTTCGCCGGAATTTGAAGCTTTCGAATCGTTATTTTGGACCTTACCCTATTGTGGAACGCGTGGGACCCGTTGCTTACCGGCTCCTTCTTCCACCCAACTCCAAGGTACACGATGTATTCCATGTCTCGCTACTGAAGAAGAAGCTAAGCACCAAGCACATACCCAGTCCCAATCTTCCTTTCTCTACTGATACTGGAACCTTTGAAGTTTTTCCGGCCAAAATCCTGGATCAGCGCACCACGACTCTCAATCAGCTACCAAGCACCCAAGTCCTCGTGCAGTGGTTGGGTTCTGATCCTACGCACGCTACATGGGAAAATTTCGACGAATTGATGACCAAGTTCCCTTCTTTCGATCCTTGGGGACAAGGATTTGGTAATCCCGGGGGTAATGTCATGTACTCAGGCAAATTGAATTGGGGATCGAGGAAGAAAAGGGGAAATCGTAAAATTAGGGCTTTCAACAAAGGAATTGAAGACGACAACGTTTTGGCTGCTGAAGTGCACAAGATGGGAAATTCGAGTGGGCCACATCATTTCAAGCCCAAACCATACTCAGCTGCTGAAGTGGGCCTAAAGCTTAAGCCCAACAATTTTATTTAAATACCTGCAATTAGAATATAAGGACAGGTGTTAGTTTTGTATTGGGTAAAGGGGAATATCCCTTTAGGTCAGATTTAGCAGGTTTCTATAAATAGCATGCAAATCATTAATGAAGGCAACTAGCCACTTTTATCTGAATTTCACCAACTCTTTCTTCTTCTTCACTCTTTCCTATTTCTTCTTACCCAATTAACCCTATTCTACTGTTCTATTGAAAATCAATACATATAATACTCAAAATATAATATTAAATACATCAGATCATTACATTTTGATTCCTCTGCTTGTCACCTTCAATTAGCCAAGCCATGAGAATGGAAAAAATGGAAGTACCCAGACATTAAAGTCTACAATCCTTTATTATTTTTCAATCAAGTTTATGAACGTTTGCTGTATTCAATTTCTGGCAAAATAAAAGAAAGAGAAGAATATATATATATATATATATATATATATATATATATATATATATATATATATATATATATACTTTTTTTTTATATAAGAATATAAATATGTATATACGCATACACACAAATAGATAAATAGATTTTAAGGGGTGAAAATGTCAAATCCAATGCAAAATATATAAAAATAATTATAAAAGCAAAAGTCAAAGTGCCATGTCACCAAAGGCACACGGATTTTAAACGGAAGGGTTATTTTGATGCATTTTGAAGTTCAAGGGGGTATTTTATACCTTGGATATAGTTCATGTAGGTAAAATGAACTTTACCCTTAATCTAATAAATAAATTGCACCTACCCATCCTGAAGTTAAGTATAATTATCGGTAGACCCCTACAGTTTGGAAAACTACACATACTTTCGCGAGTTTTGATATTAGATTACATTTTAAGTCTTGGCACATTTGACTATGGATTTTTTTCAATTTCAGTTTTATCCTTAACCAAATATTAAGTAAAAAAAAAGAAAATTATGGGTAAATTACGGCCAGTCCGAGGTAATGTCAAATTACGGAAAATCCCCTCTTGTTTAGTAATTACAATTACCCTTTAACTATGAATCTTGCTATGCGTCCGCTCTTACGGTGTCAAATTTAGTGGAATCTTCTAAATTATGTGGAATATTCTCCGATTTGTACATGTTTTACCCCATTCGAAGTCCACTCTTTGAAAATAAGATGATCATAAAATGTGTCTCTTGGCTAGTAAATATCAGATTTTGGTACATCATAAACTGCATTTTTGCACAAAATGAATATAAACTAGAGAACATTTCACGAAATTTGGAAGATTATGTTGAATTTGACACCATGAGGGTAGGCGTGTACGAAAATTCATAGTTGATGGATGATTATAATTACCCAAATAAGAGAGGTTTGTTCGTAATTTAATATTATCCAAAGGGATGGCCATAATTTATCTGGTAATATTTGAAAATTTAAGTTAATTAATAAAATAAAATAACTAATCTCCACTTGAGAGCAGTTTAGAATTTAATAGTTGTATATTCTACTGTATATATTTTGTAGGGCAATAGCACATTTTGTGAAAATTATATCTTGGGTTGTATAAAGGGCAAATGGCAAAAAAAACATGACAAGGGACTTAAATACACATTCGTCCAAAAAAAAATAGTCTTTTAAATAAAATCATCCCCATGTTTTTGATCTAAAATACCATCCATCCATTATACTCTAACTTTCTTATATTATACATTGACCCCAGATTTAAACAAATATATCATATTAACCGTCATTTTAATAATTTTTTGAATTTTTTTTTTCTGAATTTTTTTTTTTCGACCAGATTCCGGTGTTAACTTTTATTTTTTGAAAACTTTTTTTTCCTGAAATTTTTTTCCAGTCGGTCAACCAGCGTTGACTTTTTTGTTTTTCCTTTTTTCTTTTGAATTTTTTTTCTTAGAAAATAATATTTTAATTAATATTACTGTCTTGGTTGCTAAATTACTGTCGCAGACAGTAATATTACTGTTTGGGACAGTAATACTACTGTTTGCGATAGTAATATTATGAATATTATGTTCCCGAACAGTAATATTACTAATATTACTGTCCCAAACAGTAATATTATTGCATGAGACAGTAATATTACGGTCGGAGACAGTAATATTACAGTCGAAGACAACAAAAATACAGGTCAAGACGATAAAATTAATTCATACAGTAATATTAATGTCTCAGACAGTTACATTACTGTTGGAGACAGTAATCTAGCAGCCAAGACAGTAATATTAATTAAAATATTTTTTTTAAGAAAAAACAAAATTTCAAAAAAAAAAGAAGAAGAAAAAAGTCAATTAACAGTTAAATTACTGTCTCCAACAGTTAAATAACTGATGGGGACAGTAATTTAGCAACGAAGACAATAATATTAATTAAAATATTTATAAAAGAAAAAGTCAATTAAAAGTTAAATTACTGTCTCCGACATTTAAATAACTGCTGGAGACAGTAATTTAACAGCCAAGATAGTAATATTAATTAAAAAAAAATAAGAAAAAAATGTCAATTAACAGTTAAATTACTGTCTCTGACAGCTAAATAATTGCTGGAGCCAGTAATTTAGCAGCCAAGACAGTAATATTAATTAAAATATATATTTTTAAGAAAAAAAAATCAACGCTGGAGACCCGACGGTCAACGGCGGTGGACCGGATGGAAAAAAAATTCAGAAAAAAATAAATTCAACGCCGGAGACTGGCAGTCTCCGGCGGTCAAAGGCGGTTGACCGACGGTCTCTGGTGGTGGTGGATCAAAATTGGGGTCAAAATTGGTTAATTGGTGAAATTGGACTAAATTGGGGTGTAAATCATAAAATTGGAGTTGAATTAGGTTTCAAGGAATTTGGGGTAATTTTGGTAATATAAAAGGTTTTTTCTTATTTTCAAATAAGTTTGAATGGACTGGAAATATTTGAAAGACAAAAAAATTGGACATCCCTTTTATAATTAAGTGCCCTTGTCATGGACATTTTTTAGATTAACCCATGTATAAAATATATATTGGGTTGATTTGACTTTTTAGATCGGATATTGATGGTTTTAAGAAGGATAAATAAATGGGAAAATTACAACCAACAACCTTAGGTAAGATGTGATTTAAAAAATTCCCCTTCTTTTTTGAAAATTACATCCACCCCTGCATTTCACGGTTGCAAAAAACCCTAATAGAAAATTGCATTGTCCAAGCTACCATTTGTGTGAAAATTAAAATAGGGTAAATTACAAACACCCCCTGAGGTATGGTCAAATTACAAAACCCCCCTCTTGCTTGGATAATTACATCTACCCCTCAACTATGATTTTTTCTTAGACCTCCACATTTATGGTGCCAAATTCAACATAGTCATCTAGATTCCGTGAAATGTGCTCTAGTTTGTACTCTTTTTGTGTAAAAATACAGTTTCCGATGCACCACAAACTGATATATACAAGCTAAAAATTACATATTATGGTCATCTTACTTCATAATGTAGAGTTTGAATGGGATAAAACGGGTACAAAAGTGATAATATTCCATATAATCTCGAAGATTCCACTAAATTTGATAAGTTGAGGGGTGGTTGTAATTATCCAAACAAGATGTGTGTTTTTGTAATTTAGCCATACCTCAGGGGGTGTTTGTAATTTACCCATTAAAATAATAAAAAAAAAATATATGACAACTGATAATGTCATACTTACGCATCAGTATTAACACACAAGTTTCACCCAAAATTGACATATTTCATTTTCACCCACCATCGTTGGCACCGCTGTAACCTGTAGGCGGTGGAGTGGGGTTAGTACTGTAGGTATCGTGGTTGTGGGATTCGGGATTCCGGTGGCGACGGCGGTTGGCCTTCGGCTTTCCAATGGAAGCGGGTGAAAGTTGGGAAAGGGTCGCATGTATCTTAATATGGGGGTGGATGTAATTTTGAAAATAGAAGGAGTTTTCCGTAATTGCACCTTACCTCATGGGTGGTGGTATATCCTACATAAATATATGATTTGAATGAGTTAAAGCTATTTATTTTGTTTGTTATTTTAGAACTTATTGATTGTGCTTGTTTAAGTTAAGTGCTAAATAAAATCAATATCTAAATTCGAATTACGCTAATGTGCAATTTTTTGAATAATTTGAGGTAGGTCCAAAAAAGTAAGTGTTCATTTGACATACCTTTGAAGCCTTACTATAGTAGAGAAACCCAATCATAATTCATCATTATGAATACTCCTCAAGAGATAAAAGGATTATATTGTCTTCGTATGCAATTTTCGCCTAACAGCATTCTATATTTTTTGACCTGTATTTATCATTTTTCCTGTCTTTTCGTTTATTTTGTTATTTTTTCCGATAAATATTTTTTTAAATTAATTTGTTTATTTTTTAAAATTTTCAATGCTTTTTATTTTCTGTAGAAATTTTCGATATGTTTACTACTGAAAACGACTACCTATGTAGTACGGACACGGACAACGAAACGGCGGATGCGAAAACGGACATGGAAAAACGGCATGTTCCTAAATGGGAATACCGGAACTTGGGGAAAACATATAAATATTAAAAGTATAAGGGCATATTTATAAATATGCTATATAAACATATATAAATTTGTATTTATATATAAACTCTTTTTATATATATTTTTATACAAACATAATCAAAATAATTTTTACAATCAACTATTAATTTGCAATTGATCACTAAATTATGTAAATAATTAGGGAAATAACAAAAATATTTAAAAATTTGTTATTCAAACACTTTTCTAAATTTTTAGAAATTGCAAAATGGCAATAAGGTGTCCGGCAGATGTCTTCGAGTTTCCGACACGAAGCGTGTCCGAAACGCGGAAACGTTAATAAGTTGAAGTTTAATTTCCATGCTACATAGACGACTACAATTACCTATAGTTGACTGTTGTCATTTTTAGTTATGTTCAATTTCTTTTTACCCTAAAGTCACGATCGACCAATTATGTACATGCACGAATATCACCAATTATATATATAAAAAAAAAAAAAAATCATCAACACCAACATCAAAATTTACAATATAAATATTTAAATTATAAATCAACTCGTAACCAATAAAGACATATCGAAATACACAATCGCATGCATATGTTACTATATCTTACTATATATAACTACAATAGGGAGAATTACACTTTTGGTCCCTCATGTTTGGGCCGATTACACTTTTGGTCCATGTTGTTCAAAAGTGAACAAAGTTCACCTTCAAGGTTCAATTTTAAATACTTTTGGTCCTACCCGTTACATGTCCGTTTAGTACAAGTAACGGAAAACACTATTTTGGGGCAAAAATTAAAATTTTAAATTTTTTTGGGACTGGAAAGTTATTAGAAATTTAAAATATACCACTGATAATTATTTTTTTAATAATATTAAGTATAAACGAATATATATATATATATATATATATATATATATATATATATATATATTTTGCCCTTTTATTTACAATTTAATACCCTAACTCACGACTCAACAACGGATCATGATTTCTATTCTCTCCCTCTGAACTCTCGTTCTCTTCTCTCTCTCCTCCCACCGCTGCTTTCTTTTCTCTATCTCTCTCAACCCACGTTCTCTTCTCTCTCTCGCCTCCCACCGCCGCTTCCCCATCGCATGCGCAATCTTCGTCGCCACACCTCTTTGCCGTGCCGAACCGCCAAATCGCCGACTTGAATCTCCATAGCCGGTGTGATCGGATCTTGCTGCAAGGTTTCATGATTGTTATTCTTTGATTTTTTTATGATATAGTTCTACAAAGAACGTCTCCACGCCCTTCAAGTATATTTTTCTTGTAGAGATAGATCATAGATGTATGTATCTAATTTTTTATTGAAGCAAAAATTGCGGATCTAGAGTTTGAGTTTGAGAATAAAAGTGTGTAATTGGAAATGAAAGAGCTGCATAACGACATAAAGATGCACTCGATTTAGACATGGCAACTCCAATATTTTTTACCCTATATTTTTAGTCGACCAATTGTGTACACACACGAATATTGGCTTATACAAATAAAATTCATAAACCCCATAAACAAAATTTTACAATTATCAATATTTATATTATAAATCACCTCACAACCAACAAATACAAATAAAATATACACAAACATATGCATATGTAACTACATGTACTATATGTAACTAGTAATGTATAGTAATTTATAGTAATGTATACAATCTGCAGAACTAGGGGAAGTAAACGAGCCGAGCTGGCTCGACAAAGGCTCGAACTCAAGCTCGAGCTCGAGCCCAAATTTAGTTGTTCGACAGCTCGCGAGTCGGCTCGCGAGCTGCCTTTTTTTTCGGATCTGAGAGATGAGAGAGGACGAGAGAGACCAATATAAGCTGACTAGGGTTTAAAACTGATTTTAAAGGGCATTTTAGGTACTTCAAATTGGCCCAGAGGGCTATGTCTAATTATTATAAAAAATGAGGGGGTTTGCACTAGGGTGTAATCCCTGGTGTGGTTAGTTATATATAATTTGCATATGAGGTGGGTCTCTAAAATAATTCCTACCAATTATTCACTTCGTTCCACAGCGGAGATCAAAAGAAGTCCCGAAATTTTGTGAACAATCTGGGGTCGAATTTGTTGATTCTCAGATATCAAATGAGTTGCATCAAACTCGCATGCCCATTAAACCCAAGTGTGGTATTTAAAACGTCTTCCGAGTTATATTGCGATTTTTTTAGATAAACGTCTTAAAGAATTAGAAGACCTAGTATACTCTGATGTGATTTGGTTAAAATTTGTCACTTTAAAGAAATATTTTTATTTCAGATTATCTGTCACTTTACAATTTTAATATGGGTTAAATACAAAAACACCCCTGTACTGTGGACTTTGTATCATTTACCCCCCTGTACTACACATAAATACAAAAACCCCCCTCACATTGCATTTTTTCTAGAATATGACGAAAATACCCCTACTCAAGCATATATATATATGTGTATATATATATATATATACATATAGTTTTACAAAAAATTTATCAAAAAATTTCGTAAAATCAAGAAACATTTATAAAAAAAATTAATAGTTAAGCTAAGCTCAAAAAAGACAATTAATTAACAATAGTCTTACAGGTTAAATATTTTCCTAGTATCTTTAATTTATAGATTGATGTAGAGAATTAAAAAAAGAAAAATAAACTTACATATTCCGTATGATGTAACACGTTTTCAGTTCTGGTAAAAAAGCGTGTTTTCCTTGTTTTATTTAAGAATACAAAAAAAACGGCCTTCCTATTTAACATTCAATGTACCACCGTAAGTGCGAGCCAATCATAGCTAAGCTACTTTCCTTCTAATTGGGCCGAAGAAAGAACTAGCTACGTGGTCTGCTTCGTACACCCCCCCCCCAACCCCCTGCCGCCACGTGTACACTCCTTTTCTTTTTCTTTTTGGATAAGTACGTCTACACTCCTTTAATATTTCTTTTCTATTACATATTATATATTATTAATATTAATAGTACACAGACGTCAGTAGTCAGAGTATCACACACACATATATATATTATTATTTAATTAATTTTGTTTTAAAAGGCACAGCAAATTAAAGTAGAAAATTAGTCCCCAACGGTTCACCCAGAGTTCAATTCTCCCCCGATTCAGATTCCCCCACCTTCTCTTCTAGTAAGTGCGCATGCGTACACACACACACACACACACAATTCTTGTTTCTTTTTTATCCACAGAATAAATATTCAATTCCAAAAGTTTTATTCTACTTTCTCTCTCTCTCTAGAAAAGAAAAGAAAAAAAAGAAAAAAAGGAAAAGGAGAGAGAGAGATTTCCGAAGATGGGGAGAAAGAAGCTGGAGATGAAGCGAATCGAGGAGAACAGTGCGAGAATGGTTTGTTTTTCCAAGAGAAGAAATGGTCTGATTAAGAAAGCTAAGGAATTATCTGCTCTCTGCGATGTCGACGTGGCCGCTGTCATCTTCTCCAACAGGGGAAAGCTTTTTCAGTATTGTAGCGCCGATAGGTAATTAACACCACCTAATTTTTTTTTTCTTTATTATTTTAATTCTGTTTTTGTTTATATATATATTTTTGAAATTTGTTGGCGTTGGTGGGAATTTCAAAACCCTAGTTCTCATATTCCCAAAATAGAACTTTTGGAGGTATTTTAGTAACTAGTTCATATTTTTTTTTTTTTTGATGAGAAGTAACTAGTTTATCTGTCTCTTAGAGCAATTCTAGAAGAGATGAATTAATAAGGGGATCGGATAATAAAATTGCTATTTTAATACTTGAAAATTCCAAAGTATTCCTCCGGTGGTGAAGGCATTTGAGGTGCAAAATTGCACTCAGAAATGGAGAGGACTCAAATATTCCTTAAAAATAGCTCCTGCAATTCCAGTGTGACAAAATAAATAAAGAAATCTCAACATATTATAAACATAAAGAGTTAATAATTTGTTTGATAACTATGAGGAAGGAGCACATTTTTTTTGTTTTTTTGAAGTATCAAAGCATTACCTCAAGCATCAATTAATTGTTTGATACTTCATTTTGATATCTGCCTCCCCATTGAAGTTACTCTTGGGTTCTAAAAAAACAAATTCCTTTAATAGTAATAATACATAATGATGTATTTTGATTTTATTATATATTTTTTAGAAAACTGGTGTGTTTTTAAATGCACACAACAATACTAGGAGTGAGCCAAAAAATCGAGAAACCGAAAATCGAAAAAACTGAGCCGATATGCACCGTCCCGACTTAAAACCGTATATACGGTAATTTTTTTGAAAAATCAAAAATATCGGTTTGTGTATTGAGAATAAAAAAATTGCCGAACTGATTACCCGAACCGAACCGATTTATACAAAAAGACGTTGTCTTGATATATAGTATAAATGTTTACCGTCTTCCGATGTAATGAAAGTCCAAACTCACGGTTAATCAAATGCAAATTTTACGCCGAATCAATAGACAGAACCGAAAATGAAAATAAACCAAATTGATACCGAAACCGATAACCGGAAACCAAAAAACCGATTAACACCGCCGAACCCAAAAAAAACCGACATGTTCGGTTCTTAAAACATGAAAAACCGATATTATCGGTACATGTTTGCTTTATTGCAAAAACCGAGCTGTACCGACCCGTGCCCAGTACCCCTACACAACATTAGTGTTTGTCATTCAATCATTGAATATAGTTTATACTCCATATCTGTTTGACAGTATTCTTCGGGAAAAAAAAAAGGTTTCATATTAGTATTTGTTAGTTAATAGTTATATGCTTTGAGAGCCATCTTATATATTGTCACGAGTTATACTCGTGCATATGACAACGTTTGTTGAATCACATTTAACTTTCCATCTTTGTATAACGTTTCATAAATTATTTCATAATAATATTATTATTTGTAAGAAATTATTTATTTAATGCTTGTACGTACTTTGACAAATTTAATACGAGTAGAGAATATTATCGTTATTCCACACGTACAATTTATTTATTATTCAGATAATAAGAATATTGTTTTATTCTCTTTACCATGTAAAGTATAATTTCAAATAAATTAATAAAGGAGCATTAATTTTAAAAAATAGGGAAGGACAATAAGAGCAAGCTGTTACTTAGAGGTGTGTTTGGTATTTTTGAATGTTAGATAATGAAGTTGCATTGTTTGCAAGCAAACATTTATTTTTAATTTCTATATGAAATTATATGATCAATTAAATAAAAGAACAGAACATTTCTATATATTGAGTATATTTTTATTTTGCCCGCATGGGTGTAGCTCAACTGATTCCGGAGGTGGTAAGTTGGTGCAATGTCCTAGGATCGAATCCTGGCAGCCGCAGTGTGGGAATTTCAACTCCAATAAGGGTTGGTTCCTTGTGGGCACCAGGTCCGGGTCCGCTACCTTAACGGCCCGTTGAGTTACCATGATTTACATGCCGTTGAGTTACCATGATTTACATTCCTCCATCAATCCTTGTCGGGCCAAGGGATGGGGGCCCTGGGGGCGAGAAACTTCGCCTTTTGGTGCAAGTATATTTTTATTTTTTCATTTGTGCTTTTAATTTAATATAAATGGTAGGGTAAATAGCACTTGACCCTCCTATGGTTCGGACTTCGTGCTCATGACTCTCTCGTGTACTTTCATTAGTATAATAAGCACATGACCACTTTATACTTTTAATATAAGTTCATAACCCCCTATGATATTTCACTTGGTAAATAAAAAATAATGTTCAACAAGACAATACACATAAAAGTTCAATCTTTTAGCACACACTGTGGATATTATCAAGTTTTGGTCGATTGGTCACGTTTTAATTGAAAAATCTTTTAGCACACACTATGTTATTGGTTGATTGGTCACATTTTAAGACTCATATATACATGAAAATGTATTTTTATTTATTTTTTAATTGAAAAAAGAAAGAAAAAAGAACAAATGGATATTCTATGTACTAGCAACATATTGTTTGTTTGTTTGTTTGTAAGGAATGAATGTACTCCAAATTCTAGACAACTTATGAATGTTTCCTTTTCAGCTTTCCAACATTCTATGTCTGTAAAGTACATATGATTTTGTTTCTCAGTGAATGATCATGCCATTTCTTGTTTGCCTTAACTTTATTCCAATTGCATTTTTATTCTTCTTTTGGTTTTACCTCAATATTATTTTGTTTTTGCATGAGCATTATAATACCTTAATCAAGTTTTTATTGTTGATGTTATTAAACAGCATGGGGCAGGTCCTGCAAGAATATCAAAGTCGAGTCGAGAGTGACAAAGATGGTCGCGATACAGAGGTCAGATTCACGACCCCGACAATCGATTTTGGAAAAAAAAAACAAAAAAGAAAAAGATGGTTAATCGAGATTGATATTGTATAAATGGGGATCATTACTGAAATTTGAAATATTATCACTTATCAATTAGGGAAGATAATTTCTTAATTTTTCACGAGTGTTGTATGACTGCTGGTCTTTTGTCATTTAATCTGATAGGAGGGATATATCATAAAAGAAAGAAAGAAAGATAATAGGAGTTTGGTCGGAAAATTCAACTTCGCTTTCTTATATGCATAGATGGGTGATATTAGTAAATACAGGGTTTTGATTGATGTTTATGCGTTGAGATATGTGGTGTTCGGAATTTTTATTGACATCGGCCTCGGGTGATGTTTGAGGCCTAATAATTCTTCCAAAGATAGAAATAAATCTACTAACGGACGTGATTCATTACTTGGAACTAAAGTAGGAAGGCAATTTTCTTGTTTGAAGTAAAATTTCTAAGACTCATTTGGATGATAGGATTTGGAGAAGGGATTTCAAATCCATAATAATAAATCTCCTGCACTCGTTTGGATTGAGGGATCTGATGAAGAATTTCAAATCCACACTAGTCCGTTTTAGTTATAAATTGGGTCATTTGTGTGGATTTCAAATATCTCCAAATTGGAGTCATTCTAAATCGTTCTTTCAAATTCATTCCCCAAATCAAATAATTCCTTAGGACAGAGGGATTTGAAATCCCACACAATTGCTCAAAAAACAACTAAAATGATGGCATTGGATATGAAATTCCTAAATCAATTCCTTTTCAGCCGAATGTACCGTAAGTTTAATTTTTCATTTGCAATCCCATTTTTTTTTAATTCTTCATTTACTCGTTTTTAATATATGCTTTATCTCGTCTACGACTCTCTAAGTCACTATTTGTTCTCTATTGTTCCTTTTTTCGAAAATATACTAGTTTCATGCATGCCTACAAAATCTGGTGAGATGAAAGAAGATACTTTGGTAGATGGTTTTGAATATATTGCCGTTTCCTCACTCTCTCTCTCTCGATCTGTGATCTCTTAAACTTCTAACATGTAACGATAAATTAGTCGACCTACATAGTTGATTTTAGTCGACCACCAACATCCATTCATATATACATTTATTTTATTTATTTATATACGTAACAACATATTAGTCAGTAGTCCACCTAGCTCTGAGGTCGACCTACCTAGTTAACCATATTAGTCGACACAAAATTAGGTCTTGGTTTGAACACAAAGTGCAAAAACTAAAAAGTTTGTTGGAGAAAAGACGAAAAAAAATGGAGTTAGAGGAACATTTGTATAAAGTTTGGATTCCGAGTGAAGATGAAATCAAAATATAGGGTCAAGTTCAAATTTAAATTCGCTGACTAAGGAGGTTCAATCAAGACATTACAAACATGTCTTATGTCTTATGTCTAATGAAAATTGGTTTCAGACAGTTATCTAAAGTTGCCCCTAATATATTCCGATACTTTACCAATGCTCACCTTAAGTTGGAACTGCTTAAGTTACGTAACACTCCACTCGAGCTTAGAGTCTATGAATAAGTAGATATTATTAGTTCATGACTACAACAATTTCTTCATTAGCTACGTACGGTTCGCACGAGTAGCAGAATTGATAGCAGTGTAACAAAAGACGGAGCAATAAGAGCTGTAATAACAAGATTAACAGCATAAAAGACAATAAGAAGATTGTCACAAAACGAAGAGAACTACTCGGAAATTATGGTTTCAAATTAGATATTGAGATTATTTTCAAAATTTTCGGGTTTTTTTTCTTCATTTTCTTCTTTTTGGTTTTTGAATAGAAAAATCCAACTCTCTCCGGATACACTCGACAGTCCGACACCATGTTAAAATAGAAAAGGCAGGGTTGGTCAGACAAAATATTATAGAAATGCCAGAAATATAATAATATTATAGAATGAGCCGACTCTATTTATAAGAGATGGGAACATAGTTGTAATAAAGAAGAAGTTGTTCAAAAAATACATTGTGAACGATGATTAATTTCACAAGGTGTTGAATGGCAGGGTCTGTACTCCAAAAATGGCGATTATCTTACATATGGTGAGCTTCTCAAAACTGTTGGAAGGTAACTTTCGATTTTTTTAATAATTTTATTTTGTTTTTGTTGAAAAGATTTTGGGGGGGGGGTTGTTTACTCACAAGTTATGTTTCTTCCGATAGTGAACTTAAGGAGCCACGTGTTGAGCAGCTAAGTGTGGCGGACCTTGGGCTCATGCAGAAACAACTTGAGACTGCATTAATGGAGATACGTTCGACTAAGGTTTCATGTTCACTCTCGATTATTTACAGTCCCTTTGTATATTCTACTAATTTGTTTACTCAATGAATTGAAGAAAACAAAAGTGACCCCAAACATATAAAGTGCATCTAGACCAGCAGTTCGTCTGCTAATAATGTTTTTCTTCGATTGCCTATGTTTTTTTTTTTTTTTTGTTTTTTTTGACCAAGCAAAGCTATGATACAATTGTCTTAAAACAATGATATTCTTGTTAACTTTTATCTCATATATTTTGTTCAAGAGCCAGCCAGTTCTCAATGAGAGTGTGGTATATCAATGCAATTTCATGAACTAGAGAAGTTGAATTCGTATGGTAGTTTTTGTTTACCTTTTTGATGAGCTGAGCGAGCTTATGTGGCAAGAATGTTCGAACCTCTTGAACATTAGTAGACTTCTTTCCAGTTTCTTGTCAACCTGTAAAAACATATTAAACTTAATTTCCATTCATACAACATTGTGATGTCAGAATTTATTATGCAGACAAAAATGATGACGGATGCTCAGTCAAGCCTTCAGGAAAAGGTGCGCAAATCTATTTTTGCCACTATTGTATCCGAGTATTCTTGTGTGTGTGAAAAAAGATAAAAGCTTTTAGATGCTAGAGCATGTTATTGCGGAGAATTGGTTGATGGTTAAGTAAGATAAGTGCTTATATTATGTGAACAGGAAAAGATGCTGGATGAAGAAAAAAAGCATCTCAACGAGGTTATTAAAGTTGAAACCCTGAATTTAAATTACGATTACTGGATCATTTTGTCACAATAATGAATTTATTTCACACAATTGTTTACATCTTATGCTCACAGATTGTTGGAGACAATAACTGTGCTAAGAAAAAGAAGGTGGTGGTAGATCTCAACATTGCCACAGAATAGAAGCATACAACACCGGACCTAGCTCGTTCGAACATTTATATGTAAAATAAAAATAAATTATCTGCAGAATCATAAAAATGCATGCAGGTATAAATAAAAGCTGCTAGAGGAATATCTACCTACCTCTTTACTCCGAGCGAGGCCCTTGTTGCATGGTATAAATAAGCTGCTTGAACCCTCTTCTGTATTCGAGCTTTTGTTAAATATTGCTCTGTTTTTAACGCTTGAACATATATGGGATATATGCTTTGCTTTATAGCCCACGCCACTTTTATCTGCAAACGTGGTCGAATAATTAGGCTTCCTTTAGTTGTTGACGTGGATTCACATTGCAGAGAAAGAAAAGAAACTAGACAATGAATGCATATTTTCCCGACATACTTTTTAACGTACCAAGTCGATGTTTCTAAGGATGGTGAACGAAAACTATATATGTTTAAAGGGAAGAAACATAAACAAGTTAACTCCATCTTAGCCAGTGGAACACATATAGTTTCTTGATTTTTCTGACCATAACTAGGAGTAATTGATTTATGCATCATAACTAGTTCCACAAGTCGCCATTTTAGCACTCAAAATCCTACACGAGTCGAAAAAAATTCAATATTATTAGGAACGTAGTTTTCGTGTAGAAGAGACCAAGAAAGAGAGAGATATTTAGTCGGCCCAGCATTTAGAAACATTGTGCTCCATGCTACGTGTTTTTGATGAAAATAGAGTAAAGTGTTTTGGAGCAAGACTAGATTTGGCCTTCTACATAGAAAAGAGTTGAGGAAAAAAAACCGAGCTTCCCCTACTCATTTGAGCGAAAGTTCAAGCCATGGTGAGATGTCCAACTAATTGGTCCAAGGTTGTTGGAGTTTGATTACCCTACAGACCTAAATGTGGCACTGTCGAGTTGGTTTTCAAACCACGTAAACAGTTACCAAGTCCGACTAATTAGTTCAAGCAATAGACCAGCTTTGAAAATAGAGATTATTTATACATGTTAATCGAAACTATGCTGAAAGCATACTAGGTGGGCATATAAAGTAGACCCGCATGAACTCCTCTTTATTGTGCATAGCATGTTGCACTGCATAGATGCGACTCTAGACGAACATGAGATGTGCCCACAAAAACATTATAGTGCAAAAAGAAGGAAGAAAAAGATATCAAACAAAAATAACAATAGTTAAAAAAAATCTCCCTGTCTAGTACCACATTCGACAATTTGATTTTAGCTCTATTTAAATCTTGATTCATGTATTGAACCGAACCGCATTTGTACCAATATCGTTCATACACCAATTATTGAGCCTGATTAGACCTTTTGTGAATCGCTTTTCTTTTGTAAACCGCACAATGTTAAAGTCTCGAAACAAATAAATAAATAAATGCACCTAATACTCCATGTTAAATAAGATAAAACTCATAAAATGGATTCCGTTAAGTCCCGATGAAGGTCCACCCCTAAAAGGCAAAGTGATTCTTCTTGTTAGTCATTTTTTCAATCACCTTTAGAGTGGTTCTATTATTTTCTTGAAATTGTAGTCGAGCAAAGGGACTTAAGATGTTAAAATTTGTAAGAGACAAGGAAACGTACCTTTCGAACTTGTTTCCAAAATCCAAAGTACTCAAAAATAGCACCAAACAACCATTGGAAACACATTGCTTTATTTTGCCTTATCTTTATATTCTAGCATCTATTCTAACACCGATTTTAACTCATTAGTTTAACAAAAAGAAAAAAACAATTCACGGGGGTGGAATATCAATCTTAAATGCTTACTTTAATATCAATCTTAGGACTCTATAGATACACCTAACCGTTTTTCGAACACATATATGAAGTATAATATATGGATTTCCCACTCTTTACGATTTTAGATATCTCTATCACATGCATGAGATGCAAAATGCGCTTCGAATCGAAATTGTTGAAACGAAAACATATTTAATGTATAATCAATACTAGTATTTCTGTTTTGCAAGCTCGTTAAAACTAGAGTCTCGCGTATTTGCAGGACACGGAACAAAAGAGTGCAAGACGACTTTCACCATTTTAAATAAATAAAAGACACCATCGAAGAACAAAAAAGTACATATCCTGCCAATTTTTACAGCCTTGTATTTTATTATATAATACACAGCTTTATATATATATAAATACATATTCCTCTACAATTATGTATATGTATATACACATAAACGCATATATATGTAGTACATACATGGATCTAGGATTCAGAGTTTCGTCAAGTAAAATATGATCTGTACACGAATTCAGACTTATTCACACACACACACACAGTCATACACAGAGATATAAATTTATCGAGCAGGTTAGAAACGAAGTGAAAATAGAACATCACACAAGAATTAAAAATGGAGGAGCGTCGAATTAGTTAATAAGCTTACATTTTATGCCAAGTTTGAAGCTTTCTCTCTGTATATGCGTCAAAACCCTTTCCACTTGCACAAATTAGAAAAAAAATTAAAATAAAAAACCCTAAAAAAAACCGCATCTTCACCCACCCCCACACCTCACCGCCTTTGGATAGAGGATTCAAGCTTCCATTACCCCGAATTTCTGCCGCTATCTAAAAGTTGGTATGGCGAAGGGGTAGAGAGAGAGAGAAGAGAGAGAAAGAGAGAGAGGTAAAGATGAGCTATTATTTAGCCAAGTGGCTGGTGGCTTATATTATTATTTTTATTATTTATAAATAAATTTATATTTGGCAACACCAGTTAACCCTTCAAAAGATTGACCCTTTATTACTTGTTCAAATTAAACGCACTACACGTGGCAGTCAATGCTTATCACAAGTGTTTTTCCTTCTAATATTATGTCTACTGTATTTAAATAAAGGCGAACGGCAAAAAGGTCAATCACATGGGACTTAAATGCATTTTGGTTCACAAAAAAACAGTCTCTCAATTAAACCAATCTCATGTTTTTAGTCTAAAATACCTTCCATGATATAATTCGTATCAATTCCATCCATTATGCTTTAACCATTAATATGTTGGACGTCCAACTTGCTTAAGTCAGTTTGAAAATCTCATTCTATCACCAAATATACGATTATCTCATTTTCTCTTATTTTCGCTACCGATTTCCTCTCCATTTCAGTTTTCTTAGTACGAACCCCGCAAGATTCTATTAATTCTTGTTTATTTTTATCTTAATTAACAAGTCATATATGGCAAGAACAAAGAGTAAATCTTGCATTCGAGGAACAAAGATGACAAGAAAATCTAATTTCTATTGAATTCTGAAGAATCCCGACCATACCCCCGATGTTATTATAAATCTTTTTATTGTAGCCGTTTTGCTTTCTTGTTTTTATCCACTACAAGAAACAATGACAACTAGTGATACCATAATTGTGACAATATAAAAAATTGTCACTAAAAAGTGCAATATTTGGTACCTTATTACTTGTGTCACTTAATCCTTTTTATTATCACTACGTAGAAGTGACAATCGATTTTCGTAGTCATTCTATAATCCTTACATTATAGAACTGGTAATACCATTTTAGTGACAAGCATAGTAGAATTAGCTTAGTAATCCCCCTATCAATGATAAGCACAATGACAACATATTTTTTTTCCGGACCCTATGAAAAAATAGGAGTCATCACTAAAAAAAATATATTTCTTTTAGTGATCCTAGTATTCATAATGCAATTGAATTATGTTTTTTTTTTTTTTTCTTTTTCGTTTATGTTTTGTTTTACCGTTCATAGGTCATCACGACCATATCTTCTCAAATTATATATGTAAATAATGTGGTATTCTATTATGAAATCCATGAAAAATAATTGAAAGATCAAATGATGTGATTTTTGTGTCGACGAGAGAGTTCCATCATCTATGTCCGTTAGGTTAAGCAATAGAAATCTCATTGAAATTCAAAAGAAAAAAAACGTAAACGAAGCTCATCACGTCGATTCGAATGAATTATCCTTTCCGCATAAGTAATAAATATTGTGCGTGCTAGGCAAGAGGATAACAAATTACAAGTCCTGGTGGTTAAAGATTCAATGAGACTTGTATTTGTTTTTTCGGTCACACACAAAAATGAAATGTGATGAAATGCTCCGTTAAGTACAAAAGCAACGCCTAAAGAAATCCTACACCATTTTCACCTTTATTTCTTTCTGTTTTTATGACACCGGTTCTCATATATACCATGGTTTGTTGGTCTATTAATATTATTTTGCTCAAGTGTATAAACTGTGGTATACCTATAAATTTGGGAAGAATATTTTCTGAAATTCTATAAATTTACGTGATTGTTTCTTAGTGTAGTATATTAGGTTCTATTGTACGACAATTTTTAAATAGGGTTTTTGTGCATAAGTTTATGATCAACCATCTTTATTGTTCTTGGTTCAGGCCTTAAGGGGTTATATCTCTTTCGCCAATAAGCTTATCTCTTTAATATGTATTACAGATACAGAAAAAAATTAATGTATATGACAAAATTACCGCCAACCATGTACACACAATTCTTAATTGTAACCCCAATTTAATCAATTTTGACCACAAAAATCAAATTTTGACCTTTTTTTTGAACTTTTTTTTTTCTAAATTTATTTTTTTACCGCCGGTTTCCAACGTTGACTTTTTCGATTTTTTTTTATGTCTGCCTTTTTCGCTGCCGGTTTCCGGCGTTGATTTTTTTTAGTAATCCCCTCCGGCTAAACGTTGACCGTAATTGTAATGTCATTAACAGTAATTATACTTTCAGTGACAGTACATTAACGTAATTGTACTGTCGTGGATAGTACATTTATGTAATTGTACTGTCGTTAACAGTACAATTACGATCAACGACACTATTATTATTATTTATTTTGTTTGATTTGTTGATAAGTCAACATAATTATATTACTATTAATCCGAACAGATTTACAGGGCCCAATAAGGCAAGGCCCAATAGAGTTGGCCCACGTCCGAAAGAGATAAGACAATATGGAACATACTTGAAGATTCGAATTCCCTAAAGCGGTCAACCCAGCCGCATCAACTGTCGTTGACGGTAACATAACTGTAAACACAATAATTTAACCGTCAACCACATCAATATTAGTTTTTTTTTGGGTTTTTTGTTTTGTTTGAGTTGTTGACGGATTAACGTAATAATATTAATGTCTAATATTATAATATTACTGTAAACACAATAATATTACTGTGGTTGACGGTAATATTACTGTTGTTAAGTAATATTATTGTGGATGACAGTAATATTACTGCCAACAACATCAATATGATCTCTTTTGGCTTTTTATTATATTTACCTTTGTTGAACGATTAACATATTAATACTACTCTATTTACACAATAATAATGACTTTTGTCAACCACATATTAATAGTTAATATTACTGTATTTAACAGTAACATAGTTAATATTATTGTCAACCACAACAATATTGTTGTTTAAACGGGGCAAAAAGATGTTAAAGAAAAAATAAAAAAAAAAACGAAAAAGTCAACGCCAGAGAACGACGGAAAAATCATGAAGAAGAAGGGGAAAAAAAAGACAACGACGGCGACGGCGAAATTGTACTCAAAAGTGTGTTTTGGGTCAAAATTAAATAATTTGTGAAATTTATGGTCGAATTGAGGTTAAATTAAATTAAATGATGAAATCGGAACATATTAAAATGTGAGTAGCTATTTTAGTATTTTATAAATATTTGAAAAATGTATGGATTTTTTTGTAAATTTCTTTTTTTTTTATTTATTTTTTTTTTCAAGACCCCTTGTAAATAAGTATTCCTTGAAGGACTTGTCTGTAATGTGCACATTTTAAATTTGGCCCATTAATGTTAATTTGACACGTGTACTATGTGAAAACAATTAATTTCCATAATTGGTAAAAAAACGCACCACCGAAGCGAGAGCCAATAATCGCATAAAGCAGTTTCGCTACCTACGAAGTACTATAAACCGACCCGCTGCACTCACAAGATATTTCTTTTTCAAAAACTCCACGTGTCAGCTCCTCCGATGGCTGTATTTTTTTCCGTACGCCACGTGTACGCTCTTCCCCAGTGCTGTTTTCTGTACTAATAAAAATAAATAAAAAAATGTTTAGCATTTCAGATATTTTATATTTATAATAAACATATATCCGATTTATGCAGATCTTATGCACAAACAGACAGTGTAGACGAGCTCTAATGGTGATTATTAGGATGATTAAAAAAACATGCTCTCGTCGGCATCTAAAAATCGCCACAGCTGTAAGTAACCAAAATAAAATAAAATAAAATAATGAAAAATGAAAAATGAAAAATGAAAAATTTCTTCTGATTCTCATACATACATATATTCCTCTAGAACAAATAGCCAAGTACACACACACAAACACACACCAGCACGCATATATACTGTAAGCCTGCTTGCGAGGCTATATAGATAGGCTTGTTTTTTCTCTCTCACGTACATACGGCTTTGTTTTTTTTTTTTTTTTTTTTTTTTTTGTTTTCTTCAATTAACAGAAATTGGGGATCGAAAGAGAATTCGGAAAATGGGGAGAAAGAAATTGGAGATAAAGCGAATCGAGGAGAACAGTGCGAGAATGGTTTGTTTCTCGAAGAGAAGAAGCGGTTTGATTAAGAAAGCTAAGGAATTATCTGTTCTCTGCGATGTCGATCTCGCCGCCATTATCTTCTCCAACAGGGGCAAGCTTTTTCAGTACTGTAGCAATGACAGGTGATAAATTTTAATTTCTTTTTTCCTATTATTTATGTGTTGATGATCTTATTTGAAAAGGTGGTATTGATAATTTATTTTATTCACACAGTTGGATTTGATATAGTTGAATGTTGTTGTTATTGTGTTCAATCTGGAGTGCGTTTGAAGGTTTTTTTTTTTTTTTTTTTTTTGAGTATTAAAATGATGATTATTTAAAAAGAAAAAAAAAAAAAAGTAATATTGGCGTAGTGGACTCGTGGTTGTGATTGTCGTACACGATAATATATGTAGGTGATATATTGAAGATGGCAAATCCAGTAATTTGCGATTGGAATTATTGTTATTCTTGCTCCAAAGTATCTAGTTACTCCGGTTAATATTCCTACTATATATAAGTTATGCCCAAACAAAAATTACAGAAACCATTTGGTAGTATGCTAAGTTTAAAATTAGGGAAAATTAGAGGCATAATTTTAGCCTATAGGTAAAGATTTGCATGAGAAATTAGATGATGCACCTAGTTATTTACACTGTGTGGATCAGATCTACAACTACAAATAATCGCACAGACACTCATGTGCATATGTGCTATTTAATCAAATCTACGGTTAAAATCTATATGAGTGTAAATAACCATGTGTAGCATCTACACATGAGGAATTGCATTATTGCAAGGATACACATAAGGAATTGCATAATTGCAAGGATGGTACTTATTTTTCTTTGTTTCGATTAAAGCGGATGAGTTTATCTATAAATCTCCATATTAGGTTCTTCCTAATTTGCCCTTATTCTCGGCGTGCCTCTCATTCTCTTTATCTCATGATCTCCTTGGCGAGATTTTCGAAATCCAAACCCTCAGACAACCCCTTCGATTCGCAATCTCGCCACATAATATTTATCATTCATACATTTTCATAATATTTATCATTCATACATTTTCATATGTAGAGAGAAACAAGGTTTTTGTAAAATGCACTTCTACAATTATGCCCGATATTAATAGTGTGGCGTTCATGTGCGGACCTTGGTTCGTCAGTGTTGATCCATCGAGTGAATATTACCTACATTCTTATGAAGGACAAAATCTTGTCCTTTGTAGAAGTACATCACATTCATACGATGTCTCTGGGGTTCGAGGAGTTGTCATAGTTTTAACCGTGAGGAACAAGTTAGGGTTTATCAATGAATTTCTCCCTATACCTACGAGTGATGATCCGGTTTTATTAAACCATTGAATATAAACAATAACATCGTCTCTCTTTGATTCAAAATCCTTTTCTTGGGCCAAAGAGATACATGCTAGTGTGATCTATTGGGTTTCTTGGTGAACCGTCTTTTTAAGATCATCCCTTGACAACAAATCCACATCGCTCACAACCTTGCATACACACAAAAAAAATGTATATCAAAGATAGTTTGCTACAACTAGGGGTGTGCACGGTCAGTTCGGCCCAATTTTTGGCTAAAATAAAAAATGAATTAAATATATCAATTTTTGTAAGATTAAATACCATACATGCCTTTTTTTCATCAGCACGGTTTCATTCAGTTTTCGAGTTTTTTCGGTTCATATTCAGTTTTCTTTTCTGTTCATTAGTAACTATATGTACACATGAAGAATCAAATCACAATTTGTTTCACTAAAATGCAATAAAAAGTATTATTAAAATTTAAAAAAAAGTAATATTATAAAAAAATTAATAGCATGGGACTCTACATAAATTTAGTGATATCACACTCCACTTTTTACTTTCATCAACCACATGACTAAAATTATGCACTCTAGTAAAAAAATAGTTGCTGAATGATTCAAATACTAATGAATTATTTTTTGCACAAAATGTTGGTGAGTAGAGTCATGAGACTAGTAATTGAAAGATATATGTATTACAAAAATTATTTTATAATATATACATATATAAAAGTTGTTATTATTATTATTATTATTATTATTATTATTATTATATATATATATATATATATATATATATATATATATATATATATATATATATATATATATATATATCATATGTTATTTTATATTTGGTTTTTTAGTTTAGTTTGCATTTTAAAAAAATAAAAAACCGTACCAATGGTTTGCTGTTCAGAACGGTTTGAAATGGATCAACTTTTCAATCTTTGGTTCTTTTGTAAGTTTTCTAACTGTTTTGCCCATCTCTAGCTGTACGAGCGAAAACAAGTAAAAATGATAAATAGGCTCTTTTTTCTTTTCTTTTTCTTTTTTGGCCATCGTTAGAAGAGTTGATACATAACATCATCTACTATTAGAGTAAGGTCTAGGGTTTAAATACCCTTCCTTACTTTCCCAATCTGTAACGTGATTTGAATATTACTTTTAAAAAAAATATTACGTCATATACGCTCCGAGCGTCAAGTCTCGACTCTCCAAGATGGCACTGAAGGAAATTAAGTGTCCAACTTGAGGGGGCATTAGAGTATCTTATGTTCACACAAACACACTTATAAGTATGGAAGTGTTAGTTATGTGTGAATATATATATATATATATATATATATATATATATATATATATATATATATATATATATATAGCATATGTTTGTTTTAGTAGTCAAAATATCGTTTTCTACATTTCGATGTAATTTCTCTCTTTGGACAAGTACGTTCTTCTTCTTCTTCTTTCAGTACACAATTTCTTTACAATATAAAACATAAAAGCTCGTTATTCAAGCTTCAATAGTACACTCTCCCCCCTTCTCACGTGCCTCTCAGAATACCCCAAATCCTCCACGATTACCTCTCGAATTGCTTGATAATTACCGCATCTACCTTAAATTTAAGAAGGATAACTTTTTGTTGTTGAATAGGGATGAAAACTCGCCGCACAAAGCCACATATTTTGGGCCATTTCTCTTCTACAAAGAAGGTTAGACTAAAGTCGAATTTTATATACCATTTCAAATCTACTAGCAATTTACTTGTTTTGCAATATTTATTTAGGCTATGATTGGTTCATGGATTTCAAAATAAGGAAAATGAAAATGTAAAGGAAAAGGAAATCAAGGACTTTTGAAATCCCAGTTCTGTTTAATTCCCAAGTAAAATGGGGATGAAAATGGCTTTGTGGAAAATTATTTTCCATACTTTTGTTTGGTTTCTAGGAAAAAAGGTGAAAATAACAATGAATTATTGGATGGAGTAATTTTATTTTCTATCAAAGACGTAAAAAGTAAAAAAAAAATTGCTATGTTAAAAAAAGAAAAAGAAAACTGTGCATATGAATCTAATTTAATAATTTATTGTTATGATGTGTGTGCGAGAGAAGAGGAAGAGGAGAGAGGAAAGAAAAGAGGGAGTGAGATGAGAGATGAGAGAGAAGAGATAGAGAGGAGAGAGAGAGGAGAGAAAAGAAGAAAAAAGGGAGAGGGAAAGAGAAAAGAGAAGAGAGAAGAAGAGAATTACATTGCATTTTCCTCACTTTTTTTGAGGAAAATGCATTTTTCTAGTTTTAGTGTAATTTGTTTTCCACTTTTTCCTCTTAATTACATTACCTAGCACTTTACCTTGCAACCAAACATGAAAATTGAGTTACCTAATAATTTCACCTTTTTACTCGTCATTTTCCTTGAACCAATCAGAGCCTTAATGTATGCTCACTTTTATGTGGGAGGAGAAGTAATAAAATTGGTATACTCCAACATTCGTTGGACTAGTTTGTTGGGGCAGTTAATCTGTGTATTTATAAGGATACATATGTTAAGAGTGAAGTTGTATACTTTTAATTAATTTATGTTACTAGAATATATGAACGAGTCTGGTTTCAAAAAAAAAACATACTTCTTTTGAAGCCCATTATTGCGTTAAATTAACGAAGAAAATATAGAAAGTATACAATATTGCTCACTCGACATATTACTCGACCTACTTAGTAAAATTGGCAATTTAGTAGATTTAGCATGACGCAAGAAATCTTGGATAAGTAGACTTAGAGAGTAACCAAATTAGTTGAGTATTCTTCGAGCTTGTTGACCACTTTTGTAGTAGTGGGACTTGGTTCAAATGAAAATATGTTGGTATTTTGGTTACATTAAAGCTAAGGGGGCTAAAATCAAATGAAAAAATAAAATAAAAAATACTAGTCCGTATAGCTAACGAAAATAGGTCCAAGGAGGATCTTTTCTAATTCTCCTTAAAAAAATTTGTTACGTCCATTGATTGGCTGAAAAATCGTGTGTAATACAAGCTGTCTGCAAATAAAAATTGTTATGTGCGTTGATTGGCTGAATCGTTGTTCTAGAAATGAATTTGGAATCTATCTGGCTGAATTTGGTGGTGGGATGACTTTAATTTAATTTGTATTTATTTTAATTTTCTCTAGCTTAAAAGAATTAAAATAAAATAAAATAATAACTAGTTGAAGTTATATATATATATATATATATATATATATATATATATATATATATATATATATATATTCTTTGTTTTTCCATGTTTTCTATTAGTAGATTGAGTTACTCAAGTTATCGTCTTTCTTGGTCATAAGCTTTATATGATCTACAAACTATCCTAGTGGAGCTCACAGAGTAGCATTAAATACGTAAGAGATGACGGTTGCTTGTAACCCTATTTGAATTCTTCTTATACATTATAGATTCCATTTCTTCGCCTGTCCTAAAATTATACAGTTGTTTTATGTCGTATTCAGTCCTAAAATTCTACAGTTGTTTTATGTCGTATTCAGTTGTATCTGTTGTTTGTGAGGCATCTTAAATATGTCTCTTCCTCGTTTTTACAATAGAATGTCACATTAAGAATATTAGGACAGGAGCGATTATACTTCATCCACCCGATCACCAATTCGTATGTTCTGTATCTCATGCCTATTATATAACGTCTCTTATACTTGGAATGCAGGACATTCAAATGTAGTATTAACTAAAAATCAAGAATCTAGTTATATATATAATATTACTGTCCGAAACATCAATATTATTGCATGAGACAGTAACATTACGGTCGGAAATACCAAAATTGCGGGCCAAGACGATAAAATTAATTAATACAATAAAATTACTGTCTCAGACAGTAATACTATGTATTTCATGTGCATAATTCGAAAATCAACAAAATATAACAGTAATAACATGTCATCGCAGAAAATCTGGGCTTAAATAGGATCTTAACTGCATTTGTAGATAGTGTGCCTTCATCATATAGTAACAAGACTGTAATATGCTCAATTCCTATTTCCATACATTTTCTTGTCCCTCGTGGTTTATTTATTTTATTATTTTTATTAATTACACGAGCATTCATCATATCTCACTCAATTGTTTATCGTTTTCCAGCATCCTGCAACGATATCGAGATCAAGCTGAAAGCTCGACAGGATCTCGTGAGGAAAAGGTAATCCCAGTTTTCATGTGGAATTAACGTTATAATTTCTAGTCGGTAGATTTTTGAAATGGGATATTGTTCACACTTAATTATTTGTTTGACTTGTTCAAGAAAGTAATAAATAGTGTTTAGCAGAAGTATTTGCTGATGAGGATTTCAAACACGAGCTCTTTAAAAAATCCGGGATAATATTTTTCGTTATATATGTATGTATATATGTTTATATATATACTTGATGATCAAGCAAAAACTGCCTTTCTGCATGGCAGGGCCAGTCATCTGACGATTCGAGTTTTATTACGAGTGACGAAATACTCCAAAAGGTTGAAAGGTAGCCACTTTTTCAATCTTTTTTATTTAAACTTTATTTATCTTTGTTATTACTCATTCACTCAAAATCTCTGTATATGTACATAGGGAACTTGACGAGCTATGTGTGACGGATCTTGTACTTCTCGAGAAACAAATCGAGGTTGCACTAATTCAGACTAGATCGGCTAAGGTATCATTTGCCTATCTAACCTTATCCATTTGAGATCGTTTTTTTTTTTTCCCGTAGATAATGTTATGTGCATCAACATGTTAAATCTCACACAGCCACGTAATAGTATAATTATTTTAAGCCTAATGAGTCGACAAAGAGTTACTTACCCCGGAAACTGTGATGCATTTGAACAGTTGTGCCACGTAAATATAGAAAATTCATATTGCATTATCCTGCAAACAAGAATTGCGACGGACAAATTTGCATGGGACAGATTTTTTTATGTTACCCTGCTGAATGCTGAATCTTCTTAATGCCCTGTTTTGCTTTCTTCGTAACGCGATTTTGATCCTTTTTCTAGTTTGATTTTGGCGAAATTCGAAACGCGGAAACTGTAGTTCTTTGAGTTAGCTTTGTAATATAATTTTAATCAGCTAAACCGGATGACGGGTTACATATGGAATTTTAGAGAACTCAAAAACATCGAAATTGTGGGAAATGTTCATTGATTCATGCATATCTTTTATCACCCGACATCCAATCTTGGTGATTATAGTTGGATTAGAAATCTAACTCAAAGAACTACAAATTCCGAGTTTTGAGTTCTTTCCGAGATTAAGACTCGTAAGTGGTCAAAATCACGTTTAAAGTCGAAACGGTACGCGTAAATTTGAAACGACATTTAACACGTCCCTTTTATGAAGTAACGAACTTAAATTTACGTTTTCTACTTTGGTGCAGACACAGAGGATGCTCAATACTGTATCAAGCCTTCGTGAAGAGGTATGCATGCAGTTCTATGATCTTATAAATTAAGTAACCAATCAATTGTTTTTTACTGCTAGGTTTATAGTTGACTTATCTGTACATACAACTTCAGCTAGCTATCTATAACTCATAAATGCCTAGAGTGCGTTTGCATGCGTTTCCAGAAACACCGGTTCATAATTTTTACCGCTGGAGGGAATATTTTTCGATCATTCATTTAGGTAACTAAGAGCAACTCCAATGGGGAGATATCAAAATGGAGAATTAAACGTTCATTTGATACTTGATATAATACTTTGATACTTCTAGAAAAAATATTCACTCCAACCACAAGTACCAAATAGATTATCAAATTTTAAATTTTAAATATATGAATAATTATATTATTAAATGCCATATGTCAAATAGTGATAGGTTAATGGAGTGGTTAGAGCAACTCAGTGGAGGAATTAAATGGGGAACTAAATGGAATAACTTCTATTTTGATGCTCCAAAACATAAATTTTCATCTCCAATGGTGGAATTAAATTGGTAGTTATTTTGATATTCAATTTCCCGAGATGCAAAAATGCATCCTGGAAAAAGAGGTATCAAAACATTAACTACCCAACAAACCAATTAAAAATTGACACATGTCAATATTAAATATATTTATGCTTATATTTAAAATTAGATGATTCATTTAATGCTTGCGGTTGGAGTGAGCAACTCCAGTGGAGGAATTAAATGGGGAATTAAATAGAATAACTTCTATTTTGATGCTCCAAAACATAAATTTTCATCTCCAATGGGGGAATTAAGTTATTTTGATATTCAACTTCCCGAGATGCAAAAATGCATCCTGGAAAAAGAGGTATCAAAACATTAACTACCCAACAAACCAATTAAAAATTGACACGTGTCAATATTAAATATATTTATGCTTATATTTAAAATTAGATGATTCATTTAATGTTTGCGGTTGGAGTAAATGAGTATCAAAATAATAAAACGAGTATCAAATTAATATTTGATGATCGATTTTGATACTTTACCATTGGAGTTGCTCTAAATGAGTACCAAAATAATAAAACGAGTATCAAATTAATGTTTGATGATCCATTTTGATACTTTACCATTGGAGGTGCTCTTATATTTTTGAAACCTAATTTTCCAGGGAGTATTTTTGCACCTCGGGGTGGTTGAATATCAAAATAATTCTCAATTTAATGTATCAAAGTGGTAGTTTTTTAGTTTGATACTTCATTTAGTTTCTCCATTGGAGTTGCTTTAAATGTAGATTTTCCGATTTGAGTAATTAAATCAAGAAAAAGAAAGAACATACGAACTTGATAAACATTAAACGTACTTGGCTCGTGGAAATTTATACGCTGAATTGTTGAGACGGTGCTCTGTAATAAAAGGTTTTAACGAGCCTGCATGCATGCTTGATTCCGGTGCACTGTCTTTTTCCCCAATCTGCACAAAGCGGAGATAAAATTTAATTAATTCATGTCCAATATATAAATGATAATCTTTAATTTCACATTTGATTCATGAAATAAGTTATTAAATGATATGCATGTATATTTATTTATATTCTCCACATCATCTCATAATAGTCATACGTCTTATGTGAACAGAAAAAGAACCTGGCGGAAGAAAAACGGAGCCTGGAGGAGGTATAATTGAAGCTAAAACTCAATACGTTTAAATAGGAAAGCTATCGAAACGATTATTTATTATCTTCTGCTCCACGTTGCACTTACAGATAACTGGAAGCAATCGAAATGCGAGCAAAAAGAAGATGATTGTTGATCTCAACAATGTTGCAGACGACCGAATGACCGAGTAGAAGTCGATAACAATATATTATTGTTATTATGCCAAAAATTTTCATTTATGTAAAGTAACCCCCCGACAGAAGTAAATAAAAAGCTGCTTACGGGAGCTTCTGTATTGCGAGTAAGCTACTCGAGCCCTCTTCTTTATTCAGGCTAAACTGTGTCACTTTTTATATTTATTCGCGGTTTTATCTGTTGTATGTTTAACTCTATACACCTCGTTTGAGAATATTGATGGGATCGGGATTTGTCATAATATTATAACAGGGTTTGAGGTTGGACTCAATATCATGTATATGCTTGATTAAATTACGGGCTCGTTTTTTAATCACAGGTTCGAACGTAAACGCGCAAAAAAATTGATCCATCTTGATTACATTGTATATCAAGTCGTATAACTATTTACAAACGAGGCCTTAGTATGTGGAATATGCCTTTCTCACACACCATCGGATAAAAATACACATGCAGACTGAATTAATAACGAGCCTTACCTGAGTTCATCTCCAAGTTATTCAAATTACTTAGGCCTCCCCCAATTTTGATTTTTTTCCCGATCCTAGAACACTTGTCTATTCAGCTAACTCACTGCTCTGGATAAAGTAGGCTACACAATTGAGTTTGTTAGCCTGGGTTTGGTAGCAATTGTATGGACAACCCACAATCAAATGTTGCGGGTGCTTGTGTGTGTTGAATACACTATTAGGGCTAGGATTTGCACCTTTTCCGACACTAATTGGTTTAAGGATAACTTGGTTGCGCACGAGGTCCTACAGAGTCCATAACCGAGTTTTCTGTTTGAAGACCCGTTGAGTGTGCTTCATTGCATTCCTAATTCAAATTATAATGGTAAGAGCTTGCCCTTTTTATACTATAAAATAGTATATATTTCTATGCCTAAACATGAATCGAACTTAAGAAACTTGTTCTTTCTTATGGATATTTTATTATTACTGTTTTAGTAGAGTGCAACTCAAGATGAACTTCTCTCTCCAAGTATGGTTTTAGAATAACAAATCGATTTAGAATTTAACATGGGGCGACTCACTTCGGTTTTTAGCCCTAATTATGTATACTGATAATTAGAAGTATTGTACTCACTATCTACATCCAAAATTTACTTTTGGCTAATTAAACTCCGCAACAATTAGAGTTGTTTTAATGATCGATTTAAATAAGGGCAACTTAGTTTGCGATTTAGCCCTTATTACGTATCTTAGTAATTAGAAGTAGCGTTGTAACACCTCCATCCTACATGAGATTGTGTGTTAGCTTGTAAGAAGCCACTATAAACTCCCAACTACTATTGGGTATCAATACTTGCGATGAACTTTTGCGATGGCCTTATGGAAGGCCATTATTGCCCTAGTGCTTCGTCTACCCAAAATTGTCTCGTCTTGCCCTCCTTGATGAGTCGAAGTAGCTGCTTGGCTAATGTATCATGTTCGAGCCTTTCTCGAATGATGTCAGCCAAGTTTCCCTTTGTTGAGCTAAGAGCTGCGAATTCGGCCTTTCTACTCGAAGTGTGGGGCAACAGGTTAGCTAATGGACCAGATTGAGAAGTTTGTGGAGTTACAAATGATATAAGTGCCGAATGTAGTTAGCTAGCTCGAACAGGCCATCTTTGTTATGGGCCCTAGCAATGGGATTATACATTGATATTTTTTGGGTTTTCTAGGAGTTTGCTAACTCTATCAAAAGGTTTTGTGAACTCTTGAGCCCTAACCTTAAACGATATGTCATTAGTGATTTAAGTGGGGAAGTTTTGTAACAAATCTATTTGCTAGCAAGTGATTTAGAGTATATTATATTATTAGATATTATGGGATATTAGGATTCTATTATGATTCAGTTACCTAGATTAATTATGATTTAGTTACCTAATCAAACTCTATTAGCTTGCAATATTTATCTATATATATTCCATGTAAATCAACTCATAATATAATGAGGGATTCTATTACGTATTATTATTTCTCTCATTCTCCAATTCTATTCTCCCTATACTATTCCACATCAGGAAAAATGTGAAATTGGGTGTCATTTTATAGGAAGCCCCCCCTACCACCATTGGACATCAATACCTACCATGGACATTAGGGGTTGGCTTGTAGTAGGCATGTTGTTGCCCCGGTGCTCAGTTGGCCAGTGAGTTAGCCGGTCCGAATATGTGGGTCACAATAGAACACGAACATCATAATAAGTGTATGATGGATAAGGAAGACAAGATTTATAGATGCATCATTTTGAAGATACATTTAACAAATCTAGGAGATTTGAGTATTAATCAATTTTGATGTCTTGATATTAAATTTTGTCGGTGTTATGAACAAAACAATCTTTGGATCCTCATGAAGATGTTATGAAAAAAAGTTGATAATCTTTTTTATCATTCCTTCTATAAGAGTTGAACAATGTAAATTTCGTTCAATGACCGGTTCAACATGCAAGCATAAGACTAGGGAGTGGGAGTGTATCTAAGTTCAAGTTGTTCTCGAGTATATTAGACAATTGTTGTTCAATGCGAATCTAGTTGTGGCTCGAGTTAGTGGGTTGCGATGAAATAACTATTGACATTTATTTTGACTTTCTATTGTATTGCACTTCAACACGATCTATGTTACGAAGGCGAGAAACCCACATAACTCCACAAAAAAATTAATACGAGGTTGTAAAACTCTGAAGTTGCTCCATGAGTCTTAAAGATATTTATGGTGTTTAATTGGTCTTTGGAATAAAACCCTTCCCCAGACTTAAGTTTTCATGGCTCTATTGTAGAGTGGTGACTACGCATGCTATTTTGAGTTGCACTCGCTACACTTATACAATACCATGGTTGAAATCAACATGCTTTTATCGTCGAAATCAACACTCTTAGAAGCAATTATTTACACCATACAATCCCTTTCATCTTAAACCAAGTTGTATTTTTTTTCTTTTTTAACAATGTAGGTGTAAATATCACAATTAGCATTATTTTTTGAATCAATAAATCATTGTAAATTAAGGACGACATTCTTATACTCTATGTTTTGTAAATCTATTTGTACGTACATTGCACACGAAGCAAACCGCATTGTATATATGCGACTCTACAACGAAACACGGCGTTCTGAAAATTTAGACTAGAAAGAGGTTCAAAGATACTACAGAGGGTGAAAGAGCAGAAAAATATTACTGAATAGTAGTGAATATAAAAGCTTGGTGGAATTTGATATTGAGGTCCTATTGCTAAAAGGCAACGAGTCCTCTCGTCGGTATAGATCCTCCCTCCAAAGTCGGACACTTAAAATTTCTCAAGTGGATTTCGAAAATGCATGTCAAGTGAAGAATTACAATTATAATACTCAACCAATCTTCTTCGTTTTTATATCTTTCTTTCCAATATCGAAATGAATTCTTTCCATTTTCCCGTCCGAACAACATAGCGTAAGGGTTTGAGAAAACACACTCAACTTCTTTTCCGCAACTTCCAATCTGAAAATCTATCATGTGTGTCGAAAGGAAAACGACTACTTCCAACATTTTACACATAATTTGATTGGTACAACATTGTTTCTAATAAATATATATATATATATATATATATATATATATATATATATATATATATATATATATATATATATATATATATATATATATAATGACATTAATTAAAATGGATTTTTAAAAGGCTAGCATTTGAAATATAGCCAAAAGTTTCAACAAAAGGTAGCTTCATAATTTCGCATTTCACCAATATTAATAGTTAGTCTGCCACGTCATTAATCAGTCATCACTAAAATTTTAAAATCAGATTTCTTTATTCATCAACAACAAATTCTACACACTAACAAACACGCTATCTGAGAGAGAGAGAGAGAGAGAGAGAGAGAGAGACGTACCTGCAGGAGCAATATTCACTTTCTATACATACATACATATACATGTATATATATTAAGTGTACTCCATGTATATCCATTTAGCAGGCGGTGGGGTGGGGTGGGGTGGGGTGGGTCTTGGGACAAACAGATATATTTTGAGATTATCTCTTTAATTAATTATTTGTGAAATTTCATCTACTAATTATTATTATTCTGCTTTAATTAATAATACAAGAATTAAAAATTAAAAATTAAAAATAAAAAATAAAAATGGATCTTTGAAACAGTTCTAGGCTTGCTTACAGAAAAGTAGAGTTTTGAGACTAAGCTTCCAGAAGCATCTTTCTTTTCCATTATTACCGAACAAGGAAACTTCCACACATATACAAAACCCTAGAAAAAAAAAAACTCATCTTCCCCCCACGCGCCGGAACCCACCGCAACCCCTTACGGCAGTTTCCGATGTTAGGGTTTCATCATACCTTTTTGACAACGTTGAATCATATTTCGTATTTGCTGCTATCTGACAAGTTGGTATACGTAGGTAGAGAGAGAGATGAGAGAGAGGAGAGAGAAGGGGGGGTTTAAAGATCGATGAGCTAATATTACTGAAATGCCACCAGTTTATATCTATATATGTAGGGTAAATTACAAACACCCCTGATGTATGGTCAATTTACGAAAAAAACCTTCTTGTTTGGATTATTACATCTACCCCTCAACTATGATTTTTTCTTACACCTCCACCCTTATGGTGTCAAATTCAATATAATCATCTAGATTTCGTGGAATGTGCTCTAGTTGTACTCGTTTTGTGTAAAAATACAGTTTTCGATGCACACAATCTAATATATACAAGCCAAAAAAATATATATTATGATCATTTTGCTTCAAAATGTAGAGTTCCAATGGGATAAAACGGGTACAAAAGTGATAATATTCCATATAATTTCGAAGATTCCACTAAATTTGAGGAGTTGAGGAGGTGGTTGTAATTATCCAAATAATAGGGGGCTTTTCGTAATTTGATCATACTTCAGGGGATTGTTGTAATTTATTTTATATATGTATAATGGATGTATCTGATTTGGCAACACTAGCGTGCCCTTCAAAAGATCTTTCTATCCACTTGACCACGCTCATTGCGTTACACGTGGCAGCATATGGTTTGCGACAAGTGTATCATTTATTTATTTATTAATTAGCCCTCCCTCCCTCACTGCTTTGTCTTTTTGACCCATTTGGTTTTTAAGCGTTAACTCATTTTTAATGATATGAAGGAAATATTTACATTCGTATAGACATGACCACCGGAATCGGAACCGAATCGGGGTTAACGATTTTTTAATCAAATCGTTGGCCATTCAGACACATCATATGGAGGTTTTGTGCATAAGTTTCTGACCAATCATCTTTATTATTCTAGGTTTACGGATTATATATCTTTCATCAATAAGTCTATCCAATGGCGGAACTTCAAAGGGGCAAGGGGGGGCCCCAAGATAAAAAAAAATAAAAAAAATTAGGTATTTTGGTATTTTAGTTTTTGAATATTACTTTTGACCCCCCTAAAGTTTTTGTAAATATGTGTCTTAATCATTAATTTTTTTATTTCTTCTCCACAATCTTATATAAATTATACTTGTATACACCATATTTAATATAAACATATTTAATAAAATAGTTAGAATTTGTATTATTTTATATAATATTTATGAATATTTACTTATTTTGGAATTTTTTTATAGGTGTCTCTTAAAAATAATATGAGACGATGTCATTAACCTCCAAAATATTTAAGTGCAATACATTAAGAATTTTTGGTCATGCTTAAAATATGATAAAACTATAATATATATATATATATATATATATATATATATATATATATATATATATATATATATATATATATATATATATATATATATATATATATATATATATATATATATATATGCTATTTTTATTTGTTATGTCTTGTGAACCAAAAAAAAATTTTGGGCGCTGCCCCGAACCCCCAAATTTTAGTTAGCCCCCCCTATATTTTGATCCTGGTTCCGCCCGTGAGCCTATCCATTTAATATGCTTTATAAATAAAAGAAAAATAAACGTATATGACAAAATTACCCACAATCATTTACACTCAATTATTAATTGTAACTCAATTTAATCAATTTTGACTTTTTTTTCTAAAACTATTTTTTGCCGCCAGTTTCTAGCGTTGACTTTTCGATTTTTTTTTTTCTGTTTGTTTTTTCCGACGCCGGTTTTCGGCGTTGACATTTTATAGAGATTTTTCTTCCTAAAATTTTTATCCGTTTTTTACACCCGCCGCTAAATGTTGACAATAATTGTACTGTCATTAACAGTAATTATACCGTGGCAAATAGTAATTGTACTGTCGTTGACAGCATTGACAGTATATTTATGTAATTGTACTGACTCGAGCTCGGCTCGTCAGAAAGTTCCCTAATCTCAAAACAATTATTTTCTATAACGGGTAAAAGACGCAGCACCGAAGCTCGAGCCAATAATCGGATAAAGCAGTGTCGAAATATAAACCGACCCTCTCCCACGCCGCTTGCTGCCTCATAAGATATTTAAACTCCACGTGTCAGCTCCTGGTTGTTTCACGCCACGTGTACACTCTTCCCAGTGCTGTTTTTCTGTACTATTTATATAAATAAATAAAAAAGAAAAGATAAATATTTAGCAATTCAGATATTTTACATTATATATGAATATAATATATGCGATTTATGCAGATCTTATACACAAACAGTGTAGAGGGGAACACACTAATGGTGATTATTAGCATGATTAATAAAATTAAAAACATGCTCCCCGCATCTAAAAATTCACCCCCAAAAACAAAATTAAAATTAAAAAAAAAAAGAAAAATTAAAAGTTTCCTCTGATTCCCATACATACATATTCGGCCTCTAGAACAACTACACAAACAAAAACACACACACACACCAGCACGCATATACTGTAAACCTTCGAGCGAGGATAAAATGGGGAGAAAGAAATTGGAGATAAAGCGAATCGAAGACAACGGTGCTAGAATGGTTTGTTTCTCGAAGAGAAGAAACGGTTTGATTAAGAAAGCCAAGGAATTATCTGTTCTCTGCGATGTCGACGTGGCCGCCATCATCTTCTCCAACAGGGGCAAGCTTTTTCAGTACTGTAGCACTGACAGGTGAAAACTTCAATTTTTTTTTTTTTTTTTTTTTTTTTTTTTTTTTTTTTTTTTTTTTAAATCCTGTTGTTTATATGGTGATGATCTTATTTTAAAAAGGTGATATTAATGAGGTTTTTTTATTCATATAGTAGTTGGATATTATTTTATTTTATTTTATTTATATATGCAGTTCAACTTTATTATTTATGTGTTCATCTCATCCATCTGGATTATTCTGGACAGGGGATTTGGTGTTTTTTTTTTTTTTTTTTTGTTTATTTATTTATTTTTTACTTATTTATACCCTTAATAAAAAATTAGGGAAAAATTAGAGGCATAGTTATTGGGTAAGGAGGATTGCATAGTTATAGTTCGATCCGTCGAGTGGTTACCAGAGGATCTCTCCCGTTACATATTTACCTTTTAGGGATGATCCGATTTTTATTAAATTAAATTATAGGCTATAAAAAGTATTATTGTCTTCTCTCTTTTGATCCAAAGCCAAGCAACATGCAATTGTTTTTAGACCATAGTGAAGAGTCTAAGGGATTAGCATCCTTAGCTAGCGAGCTAGTGTGGCTTCAACAAATCGACATTGCTAACAACCAAGCCTTCAAGAAAAAGAAGAAATCGTATCTCGATTCCCATAACTAGGGGTGTGCACGGCTTTGTTCGGTTCAGTTTTCGGCTAAAATCAACGTGAACTAAATATATATCGGTTTTTGTAAGATATAAAACATATATGTCGGTTTTAGATCAACTTGGTTTCATTTGATTTTGGGCTTCTTTCATTCTCGTTCGGTTTTTTTTTTTTTTTTTTTTTTTCGGTTCATTAGCAATTATATGTTCACACTAAATAATTTACAGTTAGTTTCATTTAACTAACTAAATGCAATAAAAACATTATAAAAACTTGTACCCATAGGACTTCACATAATGTTGGTGCTATGTTACACTACATTTTCTACTTTCATTAAACACACAATAAAATCATGAACTCATGTAAGAGAGATTAGTTACTATCTAATTCGGATACAAATGAGTCAATGTATGCACAAAAAGTTGGTGCTTAGAGTGAGACTAGTGATTGAAAGATATATGTATTGTATTATGGTCAAATAATATATGTATAACCCAAAACGAAGTTATTTTATTGGTACTATTATTCACCTTTTGCACAATACATGAAAAGGATGATTCAATTTTATAAAAAAAACCAAAGCAATTGTTTTGTTCTCTGAAACGACTTGTTTTTTTTTTTTTTTTGGGGTTTGTTCTTTGGTTTTTCGATATTTAGGTCCAAGGAGGTTCTCTCGAATTCCTCTTAAAACAAATTTTCTAAGTTATCTTGAAGGTTTAACCTCAAAGTTGAAGACAATCATTTACGCGACGACATTTTCTTGGTTGTACGCTATCACGTAGCTCCTCGCTTGTGTCATAATTTCTTAGTTGAAGTTTTTGTTTGCATAACTGAACAAAAAGCATATTGCCCTCTTTAAACTTCTATTTTTTGTACTTTCCCCAATTAAAAAAAAAAAGATTCTCCCCGTTCCAAAATTTTAATCTTCAACGTGTTTTTCATCCAAATTGCCATTTATCTGTCCACTTCAAGGGCATTTGAGTCATTTCAGTCCTAATATACTTATTCTTTTCTAATAGATGAAGAATGCAATTCATTTCACTAATTTCAGGAATCCCAAAAGTGTGATAATCTCACATTCTTCTCATGTTGATAGCTATTACTGATCTATCAATTGGACGGATTCATGGCAATGATGATAAAAACTACGCTGGAAATTGTAATATGAGGCAAAGTGCAACTGGAACAAAATTTTGGGGGGGGGGGGGGGGGGGGGGGGGGATCTTTTTTACTTTGCAAGCGCAAAAATTGAAAATTCCAAGGGGCAGGAGTGCATTTTGTCCCTAATAAAATATTTTAAATAAAATAGAACAAAACAAAATGAGCTACCGCCTCATAGTGTATCATTGTTCCATGAGCTCGAAGCCTCGAACCTTAAATAGCTTGATGAGCTCGAAGCCTCGAACTTAAAATAGCTTGATGAGCTCAAGCTCATCAAACTCAAGTCGAGTTGGGGCTCACCAAATGTGCCAAATTACACCCGTAGCTCTAAGAGCATCTCCAATTGGGGTAATGTCATAATTTAGTACTTTGTGTTTACTTTTTCACATTAGAAAAGGCCATTTATTGCGGGTGGAACTTTCGTTTTAGTTGATCGCTGAAGTTAGCTCGTTGGATTATTTTTTTTTGTTTGAAAAGTGGTAATTTAAAAAGAAATCGTTTGTAAAACTTGTGTTATATGATCTCATATTTGACATGCAACAATATGTTGATTTACATTATTAACCGGATGTGGGCCTGGCCTTGTTCTAAGATTGCCCCATAAAACGGGTTTGTGATACGCGTATATGTCATGTGTGTATCTATTTATTAATGTAAAGACTTGCATACCTATATAATGATTTGAGAATGACACCAAAAAATCGTACATGTTTGCACATCACGTAATTAAGTTTGCCGATATAAAACTCAGATGTTGTCTAGATTCTTGTATCAGCATCAAGGCACCTATATTGGTCCTTGAGGTGGGTTTATGCACACTAATTTTAAGAAATGTTACGCGCGCGTTAATTTGGCCGATTATTGTAATTTCACCTCGATTATTTCCGAGCACCATGTTTCGCACTAAAGTTATGCACATTGAATTTGTCTTTCACCTGCCTACAGCGCAACTTACTACTGTCATTTAAGATGGTGGGGTGTTACATCTAGATTATGGTGGATTCTTCATATTTTGTTTGTTGACTTAACATTGACTTTCTTGAATGCTTGTTTCATTCCACATTCGTATGTAGTGAAGTATATTTGTCTTCAAAAGAAGATAACTTATAGTAAGGATTTGTTATATTGATTGTTATTTCTTCTTTTGATGTTGAGTCGTGCTTTCCTCATGAATTAACAAATTCAATCTCGAAAACTATCTAAGACGCATTTATGCTCGTGATTTTGTTTGTTAGAGAGCATCTGAAACGGCTGTTACTTGTGAGTTGTTGCTTTTTTAGGATTTTAGCTTTTCGAAAAATGATGTTCGAACAGGGGAAGCTAAAATTAATGTTTTGCCAGAAGTTAGCCAACCCCGCCAATTCGTATTTTTCAATATTTCATGCATGTATGGTATGATTTCTGTTTTACTTGGAATGAAGGACAATCGAATGTAGTATTAGCTAAACAATCAAGAATCGAGTTATTAATACATATATTTTGCGTATATGTTTGATAAGCAATAAAATATAATAGTTATTTTAGGGATGTTGATTAGTACCTATATGTAGATAGCTAAAACACCGCAAAGTAGATTAGCTGAAATTAAGATTTGATGATGTTTTCTATGTATTTCTTGTTCGTCATGATTTTTTAATTTTATTTTTAATTACACGAGCATCGCCGTATGTCCGTATCTCACCCACTGTTTATCGGTTTTCCAGCATAGACCCAGTTCTTCAACGATATAAAGATGAAGCTGAAAGCTCTACAAGGTCTTCCGAGGCAAAGGTGATCCCGATTTTTTCACGTCGAATTAATATTCATCTAACTCGAGTTCTTCGAAATGGGATATTTTTCCGCACTTAATTATGTGTTGACTTGGTCAAGGAATGGGATTTCGAACACACACTCTAAAATCCGGGATAATATTTTGGTTATATATATAAAATCAGGGCCAGTCAAACAACTCTATTACAAGTGATGAGTTGCTCCGAGATGTTGAAAGGTACCTAACCGCTTTTCTTTTACGGTCTGGTCTATAAATTAAATGGGAACTTTATCGGACGTTTATTCATTAACTCAAAATATGTATCAATAGGGAACTTGACGAACTAAGTGTGACGGATCTTATGCTTCTGCAGAAAGAAATCGAGGCTGCAATAAGTCAAACAAGATCTGCTAAGGTTTCGTTTGCCCTCCATCACTCTAAAATCTAAATGTCATTATTATTACATTCTGCAGTTTTTCCATCTCTCCATTCTATGTTTGTTTCATTCCTACATTTACATATTTTTTTTTACAAGTACCGGTTTTGCGGGATGTTATGTGCATCAACATGTTAAACCTCTCACACAGCCACGTAAAAAAAAAAAAAAAAAAAAAAAAAAAACACAACTATTTTAGAGTATTGTATAATGAGTTGAAAGAGAGTTACTTACCTTGAGAATCGTGGGTTTGGTGAAACTATGATGCATTTCAACATTTCTGCACCATGTAAATGCAGAAAATTCATATTGCATTGTCCTGCAAATTTGAATGAGACGATTTTTGTTGTGTTACGCTGATGCATGCGAAAATCCTTTTTGATGCCCTGTTTTTTAACCTCAGGGTAATAAAGAAGAAAATTAATAGACGATAATAAAAATTACTTGCGTGCATGAGCTAAAGTTTGGTTCGTATAGTGTCTTCTTTCTGATTTTTGTCAGCCTAAAAAAATAAAAAATAAAAATTGTCCACCTGTATGGAAACATATAGATATACATATTGTGAATTGATACAAGAATCTTCTTCTTCGTGCAGACACAGAGGATGGTCGATACTGTATCAAGCCTTCGTGAAGAGGTATGCAGTTTTATGATCTTAATATACGGCGTACACTTTGATCCACTATCACTGAATTACGTGTTTCTCACACAAAATTGGATTAAAAAAAAAAAATCACACTTCATTAATGTGTTTACATACACCTAACAAAGATCAATGATTTATTGTGTGTCTATGTGTTTTTTCTTGAAATAGCTAAAGGGTTTGATTACCATTAGGTGTATACTTGACTTATCTGCACACACAAAAAGTAAAAATACACTTTTCATCCTTCAATTTTACCTCGGTTTCACATTTGGTCCCCTTGTTTACAACAAACACATTTGGTCCTTTCCGTGAGTCCGTTGGTTAAAATGGCAAGAACTTCATTCCGTTAGATACCAACGGCACATTGACGGAAATGACCAGAAGTGTTGGGATTTGAAACATGAGGGACTAAATCTGGTTTTTTTGTGAAGAAAGAGGACCAAATGTGAAATTGAGGTAAACTAAAAGGACGAAAAGTGTATTTTCCCCAACTACAACTCAGAATTGCCTAGAGTATGTATGCATATGCATGCATTTGGTCCCTATAGCTGAGTTTATTCATTTTCTGATCTGAGTAACTAAACTTGGATTTTCCGATTAGGGTAAATAAATCAAGAAGAAAAAGAATATATGAACTTAATAACCTTCAAATACGTGAAATTTATACGTTGAATTGTCGAGACAGTGCTGTGTACTTAAAGGTGTTAACGAGCTTCCATGCTTGATTCTGGTGCACTGTCTCTTTTTTTCCAATCTGCAAAAAACGGAGATTAACATTAATTAATTTATGCCCAATATATAAATGATAAATCTTTAATTTCACAATAGCATGCGTGCATAAATCTTGATTCCATTTCTTGTGACGGGCACGAAAAAGTATAAACAAATCATTTTTCCTTTTATTTACACTAAAGTTTGACAATATGGTTTTTAGTAAGGGTGTCGCGAAGATGTCATATCTTCACGAAACCAAATAGATGCTCGTTTAGCAACTGTGTTTCTTCTTAAAGAAATTTGTAGCATCGAGCGTGATTAGTGTTTGTTTTACTACCTTATTTTATAACCTTCGAACGCCTAATAGAGGCTGCTGCAAAACAGATCTATAAATTGATGATATGCAGGTTGAATCAGCCCTACCATTTTCTCGGAACAGACACACACACACACGCACACACACACACACACACACACACACACACACTAAAAAAGTCATAATAGTGAAGTCACTCTGTCGAAAAAGTCAACCTAAAAAAACTAGGCACTTAGATATCATCTAAGATGAGCGACTATTGTAACACATCTATCGTACTTGAGGCAGTTAGTGCAAGAAGTTGACATCACGAGATTCGAACAATCTTAAAACTCAGATATAGATAAGACAGAGCCATATATATATTGTCTCGGAATTACAATCTCCGACTTTTTTTTCTGTTACTTTAGAGCTTTTCCACGAATCAACTACTACTTTTCGTTTCACGTAAAGAAACTCACATACACGATGCTTTATATGAAACAGGAAAAGAGCCTGGCAGAAGAAAAAAGGAGCCTGGAGGAGGTATATAATCAAACTCAAAACTCTATACATATAAAGAGTAATAAAGCTTTAATTATCACAACGATTATTTATTTCATTGCACTTGCAGATAACCGGAAAGAATCGAAACGCGAGGGGAAAGAAGATGCTTGTGGATCTCAACGTTGCTGCAGACGACCAAATGACCGAGTAGAAGTCATTTAAAACAACTTCTCATTTTATGTAAAAAAAGATAACTCCGCAGCATCTAAATCAACAAACACAGGTAATAAATAAAAAGCTGCTGCTAATGGTGATATCTATCTATCTACCTTCTGTATTGTGTCGCCATGTAAGCTACGTACTCTCGAGCCCTCTTCTTTATTCAGGCTACACTGCTGTATTTATTCGTGGTTTTTATCAGTTGTATGTTCAACTCGACTCATCGATTTGAGAAAATTGATGGGGATTTGGATCCATAATAATGTAATATGAATTTGTTACGATACTTACTCTTCACAGGGTTGTCTGGTAATAGGGGGTTGAGCTTGGACTCAATATCATTCATACGCTTGATTCAATTCCGGGCCCTGTGTTTCTAATCACGGGCTTGGAACCTAAGCCCCCAAATATTGTTGTATACATCTTGTTTTCTCCTGTCACAACTCAGATTCGAAGGAGGAAAAACGTAAATAGGTAAAGATAGAATCAATATACACTACGGTCATAAGAAAAATTCGGGCTTTATGATTTTCTCGTCTTTTGGCTATCTTAACTCATCTCAAGAGTGCTCAATGAAAAATATTTAGTATTTCCTGATCCTAGAACACTTGTCTATTCAGCAAACTTACTGCTCTGGATAAAGAAGGCTCCGAAACGAGCCCATAACCGAGTTGAGTTTTCGGTTAGAAGACAGCAAGGCATAAAAATTGCAATTGGCCCTGCACCTAAAAACAATTGCGTTCAGGAACTCGTTCAGATTATGATGGTAAGAGCTTGCCTTTGTTATACTATAAACAATTGTTTCTATTCATTCCAGTTCTCTACGTAAAAAAATTTATTCCTTTAGACTGTACGTCAATCCGATCGTCCGAAATATATTTCATATAATATGATTCTAGGAATCTCACCTCATCTATATTGACATTCCAATATATAGTTTGTCAAACTATGCTATTTTGAATTTATAAGGAGTTCCGATGAAAAATGCATTGCATTGCATGAAAAATGTGCGATTGTGTGTCAACTTATAAGATAGTCGGTCCTCTACTACTATTAGTTTGGGCAGTAATACCTTCAATGGGTTGGGCTTGAGTTGCCCCAGTGCTAAGTGGGCCGGTATGTTAGCTAACGATCGGGTTGAAAAGCTCAGGGCGTTGCAGTTGGGCTAACTATCTATCCACATCTAAAATTTACCACATGATGCTCGATAACTGATCTCTCTCTCTCCCATAACTTGCATGGTAGAATTATTGAATCATGCAAATTATAGAAATGTGGGTCGCAATAAGACATGAAGATCAAAGTGCAAGGAAAACAAAATTTTATGATGTAGAAATCGCAACAAATTTTGAAAGATACGAGAAGAATGATCATTCAAAGATGCATGTAACAAATCTAGGATATTTGAATAATAATCTAATTTTGATGCGTCTTGAGGTTCAACTTTGTCATAATATTTACGAACAAAACAATCTCTGGGTGGAGAAAGGTTATGAAGAAAGTTAACAACCTTCTTGGTACCGATAAGAAATACGGGCTATTGTCGAGCAATGGCTTACTACCTCTTTCTTATAGTGAAACAATGCATACATTTCATTCAAGCGTGAGAGTAGGGAGTGTACCTAAGTTACTAGTTCTTCTTGAATATACTAGACGACTGTCGTTCAATCCGGTCCAAGTTGACATTTACTCTACCTTTCGAATGTGTCATACTTTAACAAGAAAAAGACATCAAAATCAAAATCAACATGCTTTTACATGACGCTGTTAAAAGCGATTATTTTAACCGTACATAGACACAAACTCTCGTCATCTTAAATGAACGAGTTTCCTTTTTTTTTTTTTCTTAAACATTTAGTGTAAAGATCACACTTAAGATCATTTTTTGAAGCAACAACTAATTCTTTCTCAGATGACTAGATTTTTCATTGTAAATTAAGGACGACATTCTTATATTCTATATTTTGTACATATATTCGTATGTATATTATCGCAAATGAGGCATAGATGCGACTCTACGATGAAACACGGGCCTTCTATAAATATTTAGACGAGTGAACTGAGGTTCAAAGACACTATAGAGGGTGTAAGAGAAGAAAAATATTCCTAATGAGAAATATAAAAGTATGATATTAAAAGAGGCAAAGAGGAGAAGACAAAATGATTCTTTGTACAAAGCCCTTTAGTCAAGTGAAAATGTCAAGTGAAGAAACTACTTTTTTGTGTACCTATCAACTTTTGCACTTATAATACTCAACCGATCTTCTTTAGTTCTTTATTTCCGATCAACATCGAAAAAACTCGAAAATGGTGACACATTCCTTCATCTTTTCTCTTCTTTCACGAGCTAGTGGAAATGAATTCTTTACATTTTCCCATCCGAACAATATAACACAAAGGTTCGAAGACATTTTCAACTTTTTTTCCGTGATTTTCGATCTAAAAATCTATAATGTGTGCCGAGAGGGATTCGGACTTTGTAGTAAAAAAGAACAAAAAATTCTTCACTAAAATATAAATAAAAACTACTACTTGCAACATTTTACACAATTTTACACAGTTTTTTTCCAAAACTATTTTCAAGAACACCTCAATTCTAATAATGACATGAACACCAAATGCGATCTCAAATTATGCTGCTATCTCTGACTTGAAAACCAAGTACATATGATACGTGTATGTGTGTGTGTGTGTGAGAGAGAGAGAGAGACACGTACCTGCAGGAGCAATATTCACCCTGACCTGCTTTATATATACACACGCACGCGCGCGCACACACACACATATATATATATATATATATACATACATACATGTATACATCTAGTAGTCCATGTATATCCAGTTAGCAGGAGGTTTGGTGGGTCTTGGACAACAAATATATATTGAGATTATCTCTTTAATTATTATTCTTCTGCTTTAATTTAATTAATATTTAACTCCTCTATACATAGCTACTTCCAAATTTCACACACACACACACAGAAGCAAATCTGTGAAGAAAAATGCAAACTATCAAAGTAAGAATACAAAATACAAGAATTAAAAAAAGAAAGTAAAATGGGATCTTCGAACCAGTTCTACAAAGCTTACAGAAAAACTGGAGTTTTTGAGAATATGCTTAGAATGTTTTCATAAACATCTTCGTTTCCATTATAATTTATATTATTACCAAACAAATTAAAGAAACTTCCACACATATACAAAACCCTAGAAAAAACTCATCTTCCCCCCCACGCGCCGGAAAAAACCCACCGCAACCCCTTACGGGAGCTTCCGATTTTAGGGTTTCATATTTTCCTTTTGACAACGCTGAATATACGTAGAGAGAGAGAGATATAGAGAGGAGAGAGAAGAGGGGTAAAAAAGCTCGATGAGAGTAAATAGAGCTTTACATATATATATATATATATATATATATATATATATATATATCTGATTTGGCAACACTGATGTACGCTCCAAAAGATATTTCTCTCCACTTGACCATGCTTACTGCGTTACACGTGGCAAACTATGGTTTGTGACAACTGTATTATTTATTTATTTATTAATTAACCCCTCCCCCCCTCATAGTCTTGTCCTTTTGACCCTCATTTTTTGTTTAATAATTTTAACAATTTTTAATGAGAATAAAAATGTTGGGGAAATGGCAATATGCTCGTAGAGCTTGACTTCAATGAATATAAATCCAAACAAAAAATAGTTTTGTAAATAAATTCATTAATTTTCATTCATTTCATCCATTATACTTTAACTTTATCAATATTGCACATTAATCGTGGATTTGAACAAATATGTCATATTAATCCTCATTTTCAATTTTTTTTGGAAAAATATTTTTTATAGAAAATAATTTTTTTTCCGATCTGATTCATAGTACACTAATGTTGAAGTTAACTAATATTGAGTCAGCTAACCAGAGCTCCGACGATCCCCGCCGGAAAAAATAAAATAAAATAAAAAAGATAACAGGAAAAAATAAAAGGGAATGTCAACTAAACTTGAAGTTAACTAATGCCCATTCAGCTATCCGAGGCTCCGACTACCCAGGTCACGCAGTATAAAAACAAATAAATAAAAAAATGGATTTTTTTTAATTATAAATAAATAAAAATAATTATAATCAAAATAAATAAAATAAAATAAATCCTAATTATGGTTTGAAATAATAAAAAGGTTAAAAACTAATTATTTGAGTTTATATCTAATGAAACTTACAACAAATGAATTTCACTAAAAACATAAAAAACTTTGATTTATCTCACATTATCTAAGTTAGTGAGGGGGTTATCTCAAATAAACCCTAATAATTATTTGTTAGCCGGATACTCAACATAATAAAATAGTGTCTGAATACGAGAGTGATGTGAATAAAAAAGTTATTTACCAAAAAATTATTTTTATTAAGAAATTATATTGTACTTTACCGAATTATTTTTCATACTTCCAAGTATTTTATCGAATTATTTTTCATACTTCCAAGCCCATAAAATTGTTTATGATTTATGCGTAGTTGAGTAGGCACCTTAAAGTGAAAGATATTTATGAAATTCGTACTCAGGATATTTTCATTTAGACTAGCTCTGATATCATGTTGAATAACTATTTCAACTAAAAACTTAAGCTCGTAGAAATGTATCATTTAATATTAATATCTCCAATACAAAAAAACACCCAAAGGTCAAAAAAAGTAGGAATTCATGTTCTCGAAGAAATAAATTAAGAACTCTTGTGTAGAAATAATTTTTTTTACAGAGATTTTTATATTGTTGTTTTCGGTAGATTAAAATTAAAAAAAAAAAAAATAGGTTACATTTCATTCAGCGCAATATGCCCAGAAACTGATTCAGATTAGATGATTATTAGTATTGTTTTACCGTTTTAAGTTTAATCTTAAAAAGGATCAACCTTCGGCTAACTATGTAAAATTTAAAGTTCACAATTTTGTTGTGCAAAATTGGAGGAAATGTTATGTTGCATTAGCAATAGTTACATAATTTGTAGGTCATTTGATATGTTAAATGCAGAAAGTCAAAAAGGTCCTGACAAAAAAACGTCTTGCAAATAAACCCATACTCATATATTTTGTCTAAATTATCCTCCATAATATAATATTTATCAATTTCATCCATTATACTATAACTTATTCAATATTACACATTGACCTCAGATTTGAACAAATATATCACATTAACCCCCATTTTAATATTTTTTTGAAAAATTAATTTTCTTTTTCAGGAAATATTTTTTTTTTCTGAATTGTTTTTTCCGGCCAAATTCCGACGTTGACTTTATTTTTTTGAGAACTTTTTTTATTCTGAATTTTTTTTTCCGTCGGTCAACCGTGTTAACTAACATTATTGTTTGGGATAATAATATTAGGAATATTACTTTCCCTGATTGTAATATTACTAATATTACTTATATTATTGCATGAGACGGTACTATTACGATCGAAGACAGTAATATTACGGTCGAACACAACAAAATTACAGGCCAAGACAATAAATTTAATTAATACGGTAAAATTACTCTCAGACAGTAATATTACTGTCTCAAACAGTTAGATTTAATGACTCTAACAGTTAGATTACTGTTGGAGACAGTAATTTAGCAGCCAAGACAGTAATAATAATTAAAATAATTTATTTTAAGAAAAAAAATTCAAAAAAAAAAAAGTCGGGAGATAGTAATATTACTGTCTCATAGAGTTAAATTACTGTTGGAGACAGTAGTTTTTCAAGACAATAATATTAATTAAAATATTTGTTTTAAGAAAAAAATCAACGCCGGAGTTTGGCGGTCTACAGCGACTGACCGGCGGTGGCGGGTCAAAATTGGAACAAGGGTCAAAATTGGTCAATTGGTGAATTTGGGCTAAATTTAAGTGTACACCATGAAATTGGAGTTGAATTAGAGTTTCAATGAATTGATGGTAATTTTAGTATATATAAAAGGGTTTTCAATATTTGCAAATAAGTTTGAATGATCTTAATTATTTGGAAGACAAAAGAATTGGATGTTCATTGTTTAATTAAGTGTCGTTGTCATGTCCCTATTTGTCACTTACCCAAATTCAAATGACTTGTAATAAATCTTTCATGGGAAAAAAAAGAAAAAAAAAAACACTTTAAAATATAGGAGGACTAAGCAAATATAAGGAAGGGGTGGATTGAAAATTGAACGCGATATTTATGATATTTTATAGGTAAATTAAAACTACCCTAAAATCTTATATATAAAAGAAAGAAACACTAGGACGACCCTAAGAAACCCTAATGTCATATTTGTAATTTATTTTTTCAATTTTTATCAAATTTTTATTTTCTTAATATTATTTTAAATATTATTTTCGAATTGTATCATATTTGTATCCCCTAAATATTATTTTAAATATTATTTTTTATTTTTATCAGATTTTGTCTCCTAAATATTATTTTTTATGTTTATCAAATTTTTATCTTCTAAATATTATTATAAATACTATTTTTCAATTTATCAAATTTATATCTCCAAAATATAATTTTAAATATAATTTTCAACTTTTAGCAGATTTTTATCTCCTAAATATTATCTTCGAATCTTATATATAAAAGAAAGAAACACTAGGGCAACCCTAAGAAACCCTAATGTCATATTTGTAATTTTTTTTTTCAATTTTTATCAAATTTTTATTTTGTTTATATTATTTTAAATATTATTTTCGAATTGTATCATATTTGTATCCCCTAAATATTATTTTAAATATTATTTTTTATTTTTATCAGATTTTTTCTCCTAAATAATATTTTTCATGTTTATCAAATTTTTATCTTCTAAATATTATTATAAATACTATTTTTAAATTTATCAAATTTATATCTCCAAAATATAATTTTTAATATAATTTTCAACTTTTAGCAGATTTTTATCTCCTAAATATTATCTTCGAATTTTATCAAATTTATATCTCCTAAATAATATCCTAAATATTTGTTTCGAGATTTATCATGTTTTTATTAGTTTTTTATCTCATAAATATTATTTTGATTTTTATCAAATTTTACTATCCTTAATATTATTTTAAATATTTTTTTGATTTTAATCATATTTTATTTCCTAAATATTATTCTAATTATTGTTTTCGTATTTTATCAACTTTAATCTAATAAACATTATTTTAAATATTCTTTTCGATTTTATCACATTTTTATCTCCTAACTATTATTTTAAATTTTATTTTCGATTTTTATCTCCTAAATATTTTTTTTATTAAATTTTTATCTCCTAATTATTATTTTAAATATTATTATCGATTTTCATCAAATTTTTATCTCCTAGATAGCTTATATATAAAAGAAAGAAATGCTAGGGCAACCCTAAAAAACCCTAATGTCATATTTGTAACTTTGTTTTTTCAATTTTTATCATTTTTTTATCTCCTTAATATTATTTTAAATATTATTTTCGAATTGTATCATATTTGAAACCCCTAAATATTATTTTAAATATTACTTTTTATTTTTATCAGATTTTTGTCTCCTAAATATTATTTTTTATTTTTATCTCCTAAATATTATTATAAATAATAATTTTTAATTTTATCAAATTTCTATCTCCTAAATATAATTTTCAACTTTTAGCAGATTTTTATCTCCTAATTATTAATTTCGAATTTTATCAAATTTATATCTCCTAAATAATATTTTAAATATTTTTTTTCGAGTTTTATCATGTTTTTAATAGTTTTTTATCTCCTAAATATTATTTTAGATTTTTATCAGATTTTTGTCTCCTAAATATTATTTTCGATTTGTATCAAATTTTTTCTCTTAAATATTATTTTAAATAATATTTTTGATTGTAATCATATTTTATCTCCTAAATATTATTCTAATTATTATTTTCGTATTTTATCAACTTTTATCTCATTAACATTATTTGAAATATTATTTTCGATTTTTATCAAATTTTTATCTCTTAACTATTAATTTAAATTTTATTTTCGATTTTTATCAGATTTTTATCTCCTAAATATTATTTTTTTATTTTTATCTCCTAAATATTATTTTAAATGTTATTATCGATTTTCATCAAATTTTTATCTCCTAATATTATTTATAATAATCTGATTTTCGGTTTTTACAGAAAATGGTAAATAAATCTGATTTTCATCTCTAGCGAATTTTGTGACATCGTTTTACAGAATGTCTGCAACATTTGAATTTTATTTCTTGCCTACCTAAGGCTTCTTATTTTGGTAACCCGACTTTAAATTTTTTTTCTTATTTTCTTCTTCATCATCCTATTCATTGTGTGGTAATTAGTTTACATCTTTTTTCATCATGGCTTATAAGTAATTTCATTTTGTTAAATTATGTGGTTCATTAATTTATACTAAAGATTTCAAATTTTATGTATAACAATTATTTCATTTTATATGTTATTGGACATGTTATTGAAAATGATGATTTGAGAGAATTAACCAAAAATGGGCGAAAAATCACTATTATTTTTTCTTCCGAACGGAGCTCGAGCCAATAATCCCATAAAGTAGAAAAAATAAACCGAGTCTACCTCTAACACACCGCTGCCCCAGAAGATATTTAAACTCCACGTGTCAGCTCCTCAGATGCTGCGTTTTTTTTGTAGGCACGTGGATACTCTTCCCAGTGCTGTTTTATGTACTTATATTTACAAAAGAAAAAAAGAAAAATACATAGTTAGCATTTCAGATATTTTATATTATATATATAATATAATATATAAGATCTTTTAAACAGTGCAGAGGGATCTCTAATGGTGATTCTCATACTCAAAGTACACACACACCAGCACGCATATATACTGTAAGCCTGCTTGCGAGCGAGGATAGATAGGGTTGGTTTTTTCTCTCTCTCTCTCACTCCGTTTTTTTTTTTTTTTTTAAATTGTGTTGTAATTAACAGAAATTGGGTAAACAGATCCGAAAAATGGGGAGAAAGAAATTGGAGATAAAGCGAATCGAGGAGAACGGTGCGAGAATGGTTTGTTTCTCGAAGAGAAGAAGCGGTTTGATTAAGAAAGCTAAGGAATTATCTGTTCTCTGCGATGTCGATCTCGCCACCATTATCTTCTCCAACAGGGGCAAGCTTTTTGAATACTCTAGCACTGACAGGTGATTACTTCAATTTCTTTTTTTTTTTTTTTTTTTTTTATATTTATTTATCCTGTTGTTTATAATTTATATGCAGATGATCTTAATTAAAAGGTGATTATTAATGAGGTCTTTTGATTCATTTAGTTGGATATTATTTGTTAATTTTATTTATATATACAGTTGAACTTTATTATTATTATTATTATTATTATTATTATTATTATTATTATCATTGTGTTCATCAATCTGGATTCCGGGGTGGGGTTTGGTGTTTTTTTTATTTTATGGGGTAAATTAATGGTCAAATTACGAAAATTCCCCTATTGTTCGGTTAATTACAACCACCCTCAACTATAATTCTTCTTTCCTACATGTCCACCCTTGCGGTTTCAAATTTAGTGGAAATCTTCTAAATTATATGTAATATTATCAGTTTTGTACCCGTTTTAACCACGAAGAACAAGTAAATTAGGGTTTATTGAAGGATCTCTCCCAATACATATTTACCTTTTAGGGATTATATGGTTTTATTTAATTATAGGCTATAAATTATATTATTGTCTTCGTTTTTAGTGATACGGGCTAGTGTGATCTATTATTGGGTTGCTTGTGAATCACTCTTTTGATCGAAAGCCAAGCAACATGCATTCGTTTTTAGGCCATAGTGGAGAGAATAAGGCACTAGCATCCTTAGCTAGCGAGCTAGTATCTTCAACAAATCGACATTGCTCACAACTCAACCTTCAACAAAAGAAGAAATCGTATTTGGATTGCCATAGCTATTAGTTCGGTTCAATTTTTGGCTAAGATTAACATGAACTATATATATATATATCGGTTTTTGTAAGATATGAACCATACATGTCGGTTTTAGATCAACTTGGTTTCATTTGGTTTTGGGTTTTTTCGATTCATGTCCGATTATTTTTTCGTTCATCAGCAATTATATGTTCACACGAAATAATTTGCATTTAATTTCATTTAACTGACTAAATGCAATAAAAACATTATAAAAACTTAGTCCCATAGGACTTCACATAATGTTGGTGATATATTACACTATATTTTCTAATTTAACCAAACGCATGGTTAAAATCATGAACTCAAGTGAGATATTAGTTACTATCTGATTCGGATACTAATGACTCAATTTATGCACAAAGTAATATGTATTATATTATTACAATACATATTAGAGTGAGACTAGTAATTGAAAGATATGTGTTATGTTATGGTAAAATATATATATATGTATGACTCAACACGAATTTATTTTATCGGTTCGGTTTTTTGGTACAACTATTCACCCTTTGCACAATACATGAAAAGGATGATTCAATTTTATAAAAAAAACTAAAGCAATTGTTTTGTTCTTTGAAACCCCCCCCCCTTTGTTCTTTGGTTTATTCAGGTCCAAGGAGGTTCTTTCTAATTTCCCTTAAAAACAAATTTGTCATGTCTATTGACTAGATGAGAAGACGTGTACGATAATTGTTTGTATATAAATTTAATTTTCTAATTTATCTTGGAGGTTTAACTTCAAAGTTGAAGACAACCATTTAGACGATGACATTTTCTTAGTTGTACGCTGTCAAGTAGCTCCTCGCTTGTGTCATACTTTCTTAGTTAAAGTTTTTATTTGCATAACAGAACAAAATGCAATATTGCCCTCTATAAACTTTTATTTTTTGTACTTTCCCCACTACAATTAAAAAAAAAATCTCCTGTTCCAAAATTTGAGTCAGTTGCACTTTGCACCAAATCATAATCTTCGCCGTGTTTTTCATCCAAATTGCCATTATCCGTCCACTTGAAGGGTATTTGAGTCATTTCAGTGTTCCATCCAAATCCTAATACACCTATCTTTTCTAATAGATGAAGAATGCAATTCATTTCACAAATTTCAGGAATCTTTTTTTTTTGCGTTTTTTCCTCCTGAAACTAATTATGCCTATTGTGCTCCCAAAAGTGTGAGAATCTTCACATTCTTCTTATGTTTATAGCTATTACGGTTGATCTATCAATTGGACGGATTCATGGCAATGATGATAAAAACTACGCCGAAAATTGTAATTTGAGGCAAAGTGCAACTGGAACAAAATTTTGAAGGGGAAAAATCTTTTTTACTTTGCAAACACAAGAATTGAAAATTTCAAGGGGTGGAGTGCATTTTGTCCCTAATAAAATATTTTTAAAATAAAATAGCTTCATTATTCCATGTGCTCGAAGCCTCTATCTTAAAATAGCTTGGTGAGCTCAAGCTCTCAAACTCAAGTTGACTTGGGGCTCACCAAATGTGCCAAATTACACTCGTAGCTCTAAGAGCATCTCCAATGGAGGTAATGTCATAATTTAGTATTTTGAGTTTACCTTTTCACAATAGAAAAGGATATTTATAGCGGGTGCAACTTTCATTTTAGTTGATCACTGAAGTTGGCCCATTGGATGAAGTTTTTTGTTTGAAGAATGGTAATTAAAAAAAGGCTATATTTTAGCTTTTAAAGTTAAAAATCACCAACATTGGAGATTGTCTAATATTGTAAGTATCAAAACAATTAGGGTCTGATTGGTTCAAGGAAAATAGTAGGTAAAATAGTGAAAAGGTGATGTAAATAGTTTTCTTGTTTGGTTGATAAGTAAAATACTATGTAAAACAATTTCATGGAAAAGGTGGAAAAAAATTGTACTAAAACAAGGGAAATGGTTTTTCCTAAAAAATATGAGGAAACTGTATCATTCTATCTTTTTATTTAGCTATTCTTCTTCTCTCTCCTCACTCACCCCCTTCACTTCTCTCTTATGTCTCTCTCCTCTCCTCTCTTCTCTCTCTCTCCTCTTTCTCTCTCTCTCTTTCTCTCTCTCTTTTTTTTTTGTGATTAATTAAAATGCATTAATAAGGAAAGGAAAAGATATACCTCTCCTCTATGTTAGACACATAAAATGTCCATCTTATTTTACATTTTGCTTTATTCGTTACATAACACTCTTTTTAGGTTAGAATTTATTTTGAAATAAAAATGATACAAACAAGGCCTTAGTTTTTAATAACAGTTTATTTTTATTTCATTTTACTTGGTATTTTTCTCTATTATTTTCCCTATTATTTTCCCTTAAGAACCAAATAAAACTCAGGAAGATGATTTTCCTCAAAATATTTTCATCACCATTTTTCTTAGGAACCAAACACAATTGGGATTTCAAGTGTCCTTGATTTCCCTTTCCTTTCCTTTGCATTTTCATTTTCCTTATTTTGAAATACATGAACCAATCAGAGCCTTAAAATTGTGAAAAGTCGTTTGTAAAACTTGTTTTTACATGATCTCATGTTTGACATGCAACAATATGTTGATTTACGTTATTAACCAAATGTCGGCCTTGCTCTAAGATTATATTGCCCCGTAAATGGGTTTTTATAGAATCAATTTGTAACGGGGTGTGTCAGAATTTTGTACTATGCGTATATGCCATATTTGGGAATCGATTTATTTAACAGATAATGTAAAGACTAGCATACCCTATATAATGACTTGAGAATGAGACCAAATAAAGCTTGAATAAAAGTTTGAAAACAAAAATAAGATGTTATAAAAAAATTCAAAATTGGGTGGACTGACTTTAGTTTAATTTGTATTTAATTTAAATCTCACTATGAGAAGAAAAATAGCAACTATTGAAGTTATGTAGATGTTTCTTACTTCCTATATCTCACTCGCTGTTTATCGGCTTTCCAGCATAGACCCAGTCCTTCAAAGATATAAAGATGAAGCTGAAAGCTCTACAAGGTCTTCCGAGGCAAAGGTGATCCCGATTTTTCACGTCGAATTAATATTCGTCTAACTTGAGTTTTTCGAAATGGGATATTTTTCCACACTTAATTATGTGTTGACTTGGTCAAGAAATGAGATTCCGAACACACTCTAGAATCTGGGATAATATCTTGGTTATATATATACATATAAAAAATCAGGGCCAGTCATCTAATTCTTCGAGTTCTATTACAAGTGATGAGCTACTCCGAGATGTTGAAAGGTAACTAACCGCTATTTTTTTACGGTCTATAAATAAAATGGGAATTTTATCGGACGTTTATTCATTAACTCAAAATATGTTTCGATAGGGAACTTGACGAACTAAGTGTGACGGATCTTATGCTTCTGCAGAAAGAAATCGAGGCTGCAATAAGTCAAACAAGATCTGCTAAGGTTTCGTTTGCCCTCCATGATTTTTAAAAGTCATTATTATTACACTCTGCAGTTTCTTCATCTCTAAATTCATTGTTCTTTTTCTTTCACAGTTTACATTTTCTCTCTACAAGTACCGATTTTGCGGGATGTTATGTGCATCAACATGTTTAACTATTTTAGAGTACTGTATAATGAGTTGAAAGAGAGATACTTACCTTGAGAATCGTGGGTTCGGTGACACGATGATACATTTCAACATTTCTGCGCCATGTAAATACAGAAAATTCATATTGCATTATCCTGCAAATATATATATATATATATATATATAGAGAGAGAGAGAGAGAGAGAGAGAGAGAGAGAGAGAGAGAGAGAGAGAGAGAGAGAGAGAGAGAGAGAGAGAGAGAGAGAGAGAGAGAGAATTAGTTGGACATATTTGAATGGGACGATTTTTGTTATGTTACGCTGCTGAATGTTAATGCATGCGTAAATCCTTTTTGATGCCCTGTTTTTTACCTCAGGGTAATAAAGAAGAAAAATAATAGACGATAATAAAAATTATTTGCATTTCTGACATCAAACTTTGTGGTTCTTGTTATATATATATATATATATATATATATATTATATAGGATGTCATTTTACGAAGTCACTAGTAAAATACCGTGCCAGCATGATAGTTATGCATTAGTCTTCTTTCCAATTTTTGCAACCTAAAAAATAAAAAAAAAAAAATTGTCAACCTGTACGTAAACATATAGATTAACATTATTGTGATACGAGAATTTTCTACTTGGTGCAGACAAAGAAGATGATCGCTACTGTATCAAGCCTTCGTGAAGAGGTATGCATGCAGTTCTATTATCTTTATATATGAAGAAGATAGCTCTACTCGGGGAAAATACACTTTTCGTCCCTCAAGTTTACTTCGATTTCACATTTGGCCCCCTTGTCCACAACAAACAGATTAGTCCCTCGTGTTTCAAAAATTTAACACTTTTGGTCCTTTTCGATAGTCCGTTGGTTAAAGTGGCACGTGCACGTACTTCATTCAGTTAGATACTAACTAACGGCACAATGACGGAAATGACCAGAAGTGTTAAGTTTTGAAACACGAGGGACTAAATCTGTTTTTTGTGAACAAAGATGACCAAATGTGAAATTAAGGTAAACTAAAGGGACGAAAAAAGTGTATTTTCCCCAAGTCCAGCTATCTACAGAGTATGTATGCATTTGATCCCTAAGCTGACTGAGCTTATTCATTTTCTGATCTGAGTAACTAAACTTAGATTTTCCGATTAGGGTAAATAAATCAAGAAGAAAAAGAATATATGAACTTTAACAACCTTAAAACATTACACGTTGAATTGTTGAGAAAGTGCTGTGTACTTAGACGTGTTAATGAGCTTCCATGTTTGATCTTGGTGCACTCTCTTTTTTTTTTTCTCTCCAATCTGCAGGAAACGGAGATAACATTAATTAATTTATGTCCAATATATAAATGATAAATTCTTTAATTTCATAATAGCATGCCACTGTGATAAATCTTAAGGCAGTTAATGCAAGAAGTTGACATCATGAGATTCTAATGTTGATTAAACAATCTTAAAACTCAGATATAGATAAGACAGAGCCATATATATTGATTGGCTCAGAACTACAATCTCCGGCTTTTTTTCTGTTACTTTAGAGCTTACACGAATCAACTACTACTTTTCGTTTCACGTAAAGAAACTCACATACATGATGCTTTATATGAAACAGGAAAAGAGCCTGGCAGAAGAAAATAGGAGCCTGGGGGAGGTATAATCGAACTTTAAACTCAGTACATATAAAGAGTAATAAAGCTTTAATCATCGCAACGATTATTTAATTCATTGCACTTACAGATAACTGGAAAGAATCGAAACGCGAGGGGAAAGAAAATGATTGTGGATCTCAACGTTGCTGCAGACGACCAAATGACCGAGTAGAAGTCATTTAAAAAACTTTTCATTTGATGTAAAAAAAATAACTCCGCAGCATCTTAATTAACAGACACAGGTAGTAAATAAAAAGCTGCTGCTAATGGGGATATCTATCTATCTACCTTCTGTATTGTGACGTGAGCGAGGCTCTTGTTTCACCATGTAAGCTACTCTCGAGCCCTCTTCTTTATTCAGGCTATACTATACTGCTGTATTTATTCGTGGTATTATAATAATGTAATATGAATTTGTTATGATACTCTTACTCTTCATAGGATTGTCTGATAATAGGGGATTAAATTCCGGGCCCGTTTCTAATCACGGGCTTGGAACCTAAGCCCCAAAGCATTTATACATCTTGATTACATTGCATAATCCTTGCAAGAAAAAACAAAAGGGAGCAGAAAAGAACCTATGTTTTTTTCTCTTGCTACAACTCAAATTTGAAGGAGAAACCTCAACATACATTACGATCATAAGAAAAATTCGGGCTTTATCATTTTCTCGTCTTTTGGCTATCTTAACTCATCTCAGAATGCTCAATGAAAAATATTTAGTTTTTCCTGATCCTAGAACACTTGTCTATTCAGTTAACTTACTGCTCTGGATAAACAAGGCTCCGAAACGAGCCCGTAACCGAGTTGAGTTTTCGGTTAGAAGACTGCAAGGCATAAAAATTACAGTTGGCCCTGCACCTAAAAACAATTGCGTTCCTACTCGTTCAGATTATGATGGTAAGAGCTTGCCTTTTTTATACTATAAACAATTGTTTCTACTCTCTTTCCAGTTCTCTATGTAAAAAAGTTTATTCCTTTAGACTGTCAATCCGATCGTCCGAAATATATTTCATACAATATGATTCTAGGAATCGCAACTCAATGTATATCGACATTCCAATATATAGTTTGTCCAACTCTGCTATTTTGAACTTATAAGGAGTTTCGATGAAAAGTGCATGAATTGCATGTAAGGGTGCATATGAATCAAATCGAGCTAAAGCACGACTGGTCGTGTTCAACCATATTTGAATTCTTATCCAACGTAATGATATCAATCATCAATCAACTCCGAGATATATGGAACATTATCTAATTGAGCTGAACACGAATCGAACTTAAGAAACTTATTTTATATATATATATATATATATATATATATATATATATATATATATATATATATATATATATATATATATATATATATATATATATATATAGATAGATAGATATATAGATAGATAGATAGATAGATAGATAGATAGATAGATAGATAGATAGATAGATATTTTATTATTTTCGTTTTAATCGAGTGCAACTCAAGATGAACTTCTTCTCACTCCTAGTATGTTTCGTTTAGAATAACGAATGGGATCTCGAATGGGGCAACTCACTTCGGTTGTTAGCCCTAATTATGCATTTTAGTAATTAGAAGTATTTGTACTCACTATCTACATCCAAAATTTACTTTTGGATAATTAATGTCAGCAACATTTAGAACTTTTTTTAATGGTCGATTTAAATTAGGGGAACTTAGTTTGATTTCTAGCCCTTGTTACGCATACACATCTATCCCACGTCTAAAAAATGTAGGATTGTGTGTTTGCTTATCAGAAGCCCCCGACTACTATTGGACGCCAATACCTTCTATGGACTTTTGCGGGTAAGCTTGTGATTGGAGGTCGGCAATGATTTAAGTGGGATAGTTTGTAAGACTCATTTCACATTGAAAAAATGTGCGATTGTGTGTCAGCTTATAAGGTAGCCCGCTACTACTATTGGTTTGGGATGTAAATTTCGTCAATTAGAAAGAGATTCAATGACCGGTTCAACATCTACGCATAAGAGTAGGTAGCGTAGCTAAGTTCCAGTTGTTCTTGAATATACTAGACCGCTCCTAGCTATGGCCCGAGTTGGTGTATGGCGATGTTATACCTATTGACATTTTAAACTTATTGTGTTCTACTTTAACAAGAAAACGAAAGCCTTCCACAAACTCAAATTTGCATTATCAGATACAAAAAAATTAAAATACATTATATTGTAGAGTGAACTTACTACCTTATAAAATATCATCCTCAAAATCGACATGCTTTTATGTGTTTCTTCGACACATGACGCTCTTAAAAGCGATTATTTTACTACACATAGACACAAATATCTCTCTCTCTCTCTCTCTCTCTCTGAGCATTTAATGTAAAGATCACACTTACCATCATTTTTTGAAGCAACAACTAATTCTTCTCAAACGACTATACATTTCATTGTAAATTAAGGACGTACGACATCCTTATCTTCTATGTTTTGTAGATATGTACTCATATGCATATATCGTAAACGAAGCACACATGCGGCTCTATAATGAAACACGGGCCTTCTAAAAATTAGACAAGAGGTTCAAAGACACTATAGAGGGTGTAAGAGAAGAATAGTGAATATAAAAGTTTAGGTGGAATTTGATATTGAAAGACGACAAGAACAAATGATTCTTTGTACAATGTCCTTTCAGTCGGTAACCTCCAAAGTTGGACACTTCGACTTTCTCAAGTGGAAATTCGAAAATGTAGATTTCAAGACTACTAGAAAAATCTCAAGTGAGGAAACTACTTTTGTGTACCTATCATACTTTTGCACTTGTAATACTCGACCGGTCATCTTCTTTAGTTCTTTCCTTCCGATCGACATCGAAAAAACTCGAAAACGGCGACACATTTCTTCATCTTTTCTCTTCTTTCACAAGCTAGTGGGGAAATGAATCCTTTCCATTTTCCCGTCCGGACAATATATAACCTAAAATCTTGAAAACATTCTCAACCCTTTTATAATATAATGTGCGTCGAGAGGGATTCGGCCTCCGTGAAAAACAAGAACAAAAACTACTACTTATGGCGATGTACATGTAATTTGGCTACTACAATAAAAACGGCCTATCAATCAAAACGAAAACAAGAGGTTTTTTTTTTTTTTTTTTTTTTTCTCCAAGGACACTTGAATTCTAAAAATGACACTAAAAAATATTTTCAAAGTTTTTTTTCAAATATAGCAAAAAGTTTAAACAAGAAGAAGTACATTAACACAAAATATATGCATGCCGACGATATCTCAAATTATGCTATCCATAATTAAAGCTGTTCTCCATAATTTTCTCCTTTCACCATATTAGTCAGTTTGATTTGCCACGTCATCATCAGTCATCACTAGAGATTATATTTTTTTTCATTGATCAAAACCAATTCAACACACTATTTATCAAAAACCAATTCAACACACTGACAGGCGCTCTATCTATGTGCTGTGTGTGTGTGTGTGCGTGTGTGTGTGTGTGTGAGAGAGAGAGACAGAGAGATGTGTACCTGCAGGAGAAGTATTCAGTTTCTACACTCAAAGTGAAGATGTGGCACCCTACCCTTCTCTCTCTCTCTCTCTCTCTCTCTCTCTATATATATATATATATATATATATATATATATATACATACATACACGCATGAAAGAGTGTGTGTGTATATATATATGTACTACTCCATGTATATCCGTTTAGCAGTCGGTTTGGTGGGTCTTGGGAAAATTTTATATATGTATTGAGATTATCTCTTTAATTTATTTCTGAAATTCTATCTAATTATTCTTCTGCTTTAATTAATATTTAACACTTCCACTCCTCTATATATATATAGCTACTACCAAATTTCTCTCTCTCTCTCTCTCACACACACACACCCAAGAGTAAATCTGCCAAGAAATGTAAACATAAAGTGGAAAAACACTTTCATGTCAATCAATAATACAAGAATTAAAAAAACAAAAAAAAAAAAACCGGATCTTTGAAGCTGTTCTAAGCTTACAGAAAACTGGAGTTTTGAGACTAAGCTTCGAATGCTTTGAGAAGCATCTTTATTTCCATTGTTACCGAACAAAGGAAACTTCCACACATGAAACCCTAGAAAGAAAAAAACTCATCTCCACCCCACGCGCCGGAACCCACCGCAACCCCTTTACGGCAGATTCCGATGTTAGGGTTTCATCATACCTTTTGACAAGGTTGAATCATATTTCGTATTTTGCTGCTATCTGACAAGTTGGTATACGTAGAGAGAGAGAGAGAGAGAGAGAGAGAGAAGGAGGGGTTAAAGATCGATGCTGATGGTAATTATAAATCTGATTTGGCAACATTGGTCTGCCCTTCAAAAGATATTTCTTTCCACTTGACCACGCTAATTGCATTACACGTGGCAAACTATGGTTTAGGACAACTGTACCATTTATTTATTTATTTATTTATTAACCCCTCCATCTCTCACTGCCTTGTCTTTTTGACCCATTTCTTGTTTTACTAATTTTAGGGAAATTACGGCCAACCCCTGATGTATGGTCAAATTACCAATAACCCCTCTTTTTGGGTAATTACAACCAACCCTTGTTTTAAATGTTTTTACATCAAATTTATGTAGTTCGATTATTTACCAAACCAAATCGTATATTCAGATCGATAATCGGTATGAAATGTTGGCGTACTGAAATTTCGGTTCGGTTTTACCCATTTAAACATTCCTAAATTTATCTCTAGAGGGTTTTTTCGTAAGATAATACATAGTTGAGGGAGTGGCCGTGATTACCTAAATAGGAAGGAGATTTTCGTAATTTGATCATAACTCAGGGGTGGCTGTAATTTACCCATTATTTCAAGTGACAGCTCATTGTGTTTAACAGTTTGTTACATTCGTTATTTTGGCGTTATTATATAAAAAAAGTGTAAATTAAAGCCTTGTAAAGTTAAATTACAAAAAAAAATACTTCTGATTTGGTAATTCTAATTACTCATTTTAGCGAAAACGTTCATATGAAGCATTTTTTTCGGCAATTAAGAATAAGCTCATCACAATTAATATTCTCGCGAATAGTTCATAAAAAAAATTGTTTAAATTTACATCTTTTTACGATGAAAGTTGTCCTTAAAAAGATGCAAAACGGGAAAGTTGTACAACTTAATGTCGGCTTTTCAATGCAATTTGAATCAATTCAACCAAAGTAAATGTGAGAAAATTAAGAGCAAAACAAATCAAAAATATTTATATTATAGTGATTTTTAATTTAAATCTCTCCAAATGCAAAATATGAATGTTGCTGTGCCTGTAAGTCTATTCCTATGATTTTCGGCAAAATTTGAATCAACCCAATTAAAGTAAGACTAAGATCCAAATAAAATACAAAATATAAAATTTGTAGAACTTGGTTTGCATTTATAATGCAACTTGAATCAGTGCAATCAGAATTCGTATGCAAATGTTACGATAAAACCAAAACAGGTCGTAAGAACACACAATCTTCCCAGAGAACCGGCAGGACGAGTACTGAAAGCAATTTCGTTTAACATAATTCAAATAAAATCTAAAAATAAGTTTATTAACAAATAGGATAGATGATTTCCTAACAAACAAAACTCTAATCAATTACAATTAAATCAAAAGAGAATTCGGATTGTATCCAATCTTAATACGAACAAGAGTAACTAAAACCAAGCATATTTTTATTACATCTGATAAGATATTTTAGAAGTTGATAAATTGTTAGGTCTTATTTTAAAAACTACTTTTTGAGGTGCTTGGATATGTAGCTTATAAGTTACTTTTAGTTTTTATAAGTTGTTCAGGTATTTGGAAATAAAAGGTCTATTTGTCGCTATAATGATAAAAAAATACATGACGTCATTATTACTGTTAAACTTATTATACTCAAATATTTTTGTTCCTAAAATATTATTATAATATTTACAAATTAAGTTTTCAAATAAAAATAATAATATAAAATTATATATTAAATAAACTATTTTTTTATGCGATATGATATTTGACTTTTTTTTTAAAATAAAGTGAAGTGAAATAAAATATTTAATGAAATAGGTTTGTGAAAGTTTTATTTTTTTGTCACATTCATATATTATAGGGTAAATTACAATCACCCCTGAGGTATGGTCAAATTACGAAAATTCCCTTCTTGTTTGGATAATTACAACCATCCCATCAACTCCTCAAATTTAGTGGAATCTTCGAGATTATATGGAATATTATCACTTTTGTACCCGTTTTATCCCATTTGGCTTGTATATATCAGATTGTGGTGCATCAGAAACTGTATTTTTACTCAAAACAAGTACAAACTAGAGCACATTCCACGAAATCTAGATGATTATGTTGAATTTGACATCATAAGGGTGGAGGTGTAAGAAAAAAACATAGTTGAGGGGTGTAGATGTAATTATCCAAACAAGAGAGTTTTTTTTGTAAATTGCCCATACCTCAGGGGGTATTTGTAATTTACACTATATTAATATAAAATAAAGATTGTAAAAGAAATATAATTTTTTCGGTAGATAAAATAAATATAATTTATTATTGACATATAAAATATAAATAGACAATATTTTTTTTACAATAATTATGATAATTATATTTTAATTAATCTTGATTACAAGAATACGTTATTTTGATAAAATGTGAATGTTATTAGTATTCATGTAATATATTAAAATATTTGTTTTAGTAAAGAAGCAAATACGTTATTAAAGAAAAAATGTGGGGTGGAGTTACTTTTTTTAAAACATCTTATAAGCTCCCTAACAGCTTATTTTTTGAAAAAATAAGATTTTTTGTATTTTTTTTTACCAAACATCTTTTAACAGCTTATAAGCTCTTAACATCTTACAAGATATTTTTAGGAGCTTATAAGCTTAGCCAAACAGGCTCGAAATGACAAGTCTAAATTCATGTTTTTAATTAAATTTTTAGTTTGAAATAATATATGAGTTATATCCTTATTTGTGTATCCCTATCTTGCCCTTATACCCTAAATTATCTAGCCTATATATTCACATTTCTCCAATTCATATTTGTTTCGTTCTTTTGGTATTCTCTCACGTTATCTCTCTCCATCTCTCTCACACGTTGTCTATGCATCTCGTTTTCTCTCTATCTCTATATCTTTATACCTCTCTTGCTTTATTCAGTAGTAGCACAGTAGCACGAGGCAGGGGGATGTGGTGGACGAGGCGGGGCCAGGGGGCCGTGGTGGTTGAGGCGGCGACAGGGGATGTGGTGGTCGAGGTGACGGCTGGGGGCCGTGATGATCGAGGCAGCGGCGGGGGCAGTGGTTATGGTGGAGATTTGATTGAAAGAATATGCTTTACTAATTGCATCTGAATTTCTTGATCTTCAAGGGATTTTGCTTGATTTGGGTTCAAAATGGTAAATCTAGGTTTTTCCAAAGTTGGTAGGTGACTACGGTTGTGGTGGCTACGACTGTTGGCTGCTAGGGTTTGGTGGCGGCTGCGTTTAGTCCTAGGGCTCGCGAGGTATGAGTTTTGTTGGTGTTAAGTGTATATTTTTACACTTTATCGTATCTTTTTATTTGAGCTTTTGGTGTGTTTTAACGATAATTGGTGCTTAAAAAGTTGATTTATTGTATTTTAGGTACAAATTGAAGAATTGGAAAAGTATGGGGTCAAAACTGCAATTTTGGAGAAAATATGGGCCAAAAGTGAAAAAAGCAGAATTCTGGAGAATAGACCGCGCGGCCGTGCGGATTTTAGGCATAAATCTCACACGGCCGTCCGGATGGGCGAGTTGGCGCAGTGAGGGAATCTTAATTGTACAAGGAAACTGCCTTCTTCCCCAAGTTTTTCACCCTATATAAGACCAAGCCAAGCACACAATTAGGGATCCATCTTTTTACGCAATTTCAAGAGCAACAAAGCAATAACGAAGAATTCGAAGACTCCAAGCAAAGATTTATCGCCTATGATTTATTTTATTTGCGTTTTTGATTTAATTATGAGTAGCTAAACTACTTATTTCTAGGATTTTATTTGGAACCCTATGTGGGATTTATGAACCCAATTCTATGATTTTATGCAAGTTTTAATTCCGGATTATTTCTTCTACTTGTTTTATTAAGTGCATGAACTTGATCAACTTATGTGCTTTTATGTTATTGTTAATCGCATGAATCGGAAGATCGGGTTAATAATTAGAACTGTGGTAGAAGAGCCTTTGTGGTATTAACATAGGAATATAGTTAATCTCTTAGGTAGCCATTATTGAGATTTGTGCTTAATGCTGTGTTCTAGAATTAATTGCATAGGAATATAGTAATTGAATCTAGAGTATTAGAATCGTAATACACGCGGAAGCGGGTTATGATTATTTTAGCATCTCAGGTTAATAATCCGGGTTAATTGCTTGCATAATTGAGGGAATTGGGGGAGTAATAATCACATAGGGGGAAGAATAAAATCCTAGGCTTGTCTACTTTGATTAAATCTTCGTTTTTAATTGCTTTCTTGTTTTTGCTTGTTTTTAATTTAGTTTAATTTAGTTTATTCTCTCAAAACTCGACTGTGTAGGGTGGGCTTGATAATAATTGGTAGAATTTAGCGTCTAGGATTAAGTAATTAAATATTCCCTGTGGGTTCGATATCCGGACTTAATTGTCCACTATATTACTTGTACGATACGTGCACTTGCGTGTAGGTTTTCGACCAACAAGTTTTTGGCGCCGTTGCCGGGGAATATTTTAATTATTTATTTTATTCTAGCTCTAGATTTGAACAATTTTCACGATTCACCCATTTAATTTTCGTTTTATTTTATTTTTGTTTTAGGTACGTTGTATGCGCAGGAGACTCGATCTTGCTAGAGAACCGTTTGATCCCGAAATCGAACGAACTTTTCAAGCCGCTAGGAGACTTCAACGCGAAAATTATAGAATGGAGGACGAAGAACGCATACGTGCAGAGGGTAATTTACTCAATGCCAACGGGAACCAAGTCCAAGACCCACCCCTTCAACTTCCATTACAGCCAGCAGCTAGGCCACGGGCACTTCAAGATTACATAATCCCGACTCATGACGGATTCCGGCCGAGCATCCAATATCCACCCATTGAGGCGCATAATTTTGAGATCAAACAAGGCCTTTTGACGATGCTCCAAAATAACGGGCTCTTTAGTGGGTTGGCAGGTGAAGATCCCCATCTGCACATTGTCAATTTTCTAGATACCTGTAACTCCCACCGTCAAAACGGCGTTTCCCAAGAGGCGCTTCAATTAATTCTCTTCAAGCACTCCCTACAAGGAAGAGCTCGCCAGTGGTTGATGTCCCAAGCCCCCCACTCTATCTCGTCGTGGCCTCAACTCCTCAACCTTTTCATGAAAGTCTATAGCTCACCCGAGAAGGACGAGAGAATCCGGCGAGAAATTCACAATTTTGTCCAAGAGCAAGGCGAGCAATTATACGAGGCATGGGAGAGATTTAAAACTCTTTTGCGGCAATGTCCAACACATGGAGTCGAACAATGGCGGCAAATCCACATCTTCTACCAAGGGATTAACGAGAATGCGCGAACGGTCTTAGATGCATCCACCGGGGGAAATTTTATGAGTCAATCGATACCGGATGCTTTCATCATGTTGGATCAAATTGCTCAAAATCGGTTTGCCAAGTCAAGCGAGAGGACGGTTAGTGGAGCCAAGAAAGTTCCCGGAGTGTTGGAGTTAGATGCAATTACGGCCCTTCAAGCTCAAGTGACCCAAATTGCTCAACAAAATCAACTCCTTCTGCAGCACATCAAAGCAAGTCCACCACAACAAGTCAAAGCAATTGAATCTCCATGTTGTGAAATTTGCAGTGGAAATCACTACACGCTCCAATGCCAACAAGATGTGGAGTCGCTCAACTACGTCAACAATGCGCCTCGCCAATTCCAAAATCAAGGGTGGAGATCACAAGGGCAATATGGAGGAAATCAACAAGGCCAAGGATATCAAAGACCTCAAGGTCAATTCCAAAATCAAGCCCCTCCTCAACAAAGCTATCAAGGCAACAATCCACCGGCCCAAAAATCAAACACGGATGAGATATTGGCCCAATTCATGACCGCTACCCAAGCCTCGTTGCGAAATTTGGAGAATCAACTCGCTCAATTAGCTTTGAAGCAAGAGAACCGCCCGCCGGGAGCATTGCCATCGAATACGGAAGATCCTCGAAATCAAAAGTTCGAGACGTGCCAAGCTATCGATGTCAAGAGCGAAAAAAGGGAAGAAATTCAAATCAAGCCGCAAGTCACTGTAGCCGAATGGGTCGAGCCGATCCCATATCCACAAAGATTGCTAACGAAAAAGATCGAGGTCGAGACATGCCAAGCAGTCACCTTGAAGAACGGTAAGCAATTGGAGGAAGCCCCACGAAAAGAGAAGAGAAGCACGGTAATCGAGAAGCCGAAAAAGAATGAGGAAAAAGAATCATCTCATGACGAGCCACCATCGACGGTGCCTTCACAAGTCCCTCCAATTCCTTATCCTCAAAAGTTTATAAAGAAGAAGCTCGATGCCGAATATCAAAGATTTTTGGACAAGTTGAAGGAAATTCGCATAAATATTCCTTTCATTGAAGCACTACAAAAGATGCCAAAGTGGGTGAAGTTCCTCAAGGACCTCGTGAAGAAAAGTAAGAAATTGCAAGGGAACGAGATGATCCAACTCACGGAGCAAATTAGTGCGATTCTTACTCGGCCTCTTCCACAAAAACTCGGCGATCCAGGTAAGTTTACTATTCCATGTACTATAGGAGGTAAAAATTTTAGATCGCTCATTGATTTAGGCGCTAGCATTAATCTTATGCCGTACTCTACTTTTAAAAATCTTGGGTTAGGAGAAATTGAACCGACGGCTATAACTCTTCAATTAGCCGATAGATCTTTAGTTTACCCAAAAGGTATTTTAGAGAATGTGCTAGTGAAAGTTAATAAATTTATCTTCCCTGTTGATTTCGTTATACTTGATATAGATGAGGATAGGGAGATACCTCTTATCGTAGGGAGACCGTTTTTAGCCACGTCGAAAACTCTCATTGATTGTGCTAGTGGTGATCTTACAATGACTGTGCATGATCAAACAATCAAATTCAATGTTTTTAGTGCTAATAAAAATCCATGTGAAAATAATGATTGTTTTGCTATTGAGCTTATGGATTTTACAAATAATGAAAAGTTTGATGTTTCGATCTTGGACAATGGGAAAGCATCTTTGAGTGCAGGAGATGATGGCGGAAACGGGAATCGGACGGAGCAAGTTTATTTCATGGACTCAATTTTAAATCCTCCAAGAGAAAGTCATGCGAGTCGAGGTCTTAACGACGATGAGAATGCAAGGAAGATGTTGCCAACCAAAGGTTCGAGCAAGTCACGAGAGAAGGATGAGTCAAGCTATTGTGGTCGTAAGGAGAAAATCAAAAAGGAATTGCACAAAGGACAATTGGTGTTATTGTGCAAATCCCGTCTTTGGTTATTTCCAAGGAAGCGCAAATCAAAGTGGTCGCGGCCGTTTATTGTCCAAGAAATTCTTCCTCACGAGGTGGTCAAAATAAAGGAGCGCGATTCAAATCGTACGTTCAACGTAAAACGGAGCCGGCTCAAACCGTATTGGGAAGCGAGTGAAGATTGCCAAGTGACTTCGGTCACTTTTGCTTGAAATTAAAGAAGCAACGTCCGGCTGAAGACTTTAAACTTAGCGCTTCTCGGGAGGCAACCCGAGCTTTATTGTTTTTCGTATTTTTATTTAATTTTTCGTTTCGTTTTTAGTATCATAAGCATGCATTCTAATTTATTTATTTTTGGATTTTATTTTTCAGGGCCGAAAACGTGAGTCGAGAGTCGAGTAGGGACCCAATTGCAATTCTTCACACGGCCGTGCAAGAAAAAGGCATGAATCTCACACGGCCGTGTGAGATTTTGGAGCAGCTACTGGACGAAATTGCAGCTTGGCGCGGCCGTGCGGAATGAGGGTTAAAATCTCGGACGGCCGTCCGAGTTTCGGAGCCGCTTCTGCCCAATTTCGAGAAACGGTGCGGCCGTCCGAGAAATAGGCTAAAAGATGGGACGGCCGTCCGAGGCTATTACTGAGCGTTTTAAATTCTAAAAATTCGATTTTCTCCCCCATTATTTCTTAAACCCCCCTCTTTCCTTCTTTCTAACTCCCACACACGAATTTTCGAATTTTTTTTGAATTTCTCTTCCAAAAATTCTTCAATTTCACACATATAATTCACTCACGCATTCTCAAATTATTATTTTGTGTTGGTATTGACAGGGAGGCTAGAGCATCGAACCAACTTCTTCAAAATCTCATCTTTTCAAGTCAAGCCCGAGTGCATCGAGCCGGCATCCACCGGCACCCATTCTTGAGCCTGTGCCCAAGCTTTCCGATGATGATGAGCATGAGAGAAGGAGGGAGGAGCACCCCGATCACATCGACTTCGACTAAATCAGGTGTTTTCTATCCTTAAAACTTTGTACTAATTTCGTTGAGGGCAACGAAAATTTTAAGTTTGGGGGTGAAAAATATGTTTTTTTTTTTTTGCTTATTTGCTTTAGTTTGCATGCATTAGGTTTTATTCGTTTTTATTGTTTTCCCCGTTTTTTCCGGAATATAAAAAAAAAAAAAAAAAAAAAAAAAAATTGCTTGAGTCAAAGGCATCTATGATTTATGATGATGAGAGATGATCAATGTTTGATGATGAAATTGCTTGTTTTGTGTGATAAGGATTTGATGTTTGTTTAGCTTTCGATTCAACGGGACTTAGAAGCGAATTATTGCTAGGAATCACATTTTGTGCATTGCTTTGGTTGAATGTTTTGTATTTTAAATTTGGAATTAATTTGTGCTAGATCATGCTATGTTCGGTTTTAGAACTCACCTTAGGAAATTTATGATACGAAGTATTGAGTAGTGAGTGATTTGGGATATGATTTGGGCCTTCTTTGAACCGTTTGAGCCTTTCAAGCCGACCTTTTTATCGAAATATTCCTTAGAACCTTGATTTGAGCCTCGGAGAAAAGGTGTTCTTTCTTTTAGCCATATGTGTAAGGTAGAATAGGTGGAGATTCTTGAAAATTACCCCTTGGAGTTCGGTCGAAATTTTTTTTTATAAGGTCCTTCTTCTTCGAAAAAAAAAAAAAAAAAAAAAAAAAAAAAAAAAAAAAAAAAAAAAAAAAAAAAGAAAAAGAAGAAGAAGAAGAGACTAGAATGGAGAAATAAGGACAAGTTGTTGAAATTTTTTTGAAAACTCGATCCATTGCCTCAAAAGCAAAAGTGGAGACTTTTGAACTTTTGAGAATCGAGTTTATTAAAGTCCGTATAGGTGAATTCATTGTTTCAAACGCCTGTCTTTCAAATTTTGGCGTAATCACCTAAATTCAAGAAGAATAGCCACACATACCCATTTTTCCTACCTCGAACCAAAGAGCCTAACAATTGAAAGCCACAAAGCCCCAATGATCCCAATAGCTTAATGTTCGATATTAGTAGAGTAGAATAATTTGGTGAGTATTTGGAGTCAAGCATATGCATGTAAGTATAAATTTTCTCTATTTTTAACTTGCAAATATGGGATACTTGAAGCAATTGTATGATTTGTGGTTTTTTGTAATGGTGAGTGACTAAGTGTTGTTGAATTTTGAGCTTGCGAATGTCTAAGGAATTGTCATTATAATTACAAGTTCTGAAAACGTGAAGTTGATCATTGATCTATGTGATGAGATGTTATCGTTGAGTTATTTGCTTATTGGTAGATTTTTGCTTGAGGACAAGCAAAAGTTCAAGTTTGGGGGTGTGTTAAGTGTATATTTTTACACTTTATCGTATCTTTTTATTTGAGCTTTTGGTGTGTTTTAACGATAATTGGTGCTTAAAAAGTTGATTTATTGTATTTTAGGTACAAATTGAAGAATTGGAAAAGTATGGGGTCAAAACTGCAATTTTGGAGAAAATATGGGCCAAAAGTGAAAAAAGCAGAATTCTGGAGAATAGACCGCGCGGCCGTGCGGATTTTAGGCATAAATCTCACACGGCCGTCCGGATGGGCGAGTTGGCGCAGTGAGGGAATCTTAATTGTACAAGGAAACTGCCTTCTTCCCCAAGTTTTTCACCCTATATAAGACCAAGCCAAGCACACAATTAGGGATCCATCTTTTTACGCAATTTCAAGAGCAACAAAGCAATAACGAAGAATTCGAAGACTCCAAGCAAAGATTTATCGCCTATGATTTATTTTATTTGCGTTTTTGATTTAATTATGAGTAGCTAAACTACTTATTTCTAGGATTTTATTTGGAACCCTATGTGGGATTTATGAACCCAATTCTATGATTTTATGCAAGTTTTAATTCCGGATTATTTCTTCTACTTGTTTTATTAAGTGCATGAACTTGATCAACTTATGTGCTTTTATGTTATTGTTAATCGCATGAATCGGAAGATCGGGTTAATAATTAGAACTGTGGTAGAAGAGCCTTTGTGGTATTAACATAGGAATATAGTTAATCTCTTAGGTAGCCATTATTGAGATTTGTGCTTAATGCTGTGTTCTAGAATTAATTGCATAGGAATATAGTAATTGAATCTAGAGTATTAGAATCGTAATACACGCGGAAGCGGGTTATGATTATTTTAGCATCTCAGGTTAATAATCCGGGTTAATTGCTTGCATAATTGAGGGAATTGGGGGAGTAATAATCACATAGGGGGAAGAATAAAATCCTAGGCTTGTCTACTTTGATTAAATCTTCGTTTTTAATTGCTTTCTTGTTTTTGCTTGTTTTTAATTTAGTTTAATTTAGTTTATTCTCTCAAAACTCGACTGTGTAGGGTGGGCTTGATAATAATTGGTAGAATTTAGCGTCTAGGATTAAGTAATTAAATATTCCCTGTGGGTTCGATATCCGGACTTAATTGTCCACTATATTACTTGTACGATACGTGCACTTGCGTGTAGGTTTTCGACCAACAGTTGGCTCTTAGAGTTTGATAGTACACAGTAGTACACCGCAATATATCATAGTACACTGTAGTTTATCATACTCTACTACATTAATGACAACATATAAAATAAAATAAAATATGTTGATTGAATAAAAAAAAATGAAAAACACGTTTTTTTTTTTGTAATTTTCAATATTATGTCTAAAAAAGCTTTTTTTTTTTTTTTTTTAATAATAGTATAAACTATAGTACACCACAATATACCACAACATACTATAGTGCACCATATTATTTTTAAAATCCGTTGTACTATTTAACAAAAATGAAAAAAAAAATCATAATTTTAATAAAGTGTTAAAACTAAGGACAAAAAAAATAAGTTGTTTATAATAATGTAAAAAAATGCTAGAGTGAATGAAAAAATAAAGATGACAAAGTCTGTAAAAATAAAATAAAATATATCAGATGAAAAGTGAAGATATTAAATGCATAATAAAAAACTTGTAAATGCAGTTTCAAGTTTATTTCATGCAAATTTCGAATTTTTGAGTGAAATGAAATTTTTGAAATGAATTAATAAAGAGCGTGAATCAAATGTTTAATTGGGTTTACTGTTTAGTTCTAGGGTTCATTAGCAATACACCCCTCCTATAGATAAAAAATAGTGATATGTCCATACCATAATTCTTTCTTTGTGAAAACCCCTAGAATATTTATTTCCAATCTTATCCTTGTACTACCCATTACGTTTTTTTAATAATTATCTAATATTTACAAAATTCCTATTAATAAGGCACATAAATCCCGCTAATTAGGATTAATTAATATAATTTATCTCAATTATTCATTTTTTCTCTCTTTCCATAATAACAATTTAATTCCTAAAAATCTGCTTCCAAATCACTAAAAAATTGCTACCAAATAAATAAAAAAGTATTTTCGGACTTTATTTATTTATTTTTTATTTTTATATTATTTTCGGACATTAGTTAGACATTTTTTATTTATTTTTATTTTAATATTTTAAAAAAAAATATTTTTTTTTAATTTTTTTTTTAAAACAAAAAAATGATTTTTTTCTCTCCACATGTTTGCAACGCCGAATATGACTATATTAACCGTAGTCATATTCTTTCTTTATATTGTTGTTTTTTACATTTTGAACTTAAAAATTCCGATTATATGGCATAGTCATGTTTACCAAATCATATAAAACAACTTCGATTCCCTATTGTTTACGAAAACAATCCAATCAACATCCACACAAAAAATCACAATTTGAATCTACTTACTAGAAGTCAACTTGAAAACGAGAAGATAGAATATATTCAACAATAGTTAAATTCAAATATGACTATAGTCATGCTACTGCTGTTGTTCAGATCTAAAAAAAAAATTCGAAAAATACATAAATAAGGATAGAAAAATAACGAGAGAGAGAGGGATGGGAGTCGACGACAACGACGGTGGTAGCGATGGTGAAGGAAAGAGAGTGAAAGAGGCGGCGACGCTAGTGGTGGTGGTGGCATCTGGAAAAAAATACTGAGAAAACGAGAAAGATAACGAAAAAGAGAGAAAGAGCCTTACTTGGAAACGAATGAGGAGGCAGCGGCAACGAGCGGCGACGGTTGTGGTGTTGTACAAATCTATGTGGAGACGATGGTTGTGTAAAGAGAGAGAAATAGATAGAGACAACGAACACGAGAAATTAATACATCACTAATCGAGTGAATCGGCAATAGTCATATTCGAACCAGACTATAGTCACATTAATGTTTTTGCTTCAGGTGTGGAGAGAAAAAAATAAAGAAAAAAATTAAAAATAACGAAAGGGGAGGAGGGGGAGGCGACGACAACGACAGTAAATGAAAGAGAGAGTGGGGAATAAACAAGAAATTCATAAATCACTAATCAAGTGAATCAACAATAGTCATAATTATTAACAGAACAATGAGAATATGTCTATTATGTGACTACTCAGTAAATCGAGATAAAATGAAATCAGATACAACTGATAAGTGTTCGTTTTGCACAACTTTTACTTATCTAATCTTCGTGTTTTGGTCTTCATTCGTCCGAGTTTTCGGTTTTATTTGTATATATTATGTTGTTTTTGTTTTATTTATATTTTAGGTAAAGATAGGCTATTTTTGCCGATTCGAGACGATTTTGGAAGCGAAGCCGAGAACCAAGCCAAACACGTGCAAAAGTGCATTCTCGCGGATTGTGGCAGTGTTTGGTATTTCGAGCATAACTTTTGCATACGACCTCCGATTTAGCTGATTCAAGTGGATTTAGAAAGCTAACTTCAAGGGCTACAACTTTTGTGAAATGCATAATTGTCAAATTCGGGCTTAAAAATGGTGAAAACAGTGTTTGAAGTTGATGCAGAGGCCAGATCGCGATCCAGAATCACCGGATCGCGATCTGGGGGCAAATTCCAGTAGCAGCGAAAAATTGGGGCAGATCGCGATCCGGACTTCCTGGATCGCGATCTGGAAGGCGGTGCGCAGTTTTCGAGGTTGCCAGATCGTGATCCAAGAATCCCAGATCGCGATCTGGGCACAGAAATCGAGACTAGATATTTTTCTTTGATTTTTCACTATAAATTGAAGGTCTCCTTTTCATTTTTCGACCTCTCGATAACATCTCGACCATCTCTCGACTTTTTCTTCGGTTTTCTCTTCGGTTCTCGCCAGTTCTTCGCGGGAAGCTTCGACGAGGGTTTCGACTCGGGTTTTTCATAAGCTTTTCTTTACGTTTTGTTTATGATTTCTCGTGTTCTTCATTTTGATGCTATGTTTGTAATGAACTGAGCATTTTCTTTTAGGGAAATGAAACCTTGTATATATTGATTTTGATTTCCAGATCTGTGATCTATTTGTCGTTCTTTGATTATGTTTATGTTTTCCTGTATTAAATGCTTTCGATTGTTTGGCCAACAGTTGAATTGATTCTAAATGGGAATGAACTCGAGAGAGGATTTCTCGTTTGATTTTAGGAAAGCATAGCTCGGGTTGTGGAAACGGAGACGTGATGCACCTCGGGTAGCCCTTAAGGACTTGACCTAAATGCTCTCTTAATATCAGGTTCTGAACGGAGACGTCGGACCTGTGGGTAGACTCTAACTACACTGGAGACGGGGGTTAGGGTACTTTAGTGTCTGGGTTAGCGAACATAGAATTGACATTAGATTCGGATTTGTAGATCTTTATCGATAGTACACTGGTGGATTTTACCCTAGAAGCCATCACACGTCGGAATTCCTCGCGTATACTGGCGGACCGTTGTTTTGATTTTTGTTTCCTTTTGGCTTCATTTCATCCCCCATTATTTCCTTCGTCTAGATAGAGTTTAGGATAGTATAATTACGGTACTTGGTAGATTTAGGAACTTAATTCCCTGTGGATCGATATCTGGAATTCACTATTCTACAAAACGCGATACTGTACACTTGCGGTTTTTCATACGTAGGTTTTACGCGTATCAAGTTTTTGGCGCCGTTGCCGGGGAATTAGTTAATCTTGAATTTACTAATATCGTTACCAACTATCCTTACTTTACTTTAGACATTTTTTTTTCTTTTGATTTTTTTTTATTTGTATAGCAGATTTGTATACATCGATGGCCTCAATTTATGATCTCTCTCTTTGCAAGATTCAATCCAGAGCTGATTACATTCAACATGAGTTGGAGGATATTGAAAGACATCGAAGGTTGAACCCAGAAAATGGAATTGCACAAACAAATGAGCACTTCTGCTATCTACAAGAAGAACTCCACTTTTTGGCAAATATTTTCGAAAATTTTCAGAGATGTCACATTCATAAACCACATCCGACCATCCTTTATGAAGACATCAAGGTATTTACAGATTTTCGTATGAACGATGAGGTTGAGCACCTTGAGGGAATTATCCATCCCAGTTCTGTAGATACTTTTGTGTGTGATGAGAGTGGGATGAAGATGATGGTAGAGGAACTTGAAGAACGAAATCCTATCCACATTGCTACTCCGGATTTGAGTGTGAGCGAGGAGACGAGTTTCAGATTTGAGGTAGAGCTTACTCCAAAGCTCGAATATCTTGTGTACGAGTTTGAGAGATCGGTAGGCAAGCAACCCATCCTAGTCTCCTACCGACTGATTTCCAAAGCAAACGAAAAGTACCATGGGTTGGGATGGTCATTACAAGATTGCAATCTAGTCCACGATATGATTGCAAAGTATGTATCAAGACTGACGGATGGATGCGCAATCTACAAGGCTTTGGATTGGACATAATCCGTCCAAATTGTGTCGAGCCGTCGACTGTAAAACAGGCGCTGAATGGGAGGCAACCCATTATTTATTTTTCGTCATTTATTTTGTTAGTTTTCTTTTATTTTGCATTTTTTTTTATTTAAAGCTAGATTTCACCCATTTTTCTTGATTTTTGCCGGTATCTCGTCCCCAAGGAAAGAAGAGTAAGAAGTCGGGAAGTCTAGGCAATTCCAGCAATTCGCCCTCGGTGCCAAAATTGACGGCACCCCATGCAACCAAAGAACACTTTCGCAACCGTAGAACACTGATCAATCTGCGGCACGACTATTCAGGGCGTATTTATTTCTCATATCTTTTATTTTTCGCATTGAGGGCAATGCATGATTTAAGTTTGGGGGTGAGTTTAGCTTATTTTGATTTGGTCTTTTGCATGCATATCATATAATTTAGTTTCATTTATGTATTTCAATTTCCGTAATTGTGTTATGTTTGTCACATGCATCTCATTTAGGATCGAGTGTAAGTTGCATTTCCGGATTCTATTGAAGCAAAGCAATTAATGAATTAGTAGATGGGCTAGTTGATTTTAAAATTGAAATTATGGATAACCGGCTAATTATAGATGTACCTTCCGACTGCGTTTTTGCAACTTGTGTGGATAGCCTTTCGAATCCTTTCCGATTAAGCTTGAGCGCACTTTTCTGAGGGGTATAATAGTCTGAGGTTTGGGGGGCGAGTTAGAATTGAATTATGTGTTCACGATTTCCAGTTGTTGGCTAAAAGTTCTATCAATGGTCTTTACGTTTTTATTTTATGTTTGTTGTTAAAAAAAAAAAAAAAAAAGATAAAAATAATAATTTGTGGTATTGTTGTGATTCACGCTCTGATTTCCCCGCCTTTCTGACTCGAGCTTAACCCGTTGGGTGCACCTCGTCGCCTAAGTCTCTCGAGCTGTCGAGCTTGGGGGTTTCTTGGACTAAAGTTTGATACATGGGTCAGGGAGATAACACAGTGGTGTCGAGCCTTGCACGAGTCACGATTATTCCCGTTTCAAAAAAAAAAATGAAAAAAGGAAAAAAGTTGTGATGAAAATCACAAAAAAAAAAATGTTGTTGTCATTTTTTTTCTATTGAATAAATTGACCTACTTATGCCCAATTCAATTTTTTGAATTTCAGAATCAAAACTTACTTTTCGTCCACATTTCTACTCAAAACCCTCGATGATTGTGTTTATTGTTAAATTACGGATTCTTGAGTCTATCTTTCATTTTGGTGTAGAAACAACTAATTGCGTCGGTAGGAAAGTCGAATACCTTAAGCCGTATGCCATTCTAAGATTTTAGGTTATCTAGCTCGTTTCATCTTTGGAATTAATTGCAATGCTTTGACCAATCCGGCAACTTTGTGGGTGTGTTGTCTGAAAACCCTCACGAGACACAACTCGTCCTTTGGGGGTACCCAGGGGTTCAAAGGCTTGTTGCATACGCTAAATGCAATCGTGATTCCCTACGTTAGTGGCCTAGGTTTAGTTTTTCTTTCGTTTGTCGTTTTTGTTTTTGTGTCGTAGTTTTGTTTTGATTTACTCGGGACGAGTAAAGATCTAAGTTTGAGGGTGTGATAAGTGTTCGTTTTGCACAACTTTTACTTATCTAATCTTCGTGTTTTGGTCTTCATTCGTCCGAGTTTTCGGTTTTATTTGTATATATTATGTTGTTTTTGTTTTATTTATATTTTAGGTAAAGATAGGCTATTTTTGCCGATTCGAGACGATTTTGGAAGCGAAGCCGAGAACCAAGCCAAACACGTGCAAAAGTGCATTCTCGCGGATTGTGGCAGTGTTTGGTATTTCGAGCATAACTTTTGCATACGACCTCCGATTTAGCTGATTCAAGTGGATTTAGAAAGCTAACTTCAAGGGCTACAACTTTTGTGAAATGCATAATTGTCAAATTCGGGCTTAAAAATGGTGAAAACAGTGTTTGAAGTTGATGCAGAGGCCAGATCGCGATCCAGAATCACCGGATCGCGATCTGGGGGCAAATTCCAGTAGCAGCGAGAAATTGGGGCAGATCGCGATCTGCACTTCCTGGATCGCGATCTGGGAAGGCGGTTCACAGTTTTCAAGGTTGCCAGATCGCGATCCAAGAAGCCCAGATCGCGATCTGGGCACAGAAATCGAGACTAGATATTTTTCTTTGATTTTTCACTATAAATAGAAGGTCTCATTTTCATTTTTCGATATCTCGATAAGATCTCGACTCTCTCTCGACTTTTTCTTCGGTTTTCTCTTCGGTTCTCGCCAGTTCTTCGCGGGAAGCTTCGACGAGGGTTTCGACTCGGGTTTTTCATAAGCTTTTCTTTACGTTTAGTTTATAATTTCTCGTGTTCTTCATTTTGATGCTATGTTTGTAATGAACTGAGCATTTTCTTTTAGGGAAATGAAACCTTGTATATATTGATTTTGATTTCCAGATCTGTGATCTATTTGTCGTTCTTTGATTCTGTTTATGTTTTCCTGTATTAAATGCTTTCGATTGTTTGGCCAACAATTGAATTGATTCTAAATGGGAATGAACTCGAGAGAGGATTTCTCGTTTGATTTTAGGAAAGCATAGCTCGGGTTGTGGAAACGGAGACGTGATGCACCTCGGGTAGCCCTTAAGGACTTGACCTAAATGCTCTCTTAATATCAGGTTCTGAACGGAGACGTCGGACCTGTGGGTAGACTCTAACTACACTGGAGACGGGGGTTAGGGTACTTTAGTGTCTGGGTTAGCGAACATAGAATTGACAATAGATTCGGATTTGTAGATCTTTATCGATAATACACTGGTGGATTTTACCCTAGAAGCCATCACACGTCGGAATTCCTCGCGTATACTGGCGGACCGTTGTTTTTATTATTTTTGTTTCCTTTTGGCTTCATGTCATCTCCCATCTTTTTCTCCCGTCTAGATAAAGTTTAGGATAGTATAATTACGGTACTTGGTAGATTTAGGAACTTAATTCCCTGTGGATCGATATCTGGAATTCACTATTCTACAAAACGCGATACTGTACACTTGCGGTTTTTCATACGTAGGTTTTACGCGTATCAACAACTCGGACGACTCAAACCAATACATTTTGCTCTGAACAAAACAAACGTTCGTAAATTGCGAACCAAACATTATAATCCATGGACAAAATAAAAAAAAAAAAAAAAAAAAACAATTCCCAACAATTTCTGATCTTTTTCACGCAACTTTTCTTCAACACCAAGCAGCTATAAAGACGACGACTATGCACCTCGATCTCGCCCAAAAATACTTGCGTATATCTACCCAAATCTCGCATACAGATTCACGCAGAGAATATCTTGTACAACTACAAACAAGGAAACGGTTATGGAAAAATATTATATATATATATATATATATATATATATATATATATATATATATTTGATTTATTTAAAAAAGCTACTGTTAAGGGTAATTATGTCTAATCCTATTTTAAAAAGGGGCCTCACTAATTAAATTGGAATATAAGTGTAGGCAAAAGTCTTAAAAGTCAAATACTTTTTACTCATAATATTTTTCATTTGAGGGGTATTGCATATTTCCCCTTAATTCTAATTAGTTTTGTCACGATCTATATATTAAGACGACATGCAATAAAGCTCAAGTACTAATTAAGTGCGCGTGCAGCATCAACACCTTGAAAGAATATTCTAGTATCATCTAGATAGGGCTACTGGGGGCCCCCTCAAGATAGATATTCACACCAAACAAGATATTTGTGTAAGGCATTAACATCGTGGTTTAATATTTGTGACATTGTTTATATATAATTAATTATAATAATGTAATATAATAGAGACGACGATATGTAAAATATCTTCTTTTGGGCTGAGTTTTTTTTTTTTTTTAATTCCATGTTAACTTTATTTTTCTTTCAATCGAATAACAATTGGTCCGCTTAAACTTTGGGGTGCGTACCACTTATGCCCTTCTAATTATTTAAAAAAAACGAAACTTATTGACAACAATAGAAAAAATATATAAATTACCTTAATAAAGATTATGAAATCCAGTACATCATAAATATTTGGGGGTTTTTGTGATAAAAGTCACCAACCAAGCATGTTTATTATTCTAGGTTTACGGGCTATATCTCTTTCACAATAAGCTCATCCCTTAATATTTATTATAAATAAAGGAAACACTCATGTATATCCCAATATTATCCTCAACCATTTATACCCAATTCTTAATTGTAACCCCAATTTAATCAATTTTGTCCACAAAAATCCAATTTTGACTACAAAAATTCAATTTTATCCTCAACCATTTATTCAATTCTTTTTTAGTGTTTTTTTAAGTATTTTTTTTTTTTGGTTTTTTTTTTTACGTCCGACGCTAAACGTTGACCGTAATTGTGCTGTCACTGACAGTAAATTAACGTAATTATACTGTCAATGACAGTAAATTAACGTAATTGTACTGCCATTGACAATACATTTATGTAATTGTGCTGCCGTTGACAATAAATTAATGTAATATTATTATTTTTTATTTTTTGTTGTTTTTTTTTATTTTGTTTGATTTGTTGACAAGTCAACGTTATTATATTACTGTCGTGGACAGTAAAATAACTGTAAACACAATAATATTACTGTCAACAACATCAATATTATTATGTTTTTGGGTTTTTTGTTTTGTTTAAGTTATTCACGGAGTAACGTAATAATATTACTGTCTATTATTGTAATATTACTGTAAACACAATAATATTACTGTGGTTGACGGTAATATTACTGTTGTTATAGTAATATTGTTGTCAACCACATCAATATTATTATTTTGTTTGAATTTTTTGTTTGTTTGTGTTATTCATGGAGTAACGTAATAATATTACTGTCTATCATTGTAATATTACTGTGGTTCACGGTAATATTACTGTTGTTATAGTAATATTACTGTCACTCACAGTAATATTAATTCTTTTGGCTTTTTATTATGTTTACATTTGTTGAACGGTCAACATAGTAATATTACTCTATTACACAATAATAATGAGTTTTGTTATGTTAATATTATTGTGCTTGAGATTAATATAGCAATATTACTGTGTTAAACTGTAGTTTAGTTTAATTTTACTGTGTTTAACAATAATATAGTTAATATTACTGTCAATCACAGTAATATTGATGTTTAAACGAAAAAAAAAGGTTACAGAAAGATAGAAAAGAAGAAAAAAAAAAGTCAACGCCGGAGACCGGCGAAAAAATCCGGAAGAAATTTTTTTTTTTTGAAAAAAATAAATTTTGGGTCAAAATTGAATAATTTGTGAAATTTGGGGTCAAATTGAGGTTAAATAAAGTTAATGATGAAATTGGAGCATATTAAAGTATGAGGGGTTATTTTAGTCCTTTACAAAAATATGGACCATGTGTGGACTTATTGGTAAAAAAGTTTTTTGTCTTGATCTCTTTATAAATAAGTACACATTGATGAGCTTATTTGTAAAGACCCCTAAATATCTATATATAATATAAAAAGAGGATCTATGCCCTCAATGATTGACATGTGGCAAATTATGATGTCATTTATCAAAATTGCTTAGTTGGAGTTCAATTGATGAGGTGGATTCTTCAATTGGTCAGTTGTCAATTTTATTTTGGTATGTATTCAATTTATTTTCTATTTAACATTTATACACTCATTTAAAAAATTACCACGTGTATATATATTATTTTCAAAATTAATATTTTATAAATTCGTAATAAAAAAAAATCTTATTTACATTTCCTGTATTTCAAAATATATTTATTGGTAGTCTTTTTAAAAAAAATCAGTATACTCAATTTTTTTACGAATATTCAAATAATTTTCATTTTTTTTAATGTTCAACTATTAAAATGAAGGAATACGGTTTTTTTTTTTCCAATATTTTGTAATATTCGAATATCCATTCAATAAAAAAAAATATTAAAAAAATATATCAATATCGTTTAATAATGCATTAAAATTCGATTTCAAATTAACATATTAATAATATATTATGAAATTTATAATTTTATTATTAAAATACAAAAAAAAAAAAAAAAAACCGTGTATGTTTTATGTATTTTAAAATTTTCTAAAATCAGAATATACATTTTATGATATGGACTTTGATTTCTTACCGAATTAAGATGACTAGATTTAATTGATATAGTTAGTTTAAGGAAAATATTCAATAACCATAAATATTGTTTAATATCTTAAAATCGGTTCCTAATCAAATAGAAATCAAATCATCCGAATTGAATTGATTTGATTTCTTACCTTTTCTTTTTTTCGGTTTCCATCTATAATCGTATCATTTGAATTTTGAATTCAAAAATTTTCCTAATTACTATATACTTATCAAAACTATATAAACCCCCATCTATTTATTTCACCCTACACTACTCTTCTTCACCCATTTCATTTGAGTTGTTTTTGTTTTTCGTTTTTCGTTTTCTCTTTTTGGTTTTTTTTTGTTGTAATTTTTTTTCAATTGATTTCATGCATTTATCGTATTATAATTTAATTTAGATGGTTTAAATCCGTTTAATATTTTTATTTAATTGAAGAACTATGCTAATGCTTTTTCGTTATATATTTCTTGCAGATGTTGTTTACGAATCCAACTTATGTTTTATGTGCTACATTGTTACGGTTTGCATATAATCTTTGTAATTTCATTTATTTATTTTTTTATGTAAAAGTTTGTATTTAGTTTTTTAATTTAATTAACTTATATATTTATCATTATCCAAAAAATCGATTATTGTTTTGTCAAACAAAAATGAGAGAATAATTGACACTGAATCATGTATTGCATGTGGAAACGTGAAAATCAAAGATTTTTTATTTTTCTTTGGTTTTGAAAAGAGGATTGACAGTATTGTTGTATGTACAAGTTTCACCACAATTGACATGTATCATCTTTTGAATGTTTTGTTATAAATAATAAAAACAAACAATTTATGTACTTTTGCCTCATTAGTGCAATTTGGAGTTTTATTTTATTTTCTTATAGTTTACATATTTTACATTCATTAAAGTTTTCTATTTGATGTTTCAATCTTAATTTTTTTTGAACAAATTACTACATAAACATTAAGAATATTCAAATATATTACTTTGAACGTCCATTTTTTATGAATATTCAAATAAATTTTAGGAAAAAAATTTCATTGTAGTAATCGACTAATTTTAATAATAAAACACATTTTTTTTAGTTTTCGTAATTATAGAATATTGGGATATGCATTCAATAGATTATATTTGTTTAAAATACAACATATAAATATTTTTATTATTTTATTATTTTATTTCATAAAATATAATCGTATATTAATAAAATACAATAATGTACAATAAAAATTATTCTTTTCTTTTATCTAAAAAATATATAATATTATTTTTTTGTAAGAGATAAAATTTCCATATGAGTATTACTTTTTCTTTCATAAAACTAAAATAATAATATATATATATATATATATATATATATATATATTCAATAATCTCTATTTTAAGATTTGATTCATTCAAATCAACTTTATCTTTTATTCTTTATTCCGGATTATGAATATATCAAATAAGGACAATTTTTACATTTTCTCAGAACTATATTTTTCCCATATTATATGCATCATAAAATAAGATAAATTATGTCTTTTATTGTGGTTTAACTTTTCTCGAATTAGGTGGTTCAATTAGATGTCAATCAAAATTAGTTATTTCCAAATTAACTTAATACTTATTTATTATTTGCCATGATTAACTATTTCCAAATCAATTCAAATCAAATCAAATCATTTCATTATATAATCAATGATTTGAAAATTTTAGATTGCCGCTCATTTCAAAATTCAAATTTTGAATTTTTAAAATATTTCCAAAATTATGTAATAATCCATGCTATATAATCTCCTACAACAATGTGATTTTCAACACTCGATCCAACTACTTCATATTATCATATCCAATTATGTTTCCGTTTTAATATTTATATATAATTTGCAGCACTTGATCCAACTACTTCATATGATGATCTACTTCATATTATCATATGTAATTGTCTTTCAATGTTAATAATTACATGTAATTTTCAGCACTCGATCCTCCACCTTCTTTTGTTCCAATTTTTTTTCCTCAACACGCACTCGATCCAAATACATATCATTAATATTCCTCACGTTTCTTTTAAATTTTAATGTTTTTTTTATTCAAATGGGATTTATAGTTGTAGGATCTGGTATTTTATAAAATTAGATCCATTTTCAAGCTTAATTTAAATAAAATATTAAAACATCAAGTAAAACATTTTTTAGTACGCATTTTTCAACTATTGGCACTACGTATGTTTCATCGCTGTAAATTTTTATTAGTTGGATATATACCCCCTAACTTTATGCAATTCGTTTTTATATATGAAATTAATTACTAAAATTTTGGATAGCTTTATGCCCTAATTTTAATTACTCCTCATCATAATCTTCATTCAAATTACTCTCATCAAACTAAATCAATAATGTTTTCACCTATATTTTTTTTTAGTTTCTTCGATTATTCCAAAATCTAAAGGGATAGAAAATTCTATTATTGGTAATAATTGGTAGATGGTTTATTATTTTTTTTTGTAATGATTTTTTTTTAATAATTTCCATATACTTACTTTTTATTTACCCGTCATTTTCGGTCAAAATTATATTAGTATCATTATTTGAGTTGCATCAGTATTAGTAGTAGCATTACCATTAGCAGTAGTAGTAGAATTAGAATTAGAATTAGCATTAGTATATTAAGATTATAATTAGTATATTAGGATTAACATTAGCATTAGTATATTCGAATTAGTATTATCATTAGTATATTAGGATTAACATTAGTGTATTAGGATTAGCATTAGCATTGGCATTAGCATTAGTATATAAATATTAATTTAGTATTATTATTAATAATAGTATTTGTATTAGCATTAGGATTAAGATTATGATTAGCATTAGCATTACCGTTAGCATATTAGAATTAATATTAGTATGAATATGAGTATGCATATTAGTATGAATATTAGCTTTATGATTATGATGCATATTAGTATTAGCATTATGATTAGAATTATTATTGAAAATTAGCATTAACATTAGCATTAGCATTAGCATTGGCCTTAGCATTAGCATATTAAGAAAAATATTAAAATTAGTGTTAGCATTAGCATATTTGCATTTCTATAATGATTAGAATTATAATTCGCATTATTATTAACTATAATTAGAATTAATATTAGAATTAAAATTAGGATTATGATTATGATTATGATTAAGATTAAAATTATGATTGAAATTAGTATTAGGATTACAATTAGGGTTAGTATTAGTATTAATGTTAGGACTATGATTAGGATTATCATTAGAATTACTAATAGTTGTAGTATTATTATCATATTAGTCTTACTATTAGTATATTACTATTAGTATTAGTAATGGTAATGGTAATGGTAATGATAATGGTAATGGTAATTGTAAAGGTAATGGTAATTATAATGGTAATGGTAATGATTGATATTGGTATCAATATTGATATTGGTCTTTGTATTGATGTTAGTATTGGTGATGGTAATGGTAATGGTAATGATAATGGTAATGGTAATGCTAATGATATTAGTATTGGTGATGGTAACGGCAGTGGTAACAGTAATGATAACGATAAATGTTATGGTAATGGTAATGGTAATGGTAATGGTAATGGTAATGGTATTGATAATGGTATTGGTATTGGTATTGGTATTGGTATTGATATTAGTATTTGTACTGATATTGGTATTAGTACTGATAATGTTATTGGAATTGGTAATTGTATTGATATTGGTATTGGTATATATTGGTATTGATAATTGTATTTATATTGGTATTGGTATTGCTATTGATATTGATATTGGTATATTAGTATTGGTATTAGTATTAGTATTAGTATTAGTATTAGTATTAGTATTAGTATTAATATTAGTATTAGTATATTAGTATCAGTATTAGTATATTAGTATTAGTATTAGTATTAGTATTAGTATTAGCATTTGTATATTAATATTAACATTATCGAATCAATATAAGTAATAGTATTAGTAATAGAATTAGTATATTAGGATTATCATTAGCATTAGTATTAGCATTAGCATATAAGTATTAGTATTAGGATTAGTATTAGTGTTACTTAGTATTATAATTAAAATTAGAATTAACATTAGTATATTAGAAATTATATTGGTATGAATATTAGTATTGATATTAGATTATATATAATTAAAATTAGTATTAATATCAGGATTAGAATTATAATTAGAATTAGGATTTGCATTACCAATAGCATAAGCATATAAAGATTGGTATTAAGACTACCGTTAGTATTAACATATTTGCATTTCTATAGGGATTGGAATTATTATTCGTTTTATTATTAAGATTAAGATTATGATTATAATTAGTATTAAGATTAAGATTAGCATTACCATTAGGATTACAATTTGAGTTAGAACAATGATTGAGATGAGTATTAGAATTAAGATTAGAGTTAATACCAGAATTATGATTAACAATAAAATTAAGATTACTAACACAGTAATAGTATTATTATCATATTAGTATTAGTATTAGCATTAGTAATGGTAATGGTAATGGTAATGATTGGTACTGATAATGATAATGACAATGGTAATGGTACTGGTATTGGTGACGGTAATTGCAATGGTAATGGTCATGGTAATGATATTGATATTGGCGATGGTAATGGTAATGGTAACAATAACGGTAACGGTAACGGTAATGGTATTGGTATTTGTATTCATATTAGTACTGGTAATGGTACTGGTATTCATTACTTACACAATACGGAATATATTTTTTATTTTCTTTTACTTTTCTACTACTTTGTATTGCATATCATTGATCTTACTATTTTGAGGACTTTTTTTAAATTAAATATTTATTTTTACGATAAATACTCCGTGCAACGCACGGGTGAAGTACTAGTTTTATATATGTAAGACAATACGATCATAATTTTTTTCTTTCTATTTTACTATTAGTTTATTTAATTTATTTTCAATTTTTTATTATTATATCTAATTAATATTTCAAAATATTTTCATTTTAATTTAAAGGGAGTATTAGTTAGAATGGGTCTTAAGAGACAGGTCCCTAGTGACAAAACTAAATAGAACTAAATGACAACCTCAACTAAACATTTGCTTCACATCCTTTATTAAATTCATTCCAAAAATGCCATTTTACTCATTTTTATTTTATTGTTTTTTACTTTATCATTTTTACATTATTATAAACAAAATATTTTTTTCTGTTTTTTTTTATTTGAAAATTACGAATTTATTTTTTCGTTTTTATTAAAAATAAAGCAGATTTTAAAAACTACTATGGTGTACAATAATATATTATGGTACACTGTTGTATTATAAATTAAAGTATTAATATAAAAAAAAATCACTTTTTCTACATTATATTGAAAATTACAAAAACATCGTATTTTTCGTTTTTTTAAATTCAAATTACATTTTTTTTTTATTTAATCTATTTTTTTTAATATTGTAGTAGACTGTAGTATACTGTGGTGTACTATGATCTACTACGGTGTACTACAAAACCCTAGCAGCCAACAACACAAATCTCACCAACCCTAGCCGTCAAAACCTAGCCGCCTACCTTCGCAGCCGTCGCAATCATAGTCAACTATCGACATTGAGAAAACCTAGATTTACTATTTTTAACCCAAATCAAACAAAATTTCTTGAAGATCAAGAAAATCAGAGGCAATTAATAAAGAATATACTTTCAATTAAATTTCCACCATAACCACATCCCTCACCGCTTCATCGACCTCCACAGCCCCCACCACGGCCGCCACAACCACCATAGCGGGACAGCCCCATCGCCATCGACCTCCACAACCCCCACCACGGCCGCTACAACCACCATAGCGGGACAACCCCCGTCGCCGCCTCGACCACTATGGCGGGTCAGCCCCGGCTCGCATCGACTATCAAAGCCCCATGCCGCCACCTCCACCACCACGACCCCCCGCTGCCGCCTCGTGCAACACAACCCTTTGCCTTGTGCTACAACCGGAGA